>NW_027472650.1:0-608866 GCF_030347505.1 Rhynchophorus ferrugineus | reverse complement strand
TGGTCTTATCTATTGGCGATTTCGTTCCAATTCACATTCCAAGTAATATTCGGCATGCTAATTACATTGCCGGTTGCCAAATTGCATTATCTCTTATAGTTTCCGAGATATGGACTATCGATAATTTACACCTTAGGCTCTGCTTCTAACTTGGTCCCAAATTGTAAAATGGTCTTATCTATTGGCGATTTCGTTCTAATTCACATTCCAAGTAACATTCGGCATGCTAATTACATTGCCGGTTGCCAAATTGCATTATCTCTTATAGTTTCCGAGATATGGACTATCGATAATTTACACCTTAGGCTCTGCTTCTAACTTGGGCCCAAATTGTAAAATGGTCTTATCTATTGGCGATTTAGTTGCAATTCACATTCCAAGTAATATTCGGCATGCTAATTACATTGCCGGTTGCCAAATTGCATTATCTCTTATAGTTTCCGAGATATGGACTATCGATAATTTACACCTTAGGCTCTGCTTCTAACTTGGGCCCAAATTGTAAAATGGTCTTATCTATTGGCGATTTCGTTCCAATTCACATTCCAAGTAATATTCGGCATGCTAATTACATTGCCGGTTGCCAAATTGCATTATCTCTTATAGTTTCCGAGATATGGACTATCGATAATTTACACCTTAGGCTCTGCTTCTAACTTGGGCCCAAATTGTAAAATGGTCTTATCTATTGGCGATTTAGTTGCAATTCACATTCCAAGTAATATTCGGCATGCTAATTACATTGCCGGTTGCCAAATTGCATTATCTCTTATAGTTTCCGAGATATGGACTATCGATAATTTACACCTTAGGCTCTGCTTCTAACTTGGGCCCAAATTGTAAAATGGTCTTATCTATTGGCGATTTCGTCCCAATTCACATTCCAATGATATTCGGCATGCTAATTACATTGCCGGTTGCGAAATTGCATTATCTCTTATAGTTTCCGAGATATGGACTATCAATAATTTACACCTTAGGCTCTGCTTCTAACTTGGGCCCAAATTGTAAAATGGTCTTATCTATTGGCGATTTCGTTCCAATTCACATTCCAAGTAATATTCGGCATGCTAATTACATTGCCGGTTGCCAAATTGCATTATCTCTTATAGTTTCCGAGATATGGACTATCGATAATTTACACCTTAGGCTCTGCTTCTAACCTGGGCCCAAATTGTAAAATGGTCTTATCTATTGGCGATTTCGTTCCAATTCACATTCCAAGTAATATTTGGCATGCTAATTACATTGCCGGTTGCCAAATTGAATTATCTCTTATAGTTTCCGAGATATGGACTATCGATAATTTACACCTTAGGCTCTGCTTCTAACTTGGGCCCAAATTGTAAAATGGTCTTACCTATTGGCGATTTCGTTCCAATTCACATTCCAAGTAATATTCGGCATGCTAATTACATTGCCGGTTGCCAAATTGCATTATCTCTTATAGTTTCCGAGATATGGACTATCGATAATTTACACCTTAGGCTCTGCTTCTAACTTGGGCCCAAATTGTAAAATGGTCTTATCTATTGGCGATTTCGTTCCAATTCACATTCCAAGTAATATTCGGCATGCTAATTACATTGCCGGTTGCCAAATTGCATTATCTCTTATAGTTTCCGAGATATGGACTATCGATAATTTACACCTTAGGCTCTGCTTCTAACTTGGGCCCAAATTGTAAAATGGTCTTATCTATTGGCGATTTCGTCCCAATTCACATTCCAAGTGATATTCGGCATGCTAATTACATTGCCGGTTGCGAAATTGCATTATCTCTTATAGCTTCCGAGATATGGACTATCAATTATTTACACCTTAGGCTCTGCTTCTAACTTGGGCCCAAATTGTAAAATGGTCTTATCTATTGGCGATTTCGTTCCAATTCACATTCCAAGTAATATTCGGCATGCTAATTACATTGCCGGTTGCCAAATTGCATTATCTCTTATAGTTTCCGAGATATGGACTGTCGATAATTTACACCTTAGGCTCTGCTTCTAACTTGGGCCCAAATTGTAAAAAGGTCTTATCTATTGGCGATTTCGTTCCAATTCACATTCCAAGTAATATTCGGCATGCTAATTACATTGCCGGTTGCCAAATTGCATTATCTCTTATAGTTTCCGAGATATGGACTATCGATAATTTACACCTTAGGCTCTGCTTCTAACTTGGGCCCAAATTGTAAAATGGTCTTATCTATTGGCGATTTCGTTCCAATTCACATTCCAAGTGATATTCGGCATGCTAATTACATTGCCGGTTGCCAAATTGCATTATCTCTTATAGTTTCCGAGATATGGACTATCGATAATTTACACTTTAGGCTCTGCTTCTAACTTGGGCCCAAATTGTAAAATGGTCTTATCTATTGGCGATTTCGTTCCAATTCACATTCCAAGTAATATTCGGCATGCTAATTACATTGCCGGTTGCGAAATTGCATTATCTCTTATAGTTTCCGAGATATGGACTATCAATAATTTACACCTTAGGCTCTGCTTCTAACTTGGGCCCAAATTGTAAAATGGTCTTATCTATTGGTGATTTCGTTCCAATTCACATTCCAAGTAATATTCGGCATGCTAATTACATTGCCGGTTGCCAAATTGCATTATCTCTTATAGTTTCCGAGATATGGACTATCGATAATTTACACCTTAGGCTCTGCTTCTAACTTGGGCCCAAATTGTAAAATGGTCTTACCTATTGGCGATTTCGTTCCAATTCACATTCCAAGTAATATTCGGCATGCTAATTACATTGCCGGTTGCCAAGTTGCATTATCTCTTATAGTTTCCGAGATATGGACTATCGATAATTTACACCTTAGGCTCTGCTTCTAACTTGGGCCCAAATTGTAAAATGGTCTTATCTATTGGCGATTTCGTTCCAATTCACATTCCAAGTAATATTCGGCATGCTAATTACATTGCCGGTTGCCAAATTGCATTATCTCTTATAGTTTCCGAGATATGGACTATCGATAATTTACACCTTAGGCTCTGCTTCTAACTTGGGCCCAAATTGTAAAATGGTCTTATCTATTGGCGATTTCGTTCCAATTCACATTCCAAGTAATATTCGGCATGCTAATTACATTGCCGGTTGCCAAATTGCATTATCTCTTATAGTTTCCGAGATATGGACTATCGATAATTTACACCTTAGGCTCTGCTTCTAACTTGGTCCCAAATTGTAAAATGGTCTTATCTATTGGCGATTTCGTTCTAATTCACATTCCAAGTAACATTCGGCATGCTAATTACATTGCCGGTTGCCAAATTGCATTATCTCTTATAGTTTCCGAGATATGGACTATCGATAATTTACACCTTAGGCTCTGCTTCTAACTTGGGCCCAAATTGTAAAATGGTCTTATCTATTGGCGATTTAGTTGCAATTCACATTCCAAGTAATATTCGGCATGCTAATTACATTGCCGGTTGCCAAATTGCATTATCTCTTATAGTTTCCGAGATATGGACTATCGATAATTTACACCTTAGGCTCTGCTTCTAACTTGGGCCCAAATTGTAAAATGGTCTTATCTATTGGCGATTTCGTTCCAATTCACATTCCAAGTAATATTCGGCATGCTAATTACATTGCCGGTTGCCAAATTGCATTATCTCTTATAGTTTCCGAGATATGGACTATCGATAATTTATACCTTAGGCTCTGCTTCTAACTTGGGCCCAAATTGTAAAATGGTCTCATCTATTGGCGATTTCGTTCCAATTCACATTCCAAGTAATATTCGGCATGCTAATTACATTGCCGATTGCCAAATTGCATTATCTCTTATAGTTTCCGAGATATGGACTATCGATAATTTACACCTTAGGCTCTGCTTCTAACTTGGGCCCAAATTGTAAAATGGTCTTATCTATTGGCGATTTCGTTCCAATTCACACTCCAAGTAATATTCGGCATGCTAATTACATTGCCGGTTGCGAAATTGCATTATCTCTTATAGTTTCCGAGATATGGACTATCGATAATTTACACCTTAGGCTCTGCTTCTAACTTGGGCCCAAATTGTAAAATGGTCTTATCTATTGGCGATTTCGTTCCAATTCACATTCCAAGTAATATTCGGCATGCTAATTACATTGCCGGTTGCCAAATTGCATTATCTCTTATAGTTTCCGAGATATGGACTATCGATAATTTACACCTTAGGCTCTGCTTCTAACTTGGGCCCAAATTGTAAAATGGTCTTATCTATTGGCTATTTCGTTCCAATTCACATTCCAAGTAATATTCGGCATGCTAACTACATTGCCGGTTGCCAAATTGCATTATCTCTTATAGTTTCCGAGATATGGACTATCGATAATTTACACCTTAGGCTCTGCTTCTAACTTGGGCCCAAATTGTAAAATGGTCTTATCTATTGGCGATTTCGTCCCAATTCACATTCCAAGTGATATTCGGCATGCTAATTATATTGCCGGTTGCGAAATTGCATTATCTCTTATAGTTTCCGAGATATGGACTATCGATAATTTACACCTTAGGCTCTGCTTCTAACTTGGGCCCAAATTGTAAAATGGTCCTATCTATTGGCGATTTCGTTCCAATTCACATTCCAAGTAATATTCGGCATGCTAATTACATTGCCGGTTGCCATATTGCATTATCTCTTATAGTTTCCGAGATATGGACTATCGATAATTTACACCTTAGGCTCTGCTTCTAACTTGGGCCCAAATTGTAAAATGGTCTTATCTATTGGCAATTTCGTTCCAATTCACATTCCAAGTAATATTCGGCATGCTAATTACATTGCCGGTTGCCAAATTGCATTATCTCTTATAGTTTCCGAGATATGGACTATCGATAATTTACACCTTAGGCTCTGCTTCTAACTTGGGCCCAAATTGTAAAATGGTCTTATCTATTGGCGATTTCGTTCCAATTCACATTCCAAGTAATATTCGGCATGCTAATTACATTGCCGGTTGCCAAATTGCATTATCTCTTATAGTTTCCGAGATATGGACTATCGATAATTTACACCTTAGGCTCTGCTTCTAACTTGGGCCCAAATTGTAAAATGGTCTTATCTATTGGCGATTTCGTTCCAATTCACATTCCAAGTAATATTCGGCATGCTAATTACATTGCCGGTTGCCAAATTGCATTATCTCTTATAGTTTCCGAGATATGGACTATCGATAATTTACACCTTAGGCTCTGCTTCTAACTTGGGCCCAAATTGTAAAATGGTCTTATCTATTGGCGATTTCGTTCCAATTCACATTCCAAGTGATATTCGGCATGCTAATTACATTGCCGGTTGCGAAATTGCATTATCTCTTATAGTTTCCGAGATATGGACTATCGATAATTTACACCTTAGGCTCTGCTTCTAACTTGGGCCCAAATTGTAAAATGGTCTTATCTATTGGCGATTTCGTTCCAATTCACATTCCAAGTAATATTCGGCATGCTAATTACATTGCCGGTTGCCAAATTGCATTATCTCTTATAGTTTCCGAGATATGGACTATCGATAATTTACACCTTAGGCTCTGCTTCTAACTTGGGCCCAAATTGTAAAATGGTCTTATCTATTGGCGATTTAGTTGCAATTCACATTCCAAGTAATATTCGGCATGCTAATTACATTGCCGGTTGCCAAATTGCATTATCTCTTATAGTTTCCGAGATATGGACTATCGATAATTTACACCTTAGGCTCTGCTTCTAACTTGGGCCCAAATTGTAAAATGGTCTTATCTATTGGCGATTTCGTTCCAATTCACATTCCAAGTAATATTCGGCATGCTAATTACATTGCCGGTTGCCAAATTGCATTATCTCTTATAGTTTCCGAGATATGGACTATCGATAATTTACACCTTAGGCTATGCTTCTAACTTGGGCCCAAATTGTAAAATGGTCTTATCTATTGGCGATTTCGTTCCAATTCACATTCCAAGTAATATTCGGCATGCTAATTACATTGCCGGTTGCCAAATTGCATTATCTCTTATAGTTTCCGAGATATGGACTATCGATAATTTACACCTTAGGCTCTGCTTCTAACTTGGGCCCAAATTGTAAAATGGTCTTATCTATTGGCGATTTCGTTCCAATTCACACTCCAAGTAATATTCGGCATGCTAATTACATTGCCGGTTGCGAAATTGCATTATCTCTTATAGTTTCCGAGATGTGGACTATCGATAATTTACACCTTAGGCTCTGCTTCTAACTTGGGCCCAAATTGTAAAATGGTCTTATCTATTGGCGATTTCGTTCCAATTCACATTCCAAGTAATATTCGGCATGCTAATTACATTGCCGGTTGCCAAATTGCATTATCTCTTATAGTTTCCGAGATATGGACTATCGATAATTTACACCTTAGGCTCTGCTTCTAACTTGGGCCCAAATTGTAAAATGGTCTTATCTATTGGCGATTTCGTTCCAATTCACATTCCAAGTAATATTCGGTATGCTAATTACATTGCCGGTTGCCAAATTGCATTATCTCTTATAGTTTCCGAGATATGGACTATCGATAATTTACACCTTAGGCTCTGCTTCTAACTTGGGCCCAAATTGTAAAATGGTCTTATCTATTGGCGATTTCGTTCCAATTCACATTCCAAGTAATATTCGGCATGCTAATTACATTGCCGGTTGCCAAATTGCATTATCTCTTATAGTTTCCGAGATATGGACTATCGATAATTTACACCTTAGGCTCTGCTTCTAACTTGGGCTCAAATTGTAAAATGGTCTTATCTATTGGCGATTTAGTTGCAATTCACATTCCAAGTAATATTCGGCATGCTAATTACATTGCCGGTTGCCAAATTGCATTATCTCTTATAGTTTCCGAGATATGGACTATCGATAATTTACACCTTGGGCTCTGCTTCTAACTTGGGCCCAAATTGTAAAATGGTCTTATCTATTGGCGATTTCGTTCCAATTCACACTCCAAGTAATATTCGGCATGCTAATTACATTGCCGGTTGCGAAATTGCATTATCTCTTATAGTTTCCGAGATATGGACTATCGATAATTTACACCTTAGGCTCTGCTTCTAACTTGGGCCCAAATTGTAAAATGGTCTTATCTATTGGCGATTTCGTTCCAATTCACATTCCAAGTAATATTCGGCATGCTAATTACATTGCCGGTTGCCAAATTGCATTATCTCTTATAGTTTCCGAGAAATGGACTATCGATAATTTACACCTTAGGCTCTGCTTCTAACTTGGGCCCAAATTGTAAAATAATCTTATCTATTGGCGATTTCGTTCCAATTCACATTCCAAGTAATATTCGGCATGCTAATTACATTGCCGGTTGCCAAATTGCATTATCTCTTATAGTTTCCGAGATATGGACTATCGATAAATTACACCTTAGGCTCTGCTTCTAACTTGGGCCCAAATTGTAAAATGGTCTTATCTATTGGCGATTTCGTCCCAATTCACATTCCAAGTGATATTCGGCATGCTAATTACATTGCCGGTTGCGAAATTGCATTATCTCTTATAGTTTCCGAGATATGGACTATCAATAATTTACACCTTAGGCTCTGCTTCTAACTTGGGCCCAAATTGTAAAATGGTCTTATCTATTGGCGATTTCGTTCCAATTCACATTCCAAGTAATATTCGGCATGCTAATTACATTGCCGGTTGCCAAATTGCATTATCTCTTATAGTTTCCGAGATATGGACTATCGATAATTTACACCTTAGGCTCTGCTTCTAACTTGGGCCCAAATTGTAAAATGGTCTTATCTATTGGCGATTTCGTTCCAATTCACATTCCAAGTAATATTCGGCATGCTAATTACATTGCCGGTTGCCAAATTGAATTATCTCTTATAGTTTCCGAGATATGGACTATCGATAATTTACACCTTAGGCTCTGCTTCTAACTTGGGCCCAAATTGTAAAATGGTCTTACCTATTGGCGATTTCGTTCCAATTCACATTCCAAGTAATATTCGGCATGCCAATTACATTGCCGGTTGCCAAATTGCATTATCTCTTATAGTTTCCGAGATATGGACTATCGATAATTTACACCTTAGGCTCTGCTTCTAACTTGGGCCCTAATTGTAAAATGGTCTTATCTATTGGCGATTTCGTTCCAACTCACATTCCAAGTAATATTCGGCATGCTAATTACATTGCCGGTTGCCAAATTGCATTATCTCTTATAGTTTCCGAGATATGAACTATCGATAATTTACACCTTAGGCTCTGCTTCTAACTTGGGCCCAAATTGTAAAATGGTCTTATCTATTGGCGATTTCGTCCCAATTCACATTCCAAGTGATATTCGGCATGCTAATTACATTGCCGGTTGCGAAATTGCATTATCTCTTATAGTTTCCGAGATATGGACTATCGATAATTTACACCTTAGGCTCTGCTTCTAACTTGGGCCCAAATTGTAAAATGGTCTTATCTATTGGCGATTTCGTTCCAATTCACATTCCAAGTAATATTCGGCATGCTAATTACATTGCCGGTTGCCAAATTGCATTATCTCTTATAGTTTCCGAGATATGGACTATCGATAATTTACACCTTAGGCTCTGCTTCTAACTTGGGCCCAAATTGTAAAATGGTCTTATCTATTGGCGATTTAGTTGCAATTCACATTCCAAGTAATATTCGGCATGCTAATTACATTGCCGGTTGCCAAATTGCATTATCTCTTATAGTTTCCGAGATATGGACTATCGATAATTTACACCTTAGGCTCTGCTTCTAACTTGGGCCCAAATTGTAAAATGGTCTTATCTATTGGCGATTTCGTTCCAATTCACATTCCAAGTAATATTCGGCATGCTAATTATATTGCCGGTTGCCAAATTGCATTATCTCTTATAGTTTCCGAGATATGGACTATCGATAATTTATACCTTAGGCTCTGCTTCTAACTTGGGCCCAAATTGTAAAATGGTCTTATCTATTGGCGATTTCGTTCCAATTCACATTCCAAGTAATATTCGGCATGCTAATTACATTGCCGGTTGCCAAATTGCATTATCTCTTATAGTTTCCGAGATATGGACTATCGATAATTTACACCTTAGGCTCTGCTTCTAACTTGGGCCCAAATTGTAAAATGGTCTTATCTATTGGCGATTTCGTTCCAATTCACACTCCAAGTAATATTCGGCATGCTAATTACATTGCCGGTTGCGAAATTGCATTATCTCTTATAGTTTCCGAGATATGGACTATCGATAATTTACACCTTAGGCTCTGCTTCTAACTTGGGCCCAAATTGTAAAATGGTCTTATCTATTGGCGATTTCGTTCCAATTCACATTCCAAGTAATATTCGGCATGCTAATTACATTGCCGGTTGCCAAATTGCATTATCTCTTATAGTTTCCGAGATATGGACTATCGATAATTTACACCTTAGGCTCTGCTTCTAACTTGGGCCAAAATTGTAAAATGGTCTTATCTATTGGCGATTTCGTTCCAATTCACATTCCAAGTAATATTCGGCATGCTAATTACATTGCCGGTTGCCAAATTGCATTATCTCTTATAGTTTCCGAGATATGGACTATCGATAATTTACACCTTAGGCTCTGCTTCTAACTTGGGCCCAAATTGTAAAATGGTCTTATCTATTGGCGATTTCGTTCCAATTCACACTCCAAGTAATATTCGGCATGCTAATTACATTGCCGGTTGCGAAATTGCATTATCTCTTATAGTTTCCGAGATGTGGACTATCGATAATTTACACCTTAGGCTCTGCTTCTAACTTGGGCCCAAATTGTAAAATGGTCTTATCTATTGGCGATTTCGTTCCAATTCACATTCCAAGTAATATTCGGCATGCTAATTACATTGCCGGTTGCCCAATTGCATTATCTCTTATAGTTTCCGAGATATGGACTATCGATAATTTACACCTTAGGCTCTGCTTCTAACTTGGGCCCAAATTGTAAAATGGTCTTATCTATTGGCGATTTCGTTCCAATTCACATTCCAAGTAATATTCGGTATGCTAATTACATTGCCGGTTGCCAAATTGCATTATCTCTTATAGTTTCCGAGATATGGACTATCGATAATTTACACCTTAGGCTCTGCTTCTAACTTGGGCCCAAATTGTAAAATGGTCTTATCTATTGGCGATTTCGTTCCAATTCACATTCCAAGTAATATTCGGCATGCTAATTACATTGCCGGTTGCCAAATTGCATTATCTCTTATAGTTTCCGAGATATGGGCTATCGATAATTTACACCTTAGGCTCTGCTTCTAACTTGGGCTCAAATTGTAAAATGGTCTTATCTATTGGCGATTTAGTTGCAATTCACATTCCAAGTAATATTCGGCATGCTAATTACATTGCCGGTTGCCAAATTGCATTATCTCTTATAGTTTCCGAGATATGGACTATCGATAATTTACACCTTGGGCTCTGCTTCTAACTTGGGCCCAAATTGTAAAATGGTCTTATCTATTGGCGATTTCGTTCCAATTCACACTCCAAGTAATATTCGGCATGCTAATTACATTGCCGGTTGCGAAATTGCATTATCTCTTATAGTTTCCGAGATATGGACTATCGATAATTTACACCTTAGGCTCTGCTTCTAACTTGGGCCCAAATTGTAAAATGGTCTTATCTATTGGCGATTTCGTTCCAATTCACATTCCAAGTAATATTCGGCATGCTAATTACATTGCCGGTTGCCAAATTGCATTATCTCTTATAGTTTCCGAGAAATGGACTATCGATAATTTACACCATAGGCTCTGCTTCTAACTTGGGCCCAAATTGTAAAATAATCTTATCTATTGGCGATTTCGTTCCAATTCACATTCCAAGTAATATTCGGCATGCTAATTACATTGCCGGTTGCCAAATTGCATTATCTCTTATAGTTTCCGAGATATGGACTATCGATAAATTACACCTTAGGCTCTGCTTCTAACTTGGGCCCAAATTGTAAAATGGTCTTATCTATTGGCGATTTCGTCCCAATTCACATTCCAAGTGATATTCGGCATGCTAATTACATTGCCGGTTGCGAAATTGCATTATCTCTTATAGTTTCCGAGATATGGACTATCAATAATTTACACCTTAGGCTCTGCTTCTAACTTGGGCCCAAATTGTAAAATGGTCTTATCTATTGGCGATTTCGTTCCAATTCACATTCCAAGTAATATTCGGCATGCTAATTACATTGCCGGTTGCCAAATTGCATTATCTCTTATAGTTTCCGAGATATGGACTATCGATAATTTACACCTTAGGCTCTGCTTCTAACTTGGGCCCAAATTGTAAAATGGTCTTATCTATTGGCGATTTCGTTCCAATTCACATTCCAAGTAATATTCGGCATGCTAATTACATTGCCGGTTGCCAAATTGCATTATTTCTTATAGTTTCCGAGATATGGACTATCGATAATTTACACCTTAGGCTCTGCTTCTAACTTGGGCCCAAATTGTAAAATGGTCTTATCTATTGGCGATTTCGTTCCAATTCACATTCCAAGTAATATTCGGCATGCTAATTACATTGCCGGTTGCCAAATTGCATTATCTCTTATAGTTTCCGAGATATGGACTATCGATAATTTACACCATAGGCTCTGCTTCTAACTTGGGCCCTAATTGTAAAATGGTCTTATCTATTGGCTATTTAGTTGCAATTCACATTCCAAGTAATATTCGGCATGCTAATTACATTGCCGGTTGCCAAATTGCATTATCTCTTATAGTTTCCGAGATATGGACTATCGATAATTTACACCTTAGGCTCTGCTTCTAACTTGGGCCAAAATTGTAAAATGGTCTTATCTATTGGCGATTTCGTTCCAATTCACATTCCAAGTAATATTCGGCATGCTAATTACATTGCCGGTTGCCAAATTGCATTATCTCTTATAGTTTCCGAGATATGGACTATCGATAATTTACACCTTAGGCTCTGCTTCTAACTTGGGCCCAAATTGTAAAATGGTCTTATCTATTGGCGATTTCGTTCCAATTCACACTCCAAGTAATATTCGGCATGCTAATTACATTGCCGGTTGCGAAATTGCATTATCTCTTATAGTTTCCGAGATATGGACTATCGATAATTTACACCTTAGGCTCTGCTTCTAACTTGGGCCCAAATTGTAAAATGGTCTTATCTATTGGCGATTTCGTTCCAATTCACATTCCAAGTAATATTCGGCATGCTAATTACATTGCCGGTTGCCAAATTGCATTATCTCTTATAGTTTCCGAGATATGGACTATCGATAATTTGCACCTTAGGCTCTGCTTCTAACTTGGGCCCAAATTGTAAAATGGTCTTATCTATTAGCGATTTCGTTCCAATTCACATTCCAAGTAATATTCGGCATGCTAATTACATTGCCGGTTGCCAAATTGCATTATCTCTTATAGTTTCCGAGATATGGACTATCGATAATTTACAAGTTAGGCTCTGCTTCTAACTTGGGCCCAAATTGTAAAATGGTCTTATCTAATGGCGATTTCGTCCCAATTCACATTCCAAGTGATATTCGGCTTGCTAATTACATTGCCGGTTGCGAAATTGCATTATCTCTTATAGTTTCCGAGATATGGACTATCAATAATTTACAGCTTAGGCTCTGCTTCTAACTTGGGCCCAAATTGTAAAATGGTCTTATCTATTGGCGATTTCGTTCCAATTCACATTCCAAGTAATATTCGGCATGCTAATTACATTGCCGGTTGCCAAATTGCATTATCTCTTATAGTTTCCGAGATATGGACTATCGATAATTTACACCTTAGGCTCTGCTTCTAACCTGGGCCCAAATTGTAAAATGGTCTTATCTATTGGCGATTTCGTTCCAATTCACATTCCAAGTAATATTCGGCATGCTAATTACATTGCCGGTTGCCAAATTGAATTATCTCTTATAGTTTCCGAGATATGGACTATCGATAATTTACACCTTAGGCTCTGCTTCTAACTTGGGCCCAAATTGTAAAATGGTCTTACCTATTAGCGATTTCGTTCCAATTCACATTCCAAGTAATATTCGGCATGCTAATTACATTGCCGGTTGCCAAATTGCATTATCTCTTATAGTTTCCGAGATATGGACTATCGATAATTTACACCTTAGGCTCTGCTTCTAACTTGGGCCCAAATTGTAAAATGGTCTTATCTATTGGCGATTTCGTCCCAATTCACATTCCAAGTGATATTCGGCATGCTAATTACATTGCCGGTTGCGAAATTGCATTATCTCTTATAGTTTCCGAGATATGGACTATCAATTATTTACACCTTAGGCTCTGCTTCTAACTTGGGCCCAAATTGTAAAATGGTCTTATCTATTGGCGATTCCTTTCCAATTCACATTCCAAGTAATATTCGGCATGCTAATTACATTGCCGGTTGCCAAATTGCATTATCTCTTATAGTTTCCGAGATATGGACTGTCGATAATTTACACCTTAGGCTCTGCTTCTAACTTGGGCCCAAATTGTAAAATGGTCTTATCTATTGGCGATTTCGTTCCAATTCACATTCCAAGTAATATTCGGCATGCTAATTACATTGCCGGTTGCGAAATTGCATTATCTCTTATAGTTTCCGAGATATGGACTATCAATAATTTACACCTTAGGCTCTGCTTCTAACTTGGGCCCAAATTGTAAAATGGTCTTATCTATTGGCGATTTCGTTCCAATTCACATTCCAAGTAATATTCGGCATGCTAATTACATTGCCGGTTGCCAAATTGCATTATCTCTTATAGTTTCCGAGATATGGACTATCGATAATTTACACCTTAGGCTCTGCTTCTAACTTGGGCCCAAATTGTAAAATGGTCTTATCTATTGGCGATTTAGTTGCAATTCACATTCCAAGTAATATTCGGCATGCTAATTACATTGCCGGTTGCCAAATTGCATTATCTCTTATAGTTTCCGAGATATGGGCTATCGATAATTTACACCTTAGGCTCTGCTTCTAACTTGGGCCCAAATTGTAAAATGGTCTTATCTATTGGCGATTTCGTTCCAATTCACATTCCAAGTAATATTCGGCATGCTAATTACATTGCCGGTTGCCAAATTGCATTATCCCTTATAGTTTCCGAGATATGGACTATCGATAATTTACACCTTAGGCTCTGCTTCTAACTTGGGCCCAAATTGTAAAATGGTCTTATCTATTGGCGATTTCGTTCCAATTCACATTCCAAGTAATATTCGGCATGCTAATTACATTGCCGGTTGCCAAATTGCATTATGTCTTATAGTTTCCGAGATATGGACTATCGATAATTTACACCTTAGGCTCTGCTTCTAACTTGGGCCCAAATTGTAAAATGGTCTTATCTATTGGCGATTTCGTTCCAATTCACATTCCAAGTAATATTCTTCATGCTAATTACATTGCCGGTTGCCAAATTGCATTATCTCTTATAGTTTCCGAGATATGGACTATCGATAATTTACACCTTAGGCTCTGCTTCTAACTTGGGCCCAAATTGTAAAATGGTCTTATCTATTGGCGATTTCGTTCCAATTCACATTCCAAGTAATATTCGGCATGCTAATTACATTGCCGGTTGCCAAATTGCATTATCTCTTATAGTTTCCGAGATATGGACTATCGATAATTTACACCTTAGGCTCTGCTTCTAACTTGGGCCCAAATTGTAAAATGGTCTTTTCTATTGGCGATTTCGTCCCAATTCACATTCCAAGTGATATTCGGCATGCTAATTACATTGCCGGTTGCGAAATTGCATTATCTCTTATAGTTTCCGAGATATGGACTATCGATAATTTATACCTTAGGCTCTGCTTCTAACTTGGGCCCAAATTGTAAAATGGTCTCATCTATTGGCGATTTCGTTCCAATTCACATTCCAAGTAATATTCGGCATGCTAATTACATTGCCGGTTGACAAATTGCATTATCTCTTATAGTTTCCGAGATATGGACTATCGATAATTTACACCTTAGGCTCTGCTTCTAACTTGGGCCCAAATTGTAAAATGGTCTTATCTATTGGCGATTTCGTTCCAATTCACACTCCAAGTAATATTCGGCATGCTAATTACATTGCCGGTTGCCAAATTGCATTATCTCTTATAGTTTCCGAGATATGGACTATCGATAATTTACACCTTAGGCTCTGCTTCTAACTTGGGGCCAAATTGTAAAATGGTCTTATCTATTGGCGATTTCGTTCCAATTCACATTCCAAGTAATATTCGGCATGCTAATTACATTGCCGGTTGCCAAATTGCATTATCTCTTATAGTTTCCGAGATATGGACTATCGATTATTTACACCTTAGGCTCTGCTTCTAACTTGGGCCCAAATTGTAAAATGGTCTTATCTATTGGCGATTTCGTTCCAATTCACATTCCAAGTAATATTCGGCATGCTAATTACATTGCCGGTTGCCAAATTGCATTATCTCTTATAGTTTCCGAGATATGGACTATCGATAATTTACACCTTAGGCTCTGCTTCTAACTTGGGCCCAAATTGTAAAATGGTCTTATCTATTGGCGATTTCGTTCCAATTCACATTCCAAGTAATATTCGGCATGCTAATTACATTGCCGGTTGCCAAATTGCATTATCTCTTATAGTTTCCGAGATATGGACTATCGATAATTTACACCTTAGGCTCTGCTTCTAACTTGGGCCCAAATTGTAAAATGGTCTTATCTATTGGCGATTTCGTTCCAATTCACATTCCAAGTAATATTCGGCATGCTAATTACATTGCCGGTTGCCAAATTGCATTATCTCTTATAGTTTCCGAGATATGGACTATCGATAATTTACACCTTAGGCTCTGCTTCTAACTTGGGCC
This sequence comes from Rhynchophorus ferrugineus, assembly GCF_030347505.1. NCBI lineage: Eukaryota > Metazoa > Arthropoda > Insecta > Coleoptera > Curculionidae > Rhynchophorus > Rhynchophorus ferrugineus. Next base: position 592,993 of record NW_027472650.1, on the reverse strand, counting down.
CAAATTGTAAAATGGTCTTATCTATTGGCGATTTCGTTCTAATTCACATTCCAAGTAATATTCGGCATGCTAATTACATTGCCGGTTGCCAAATTGCATTATCTCTTATAGTTTCCGAGATATGGACTATCGATAATTTACACCTTAGGCTCTGCTTCTAACTTGGGCCCAAATTGTAAAATGGTCTTATCTATTGGCGATTTCGTTCCAATTCACACTCCAAGTAACATTCGGCATGCTAATTACATTTCCGGTTGCGAAATTGCATTATCTCTTATAGTTTCCGAGATATGGACTATCGATAATTTACACCTTAGGCTCTGCTTCTAACTTGGGCCCAAATTGTAAAATGGTCTTATCTATTGGCGATTTCGTTCCAATTCACATTCCAAGTAATATTCGGCATGCTAATTACATTGCCGGTTGCCAAATTGCATTATCTCTTATAGTTTCCGAGATATGGACTATCGATAATTTACACCTTAGGCTCTGCTTCTAACTTGGGCCCAAATTGTAAAATGGTCTTATCTATTGGCGATTTCGTTCCAATTCACATTCCAAGTAATATTCGGCATGCTAATTACATTGCCGGTTGCGAAATTGCATTATCTCTTATAGTTTCCGAGATATGGACTATCGATAATTTACACCTTAGGCTCTGCTTCTAACTTGGGCCCAAATTGTAAAATGGTCTTATCTATTGGCGATTTCGTTCCAATTCACACTCCAAGTAATATTCGGCATGCTAATTACATTGCCGGTTGCGAAATTGCATTATCTCTTATAGTTTCCGAGATATGGACTATCGATAATTTACACCTTAGGCTCTGCTTTTAACTTGGGACCAAATTGTAAAATGGTCTTATCTATTGGCGATTTCGTTCCAATTCACATTCCAAGTAATATTCGGCATGCTAATTACATTGCCGGTTGCCAAATTGCATTATCTCTTATAGTTTCCGAGATATGGACTATCGATAATTTACACCTTAGGCTCTGCTTCTAACTTGGGCCCAAATTGTAAAATGGTCTTATCTATTGGCGATTTCGTTCCAATTCACATTCCAAGTAATATTCGGCATGCTAATTACATTGCCGGTTGCGAAATTGCATTATCTCTTATAGTTTCCGAGATATGGACTATCAATAATTTACACCTTAGGCTCTGCTTCTAACTTGGGCCCAAATTGTAAAATGGTCTTATCTATTGGCGATTTCGTTCCAATTCACATTCCAAGTAATATTCGGCATGCTAATTACATTGCCGGTTGCCAAATTGCATTATCTCTTATAGTTTCCGAGATATGGACTATCGATAATTTACACCTTAGGCTCTGCTTCTAACTTGGGCCCAAATTGTAAAATGGTCTTATCTATTGGCGATTTCGTTCCAATTCACATTCCAAGTAATATTCGGCATGCTAATTACATTGCCGGTTGCCAAATTGCATTATCTCTTATAGTTTCCGAGATATGGACTATCGATAATTTACACCTTAGGCTCTGCTTCTAACTTGGGCCCAAATTGTAAAATGGTCTTATCTATTGGCGATTTCGTTCCAATTCACATTCCAAGTAATATTCGGCATGCTAATTACATTGCCGGTTGCCAAATTGCATTATCTCTTATAGTTTCCGAGATATGGACTATCGATAATTTACACCTTAGGCTCTGCTTCTAACTTGGGCCCAAATTGTAAAATGGTCTTATCTATTGGCGATTTCGTTCTAATTCACATTCCAAGTAATATTCGGCATGCTAATTACATTGCCGGTTGCCAAATTGCATTATCTCTTATAGTTTCCGAGATATGGACTATCGATAATTTACACCTTAGGCTCTGCTTCTAACTTGGGCCCTAATTGTAAAATGGTCTTATCTATTGGCGATTTCGTCCCAATTCACATTCCAAGTGATATTCGGCATGCTAATTACATTGCCGGTTGCGAAATTGCATTATCTCTTATAGCTTCCGAGATATGGACTATCAATTATTTACACCTTAGGCTCTGCTTCTAACTTGGGCCCAAATTGTAAAATGGTCTTATCTATTGGCGATTTCTTTCCAATTCACATTCCAAGTAATATTCGGCATGCTAATTACATTGCCGGTTGCCAAATTGCATTATCTCTTATAGTTTCCGAGATATGGACTGTCGATAATTTACACCTTAGGCTCTGCTTCTAACTTGGGCCCAAATTGTAAAATGGTCTTATCTATTGGCGATTTCGTTCCAATTCACATTCCAAGTAATATTCGGCATGCTAATTACATTGCCGGTTGCCAAATTGCATTATCTCTTATAGTTTCCGAGTTATGGACTATCGATAATTTACACCTTAGGCTCTGCTTCTAACTTGGGCCCAAATTGTAAAATGGTCTTATCTATTGGCGATTTCGTCCCAATTCACATTCCAAGTGATATTCGGCATGCTAATTACATTGCCGGTTGCCAAATTGCATTATCTCTTATAGTTTCCGAGATATGGACTATCGATAATTTACACTTTAGGCTCTGCTTCTAACTTGGGCCCAAATTGTAAAATGGTCTTATCTATTGGCGATTTCGTCCCAATTCACATTCCAAGTGATATTCGGCATGCTAATTACATTGCCGGTTGCGAAATTGCATTATCTCTTATAGTTTCCGAGATATGGACTATCAATAATTTACACCTTAGGCTCTGCTTCTAACTTGGGCCCAAATTGTAGAATGGTCTTATCTATTGGTGATTTCGTTCCAATTCACATTCCAAGTAATATTCGGCATGCTAATTACATTGCCGGTTGCCAAATTGCATTATCTCTTATAGTTTCCGAGATATGGACTATCGATAATTTACACCTTAGGCTCTGTTTCTAACTTGGGCCCAAATTGTAAAATGGTCTTATCTATTGGCGATTTCGTTCCAATTCACATTCCAAGTAATATTCGGCATGCTAATTACATTGCCGGTTGCCAAATTGAATTATCTCTTATAGTTTCCGAGATATGGACTATCGATAATTTACACCTTAGGCTCTGCTTCTAACTTGGGCCCAAATTGTAAAATGGTCTTACCTATTGGCGATTTCGTTCCAATTCACATTCCAAGTAATATTCGGCATGCTAATTACATTGCCGGTTGCCAAGTTGCATTATCTCTTATAGTTTCCGAGATATGGACTATCGATAATTTACACCTTAGGCTCTGCTTCTAACTTGGGCCCAAATTGTAAAATGGTCTTATCTATTGGCGATTTCGTTCCAATTCACATTCCAAGTAATATTCGGCATGCTAATTACATTGCCGGTTGCCAAATTGCATTATCTCTTATAGTTTCCGAGATATGGACTATCGATAATTTACACCTTAGGCTCTGCTTCTAACTTGGGCCCAAATTGTAAAATGGTCTTATCTATTGGCGATTTCGTTCCAATTCACATTCCAAGTAATATTCGGCATGCTAATTACATTGCCGGTTGCCAAATTGCATTATCTCTTATAGTTTCCGAGATATGGACTATCGATAATTTACACCTTAGGCTCTGCTTCTAACTTGGTCCCAAATTGTAAAATGGTCTTATCTATTGGCGATTTCGTTCTAATTCACATTCCAAGTAACATTCGGCATGCTAATTACATTGCCGGTTGCCAAATTGCATTATCTCTTATAGTTTCCGAGATATGGACTATCGATAATTTACACCTTAGGCTCTGCTTCTAACTTGGGCCCAAATTGTAAAATGGTCTTATCTATTGGCGATTTAGTTGCAATTCACATTCCAAGTAATATTCGGCATGCTAATTACATTGCCGGTTGCCAAATTGCATTATCTCTTATAGTTTCCGAGATATGGACTATCGATAATTTACACCTTAGGCTCTGCTTCTAACTTGGGCCCAAATTGTAAAATGGTCTTATCTATTGGCGATTTCGTTCCAATTCACATTCCAAGTAATATTCGGCATGCTAATGACATTGCCGGTTGCCAAATTGCATTATCTCTTATAGTTTCCGAGATATGGACTATCGATAATTTATACCTTAGGCTCTGCTTCTAACTTGGGCCCAAATTGTAAAATGGTCTCATCTATTGGCGATTTCGTTCCAATTCACATTCCAAGTAATATTCGGCATGCTAATTACATTGCCGATTGCCAAATTGCATTATCTCTTATAGTTTCCGAGATATGGACTATCGATAATTTACACCTTAGGCTCTGCTTCTAACTTGGGCCCAAATTGTAAAATGGTCTTATCTATTGGCGATTTCGTTCCAATTCACACTCCAAGTAATATTCGGCATGCTAATTACATTGCCGGTTGCGAAATTGCATTATCTCTTATATTTTCCGAGATATGGACTATCGATAATTTACACCTTAGGCTCTGCTTCTAACTTGGGCCCAAATTGTAAAATGGTCTTATCTATTGGCGATTTCGTTCCAATTCACATTCCAAGTAATATTCGGCATGCTAATTACATTGCCGGTTGCCAAATTGCATTATCTCTTATAGTTTCCGAGATATGGACTATCGATAATTTACACCTTAGGCTCTGCTTCTAACTTGGGCCCAAATTGTAAAATGGTCTTATCTATTGGCTATTTCGTTCCAATTCACATTCCAAGTAATATTCGGCATGCTAACTACATTGCCGGTTGCCAAATTGCATTATCTCTTATAGTTTCCGAGATATGGACTATCGATAATTTACACCTTAGGCTCTGCTTCTAACTTGGGCCCAAATTGTAAAATGGTCTTATCTATTGGCGATTTCGTCCCAATTCACATTCCAAGTGATATTCGGCATGCTAATTATATTGCCGGTTGCGAAATTGCATTATCTCTTATAGTTTCCGAGATATGGACTATCGATAATTTACACCTTAGGCTCTGCTTCTAACTTGGGCCCAAATTGTAAAATGGTCCTATCTATTGGCGATTTCGTTCCAATTCACATTCCAAGTAATATTCGGCATGCTAATTACATTGCCGGTTGCCAAATTGCATTATCTCTTATAGTTTCCGAGATATGGACTATCGATAATTTACACCTTAGGCTCTGCTTCTAACTTGGGCCCAAATTGTAAAATGGTCTTATCTATTGGCAATTTCGTTCCAATTCACATTCCAAGTAATATTCGGCATGCTAATTACATTGCCGGTTGCCAAATTGCATTATCTCTTATAGTTTCCGAGATATGGACTATCGATAATTTACACCTTAGGCTCTGCTTCTAACTTGGGCCCAAATTGTAAAATGGTCTTATCTATTGGCGATTTCGTTCCAATTCACATTCCAAGTAATATTCGGCATGCTAATTACATTGCCGGTTGCCAAATTGCATTATCTCTTATAGTTTCCGAGATATGGACTATCGATAATTTACACCTTAGGCTCTGCTTCTAACTTGGGCCCAAATTGTAAAATGGTCTTATCTATTGGCGATTTCGTTCCAATTCACATTCCAAGTAATATTCGGCATGCTAATTACATTGCCGGTTGCCAAATTGCATTATCTCTTATAGTTTCCGAGATATGGACTATCGATAATTTACACCTTAGGCTCTGCTTCTAACTTGGGCCCAAATTGTAAAATGGTCTTATCTATTGGCGATTTCGTCCCAATTCACATTCCAAGTAATATTCGGCATGCTAATTACATTGCCGGTTGCCAAATTGCATTATCTCTTATAGTTTCCGAGATATGGACTATCGATAATTTACACCTTAGGCTCTGCTTCTAACTTGGGCCCAAATTGTAAAATGGTCTTATCTATTGGCGATTTCGTTCCAATTCACATTCCAAGTAATATTCGGCATGCTAATTACATTGCCGGTTGCCAAATTGCATTATCTCTTATAGTTTCCGAGATATGGACTATCGATAATTTACACCTTAGGCTCTGCTTCTAACTTGGGCCCAAATTGTAAAATGGTCTTATCTATTGGCGATTTCGTTCCAATTCACATTCCAAGTAATATTCGGCATGCTAATTACATTGCCGGTTGCCAAATTGCATTATCTCTTATAGTTTCCGAGATATGGACTATCGATAATTTACACCTTAGGCTCTGCTTCTAACTTGGGCCCAAATTGTAAAATGGTCTTATCTATTGGCGATTTAGTTGCAATTCACATTCCAAGTAATATTCGGCATGCTAATTACATTGCCGGTTGCCAAATTGCATTATCTCTTATAGTTTCCGAGATATGGACTATCGATAATTTACACCTTAGGCTCTGCTTCTAACTTGGGCCCAAATTGTAAAATGGTCTTATCTATTGGCGATTTCGTTCCAATTCACATTCCAAGTAATATTCGGCATGCTAATTACATTGCCGGTTGCCAAATTGCATTATCTCTTATAGTTTCCGAGATATGGACTATCGATAATTTACACCTTAGGCTATGCTTCTAACTTGGGCCCAAATTGTAAAATGGTCTTATCTATTGGCGATTTCGTTCCAATTCACATTCCAAGTAATATTCGGCATGCTAATTACATTGCCGGTTGCCAAATTGCATTATCTCTTATAGTTTCCGAGATATGGACTATCGATAATTTACACCTTAGGCTCTGCTTCTAACTTGGGCCCAAATTGTAAAATGGTCTTATCTATTGGCGATTTCGTTCCAATTCACACTCCAAGTAATATTCGGCATGCTAATTACATTGCCGGTTGCGAAATTGCATTATCTCTTTTAGTTTCCGAGATGTGGACTATCGATAATTTACACCTTAGGCTCTGCTTCTAACTTGGGCCCAAATTGTAAAATGGTCTTATCTATTGGCGATTTCGTTCCAATTCACATTCCAAGTAATATTCGGCATGCTAATTACATTGCCGGTTGCCAAATTGCATTATCTCTTATAGTTTCCGAGATATGGACTATCGATAATTTACACCTTAGGCTCTGCTTCTAACTTGGGCCCAAATTGTAAAATGGTCTTATCTATTGGCGATTTCGTTCCAATTCACATTCCAAGTAATATTCGGTATGCTAATTACATTGCCGGTTGCCAAATTGCATTATCTCTTATAGTTTCCGAGATATGGACTATCGATAATTTACACCTTAGGCTCTGCTTCTAACTTGGGCCCAAATTGTAAAATGGTCTTATCTATTGGCGATTTCGTTCCAATTCACATTCCAAGTAATATTCGGCATGCTAATTACATTGCCGGTTGCCAAATTGCATTATCTCTTATAGTTTCCGAGATATGGACTATCGATAATTTACACCTTAGGCTCTGCTTCTAACTTGGGCTCAAATTGTAAAATGGTCTTATCTATTGGCGATTTAGTTGCAATTCACATTCCAAGTAATATTCGGCATGCTAATTACATTGCCGGTTGCCAAATTGCATTATCTCTTATAGTTTCGGAGATATGGACTATCGATAATTTACACCTTGGGCTCTGCTTCTAACTTGGGCCCAAATTGTAAAATGGTCTTATCTATTGGCGATTTCGTTCCAATTCACACTCCAAGTAATATTCGGCATGCTAATTACATTGCCGGTTGCGAAATTGCATTATCTCTTATAGTTTCCGAGATATGGACTATCGATAATTTACACCTTAGGCTCTGCTTCTAACTTGGGCCCAAATTGTAAAATGGTCTTATCTATTGGCGATTTCGTTCCAATTCACATTCCAAGTAATATTCGGCATGCTAATTACATTGCCGGTTGCCAAATTGCATTATCTCTTATAGTTTCCGAGAAATGGACTATCGATAATTTACACCTTAGGCTCTGCTTCTAACTTGGGCCCAAATTGTAAAATAATCTTATCTATTGGCGATTTCGTTCCAATTCACATTCCAAGTAATATTCGGCATGCTAATTACATTGCCGGTTGCCAAATTGCATTATCTCTTATAGTTTCCGAGATATGGACTATCGATAAATTACACCTTAGGCTCTGCTTCTAACTTGGGCCCAAATTGTAAAATGGTCTTATCTATTGGCGATTTCGTCCCAATTCACATTCCAAGTGATATTCGGCATGCTAATTACATTGCCGGTTGCGAAATTGCATTATCTCTTATAGTTTCCGAGATATGGACTATCAATAATTTACACCTTAGGCTCTGCTTCTAACTTGGGCCCAAATTGTAAAATGGTCTTATCTATTGGCGATTTCGTTCCAATTCACATTCCAAGTAATATTCGGCATGCTAATTACATTGCCGGTTGCCAAATTGCATTATCTCTTATAGTTTCCGAGATATGGACTATCGATAATTTACACCTTAGGCTCTGCTTCTAACTTGGGCCCAAATTGTAAAATGGTCTTATCTATTGGCGATTTCGTTCCAATTCACATTCCAAGTAATATTCGGCATGCTAATTACATTGCCGGTTGCCAAATTGAATTATCTCTTATAGTTTCCGAGATATGGACTATCGATAATTTACACCTTAGGCTCTGCTTCTAACTTGGGCCCAAATTGTAAAATGGTCTTACCTATTGGCGATTTCGTTCCAATTCACATTCCAAGTAATATTCGGCATGCCAATTACATTGCCGGTTGCCAAATTGCATTATCTCTTATAGTTTCCGAGATATGGACTATCGATAATTTACACCTTAGGCTCTGCTTCTAACTTGGGCCCTAATTGTAAAATGGTCTTATCTATTGGCGATTTCGTTCCAACTCACATTCCAAGTAATATTCGGCATGCTAATTACATTGCCGGTTGCCAAATTGCATTATCTCTTATAGTTTCCGAGATATGGACTATCGATAATTTACACCTTAGGCTCTGCTTCTAACTTGGGCCCAAATTGTAAAATGGTCTTATCTATTGGCGATTTCGTCCCAATTCACATTCCAAGTGATATTCGGCATGCTAATTACATTGCCGGTTGCGAAATTGCATTATCTCTTATAGTTTCCGAGATATGGACTATCGATAATTTACACCTTAGGCTCTGCTTCTAACTTGGGCCCAAATTGTAAAATGGTCTTATCTATTGGCGATTTCGTTCCAATTCACATTCCAAGTAATATTCGGCATGCTAATTACATTGCCGGTTGCCAAATTGCATTATCTCTTATAGTTTCCGAGATATGGACTATCGATAATTTACACCTTAGGCTCTGCTTCTAACTTGGGCCCAAATTGTAAAATGGTCTTATCTATTGGCGATTTAGTTGCAATTCACATTCCAAGTAATATTCGGCATGCTAATTACATTGCCGGTTGCCAAATTGCATTATCTCTTATAGTTTCCGAGATATGGACTATCGATAATTTACACCTTAGGCTCTGCTTCTAACTTGGGCCCAAATTGTAAAATGGTCTTATCTATTGGCGATTTCGTTCCAATTCACATTCCAAGTAATATTCGGCATGCTAATTATATTGCCGGTTGCCAAATTGCATTATCTCTTATAGTTTCGGAGATATGGACTATCGATAATTTACACCTTGGGCTCTGCTTCTAACTTGGGCCCAAATTGTAAAATGGTCTTATCTATTGGCGATTTCGTTCCAATTCACACTCCAAGTAATATTCGGCATGCTAATTACATTGCCGGTTGCGAAATTGCATTATCTCTTATAGTTTCCGAGATATGGACTATCGATAATTTACACCTTAGGCTCTGCTTCTAACTTGGGCCCAAATTGTAAAATGGTCTTATCTATTGGCGATTTCGTTCCAATTCACATTCCAAGTAATATTCGGCATGCTAATTACATTGCCGGTTGCCAAATTGCATTATCTCTTATAGTTTCCGAGAAATGGACTATCGATAATTTACACCTTAGGCTCTGCTTCTAACTTGGGCCCAAATTGTAAAATAATCTTATCTATTGGCGATTTCGTTCCAATTCACATTCCAAGTAATATTCGGCATGCTAATTACATTGCCGGTTGCCAAATTGCATTATCTCTTATAGTTTCCGAGATATGGACTATCGATAAATTACACCTTAGGCTCTGCTTCTAACTTGGGCCCAAATTGTAAAATGGTCTTATCTATTGGCGATTTCGTCCCAATTCACATTCCAAGTGATATTCGGCATGCTAATTACATTGCCGGTTGCGAAATTGCATTATCTCTTATAGTTTCCGAGATATGGACTATCAATAATTTACACCTTAGGCTCTGCTTCTAACTTGGGCCCAAATTGTAAAATGGTCTTATCTATTGGCGATTTCGTTCCAATTCACATTCCAAGTAATATTCGGCATGCTAATTACATTGCCGGTTGCCAAATTGCATTATCTCTTATAGTTTCCGAGATATGGACTATCGATAATTTACACCTTAGGCTCTGCTTCTAACTTGGGCCCAAATTGTAAAATGGTCTTATCTATTGGCGATTTCGTTCCAATTCACATTCCAAGTAATATTCGGCATGCTAATTACATTGCCGGTTGCCAAATTGAATTATCTCTTATAGTTTCCGAGATATGGACTATCGATAATTTACACCTTAGGCTCTGCTTCTAACTTGGGCCCAAATTGTAAAATGGTCTTACCTATTGGCGATTTCGTTCCAATTCACATTCCAAGTAATATTCGGCATGCCAATTACATTGCCGGTTGCCAAATTGCATTATCTCTTATAGTTTCCGAGATATGGACTATCGATAATTTACACCTTAGGCTCTGCTTCTAACTTGGGCCCTAATTGTAAAATGGTCTTATCTATTGGCGATTTCGTTCCAACTCACATTCCAAGTAATATTCGGCATGCTAATTACATTGCCGGTTGCCAAATTGCATTATCTCTTATAGTTTCCGAGATATGGACTATCGATAATTTACACCTTAGGCTCTGCTTCTAACTTGGGCCCAAATTGTAAAATGGTCTTATCTATTGGCGATTTCGTCCCAATTCACATTCCAAGTGATATTCGGCATGCTAATTACATTGCCGGTTGCGAAATTGCATTATCTCTTATAGTTTCCGAGATATGGACTATCGATAATTTACACCTTAGGCTCTGCTTCTAACTTGGGCCCAAATTGTAAAATGGTCTTATCTATTGGCGATTTCGTTCCAATTCACATTCCAAGTAATATTCGGCATGCTAATTACATTGCCGGTTGCCAAATTGCATTATCTCTTATAGTTTCCGAGATATGGACTATCGATAATTTACACCTTAGGCTCTGCTTCTAACTTGGGCCCAAATTGTAAAATGGTCTTATCTATTGGCGATTTAGTTGCAATTCACATTCCAAGTAATATTCGGCATGCTAATTACATTGCCGGTTGCCAAATTGCATTATCTCTTATAGTTTCCGAGATATGGACTATCGATAATTTACACCTTAGGCTCTGCTTCTAACTTGGGCCCAAATTGTAAAATGGTCTTATCTATTGGCGATTTCGTTCCAATTCACATTCCAAGTAATATTCGGCATGCTAATTATATTGCCGGTTGCCAAATTGCATTATCTCTTATAGTTTCCGAGATATGGACTATCGATAATTTATACCTTAGGCTCTGCTTCTAACTTGGGCCCAAATTGTAAAATGGTCTTATCTATTGGCGATTTCGTTCCAATTCACATTCCAAGTAATATTCGGCATGCTAATTACATTGCCGGTTGCCAAATTGCATTATCTCTTATAGTTTCCGAGATATGGACTATCGATAATTTACACCTTAGGCTCTGCTTCTAACTTGGGCCCAAATGGTAAAATGGTCTTATCTATTGGCGATTTCGTTCCAATTCACACTCCAAGTAATATTCGGCATGCTAATTACATTGCCGGTTGCGAAATTGCATTATCTCTTATAGTTTCCGAGATATGGACTATCGATAATTTACACCTTAGGCTCTGCTTCTAACTTGGGCCCAAATTGTAAAATGGTCTTATCTATTGGCGATTTCGTTCCAATTCACATTCCAAGTAATATTCGGCATGCTAATTACATTGCCGGTTGCCAAATTGCATTATCTCTTATAGTTTCCGAGATATGGACTATCGATAATTTACACCTTAGGCTCTGCTTCTAACTTGGGCCCAAATTGTAAAATGGTCTTATCTATTGGCTATTTCGTTCCAATTCACATTCCAAGTAATATTCGGCATGCTAATTACATTGCCGGTTGCCAAATTGCATTATCTCTTATAGTTTCCGAGATATGGACTATCGATAATTTACACCTTAGGCTCTGCTTCTAACTTGGGCCCAAATTGTAAAATGGTCTTATCTATTGGCGATTTCGTCCCAATTCACATTCCAAGTGATATTCGGCATGCTAATTATATTGCCGGTTGCGAAATTGCATTATGTCTTATAGTTTCCGAGATATGGACTATCAATAATTTACACCTTAGGCTCTGCTTCTAACTTGGGCCCAAATTGTAAAATGGTCTTATCTATTGGCGATTTCGTTCCAATTCACATTCCAAGTAATATTCGGCATGCTAATTACATTGCCGGTTGCCAAATTGCATTATCTCTTATAGTTTCCGAGATATGGACTATCGATAATTTACACCTTAGGCTCTGCTTCTAACTTGGGCCCAAATTGTAAAATGGTCTTATCTATTGGCGATTTCGTTCCAATTCACATTCCAAGTAATATTCGGCATGCTAATTACATTGCCGGTTGCCAAATTGCATTATTTCTTATAGTTTCCGAGATATGGACTATCGATAATTTACACCTTAGGCTCTGCTTCTAACTTGGGCCCAAATTGTAAAATGGTCTTATCTATTGGCGATTTCGTTCCAATTCACATTCCAAGTAATATTCGGCATGCTAATTACATTGCCGGTTGCCAAATTGCATTATCTCTTATAGTTTCCGAGATATGGACTATCGATAATTTACACCTTAGGCTCTGCTTCTAACTTGGGCCCTAATTGTAAAATGGTCTTATCTATTGGCGATTTAGTTGCAATTCACATTCCAAGTAATATTCGGCATGCTAATTACATTGCCGGTTGCCAAATTGCATTATCTCTTATAGTTTCCGAGATATGGACTATCGATAATTTACACCTTAGGCTCTGCTTCTAACTTGGGCCAAAATTGTAAAATGGTCTTATCTATTGGCGATTTCGTTCCAATTCACATTCCAAGTAATATTCGGCATGCTAATTACATTGCCGGTTGCCAAATTGCATTATCTCTTATAGTTTCCGAGATATGGACTATCGATAATTTACACCTTAGGCTCTGCTTCTAACTTGGGCCCAAATTGTAAAATGGTCTTATCTATTGGCGATTTCGTTCCAATTCACACTCCAAGTAATATTCGGCATGCTAATTACATTGCCGGTTGCGAAATTGCATTATCTCTTATAGTTTCCGAGATGTGGACTATCGATAATTTACACCTTAGGCTCTGCTTCTAACTTGGGCCCAAATTGTAAAATGGTCTTATCTATTGGCGATTTCGTTCCAATTCACATTCCAAGTAATATTCGGCATGCTAATTACATTGCCGGTTGCCAAATTGCATTATCTCTTATAGTTTCCGAGATATGGACTATCGATAATTTACACCTTAGGCTCTGCTTCTAACTTGGGCCCAAATTGTAAAATGGTCTTATCTATTGGCGATTTCGTTCCAATTCACATTCCAAGTAATATTCGGTATGCTAATTACATTGCCGGTTGCCAAATTGCATTATCTCTTATAGTTTCGGAGATATGGACTATCGATAATTTACACCTTAGGCTCTGCTTCTAACTTGGGCCCAAATTGTAAAATGGTCTTATCTATTGGCGATTTCGTTCCAATTCACATTCCAAGTAATATTCGGCATGCTAATTACATTGCCGGTTGCCAAATTGCATTATCTCTTATAGTTTCCGAGATATGGGCTATCGATAATTTACACCTTAGGCTCTGCTTCTAACTTGGGCTCAAATTGTAAAATGGTCTTATCTATTGGCGATTTAGTTGCAATTCACATTCCAAGTAATATTCGGCATGCTAATTACATTGCCGGTTGCCAAATTGCATTATCTCTTATAGTTTCCGAGATATGGACTATCGATAATTTACACCTTGGGCTCTGCTTCTAACTTGGGCCCAAATTGTAAAATGGTCTTATCTATTGGCGATTTCGTTCCAATTCACACTCCAAGTAATATTCGGCATGCTAATTACATTGCCGGTTGCGAAATTGCATTATCTCTTATAGTTTCCGAGATATGGACTATCGATAATTTACACCTTAGGCTCTGCTTCTAACTTGGGCCCAAATTGTAAAATGGTCTTATCTATTGGCGATTTCGTTCCAATTCACATTCCAAGTAATATTCGGCATGCTAATTACATTGCCGGTTGCCAAATTGCATTATCTCTTATAGTTTCCGAGAAATGGACTATCGATAATTTACACCTTAGGCTCTGCTTCTAACTTGGGCCCAAATTGTAAAATGGTCTTATCTATTGGCGATTTCGTCCCAATTCACATTCCAAGTGATATTCGGCATGCTAATTACATTGCCGGTTGCGAAATTGCATTATCTCTTATAGTTTCCGAGATATGGACTATCAATAATTTACACCTTAGGCTCTGCTTCTAACTTGGGCCCAAATTGTAAAATGGTCTTATCTATTGGCGATTTAGTTGCAATTCACATTCCAAGTAATATTCGGCATGCTAATTACATTGCCGGTTGCCAAATTGCATTATCTCTTATAGTTTCCGAGATATGGACTATCGATAATTTACACCTTAGGCTCTGCTTCTAACTTGGGCCCAAATTGTAAAATGGTCTTATCTATTGGCGATTTCGTTCCAATTCACATTCCAAGTAATATTCGGCATGCTAATTACATTGCCGGTTGCCAAATTGAATTATCTCTTATAGTTTCCGAGATATGGACTATCGATAATTTACACCTTAGGCTCTGCTTCTAACTTGGGCCCAAATTGTAAAATGGTCTTACCTATTGGCGATTTCGTTCCAATTCACATTCCAAGTAATATTCGGCATGCTAATTACATTGCCGGTTGCCAAGTTGCATTATCTCTTATAGTTTCCGAGATATGGACTATCGATAATTTACACCTTAGGCTCTGCTTCTAACTTGGGCCCAAATTGTAAAATGGTCTTATCTATTGGCGATTTCGTTCCAATTCACATTCCAAGTAATATTCGGCATGCTAATTACATTGCCGGTTGCCAAATTGCATTATCTCTTATAGTTTCCGAGATATGGACTATCGATAATTTACACCTTAGGCTCTGCTTCTAACTTGGTCCCAAATTGTAAAATGGTCTTATCTATTGGCGATTTCGTTCTAATTCACATTCCAAGTAACATTCGGCATGCTAATTACATTGCCGGTTGCCAAATTGCATTATCTCTTATAGTTTCCGAGATATGGACTATCGATAATTTACACCTTAGGCTCTGCTTCTAACTTGGGCCCAAATTGTAAAATGGTCTTATCTATTGGCGATTTAGTTGCAATTCACATTCCAAGTAATATTCGGCATGCTAATTACATTGCCGGTTGCCAAATTGCATTATCTCTTATAGTTTCCGAGATATGGACTATCGATAATTTACACCTTAGGCTCTGCTTCTAACTTGGGCCCAAATTGTAAAATGGTCTTATCTATTGGCGATTTCGTTCCAATTCACATTCCAAGTAATATTCGGCATGCTAATGACATTGCCGGTTGCCAAATTGCATTATCTCTTATAGTTTCCGAGATATGGACTATCGATAATTTATACCTTAGGCTCTGCTTCTAACTTGGGCCCAAATTGTAAAATGGTCTCATCTATTGGCGATTTCGTTCCAATTCACATTCCAAGTAATATTCGGCATGCTAATTACATTGCCGATTGCCAAATTGCATTATCTCTTATAGTTTCCGAGATATGGACTATCGATAATTTACACCTTAGGCTCTGCTTCTAACTTGGGCCCAAATTGTACAATGGTCTTATCTATTGGCGATTTCGTTCCAATTCACACTCCAAGTAATATTCGGCATGCTAATTACATTGCCGGTTGCGAAATTGCATTATCTCTTATATTTTCCGAGATATGGACTATCGATAATTTACACCTTAGGCTCTGCTTCTAACTTGGGCCCAAATTGTAAAATGGTCTTATCTATTGGCGATTTCGTTCCAATTCACATTCCAAGTAATATTCGGCATGCTAATTACATTGCCGGTTGCCAAATTGCATTATCTCTTATAGTTTCCGAGATATGGACTATCGATAATTTACACCTTAGGCTCTGCTTCTAACTTGGGCCCAAATTGTAAAATGGTCTTATCTATTGGCTATTTCGTTCCAATTCACATTCCAAGTAATATTCGGCATGCTAACTACATTGCCGGTTGCCAAATTGCATTATCTCTTATAGTTTCCGAGATATGGACTATCGATAATTTACACCTTAGGCTCTGCTTCTAACTTGGGCCCAAATTGTAAAATGGTCTTATCTATTGGCGATTTCGTCCCAATTCACATTCCAAGTGATATTCGGCATGCTAATTATATTGCCGGTTGCGAAATTGCATTATCTCTTATAGTTTCCGAGATATGGACTATCGATAATTTACACCTTAGGCTCTGCTTCTAACTTGGGCCCAAATTGTAAAATGGTCCTATCTATTGGCGATTTCGTTCCAATTCACATTCCAAGTAATATTCGGCATGCTAATTACATTGCCGGTTGCGAAATTGCATTATCTCTTATAGTTTCTGAGATATGGACTATCAATAATTTACACCTTAGGCTCTGCTTCTAACTTGGGCCCAAATTGTAAAATGGTCTTATCTATTGGCGATTTCGTTCCAATTCACATTCCAAGTAATATTCGGCATGCTAATTACATTGCCGGTTGCCAAATTGCATTATCTCTTATAGTTTCCGAGTTATGGACTATCGATAATTTACACCTTAGGCTCTGCTTCTAACTTGGGCCCAAATTGTAAAATGGTCTTATCTATTGGCGATTTCGTCCCAATTCACATTCCAAGTGATATTCGGCATGCTAATTACATTGCCGGTTGCCAAATTGCATTATCTCTTATAGTTTCCGAGATATGGACTATCGATAATTTACACTTTAGGCTCTGCTTCTAACTTGGGCCCAAATTGTAAAATGGTCTTATCTATTGGCGATTTCGTCCCAATTCACATTCCAAGTGATATTCGGCATGCTAATTACATTGCCGGTTGCGAAATTGCATTATCTCTTATAGTTTCCGAGATATGGACTATCAATAATTTACACCTTAGGCTCTGCTTCTAACTTGGGCCCAAATTGTAGAATGGTCTTATCTATTGGTGATTTCGTTCCAATTCACATTCCAAGTAATATTCGGCATGCTAATTACATTGCCGGTTGCCAAATTGCATTATCTCTTATAGTTTCCGAGATATGGACTATCGATAATTTACACCTTAGGCTCTGTTTCTAACTTGGGCCCAAATTGTAAAATGGTCTTATCTATTGGCGATTTCGTTCCAATTCACATTCCAAGTAATATTCGGCATGCTAATTACATTGCCGGTTGCCAAATTGAATTATCTCTTATAGTTTCCGAGATATGGACTATCGATAATTTACACCTTAGGCTCTGCTTCTAACTTGGGCCCAAATTGTAAAATGGTCTTACCTATTGGCGATTTCGTTCCAATTCACATTCCAAGTAATATTCGGCATGCTAATTACATTGCCGGTTGCCAAGTTGCATTATCTCTTATAGTTTCCGAGATATGGACTATCGATAATTTACACCTTAGGCTCTGCTTCTAACTTGGGCCCAAATTGTAAAATGGTCTTATCTATTGGCGATTTCGTTCCAATTCACATTCCAAGTAATATTCGGCATGCTAATTACATTGCCGGTTGCCAAATTGCATTATCTCTTATAGTTTCCGAGATATGGACTATCGATAATTTACACCTTAGGCTCTGCTTCTAACTTGGGCCCAAATTGTAAAATGGTCTTATCTATTGGCGATTTCGTTCCAATTCACATTCCAAGTAATATTCGGCATGCTAATTACATTGCCGGTTGCCAAATTGCATTATCTCTTATAGTTTCCGAGATATGGACTATCGATAATTTACACCTTAGGCTCTGCTTCTAACTTGGTCCCAAATTGTAAAATGGTCTTATCTATTGGCGATTTCGTTCTAATTCACATTCCAAGTAACATTCGGCATGCTAATTACATTGCCGGTTGCCAAATTGCATTATCTCTTATAGTTTCCGAGATATGGACTATCGATAATTTACACCTTAGGCTCTGCTTCTAACTTGGGCCCAAATTGTAAAATGGTCTTATCTATTGGCGATTTAGTTGCAATTCACATTCCAAGTAATATTCGGCATGCTAATTACATTGCCGGTTGCCAAATTGAATTATCTCTTATAGTTTCCGAGATATGGACTATCGATAATTTACACCTTAGGCTCTGCTTCTAACTTGGGCCCAAATTGTAAAATGCCAATAGATAAGACCATTTTACAATTTGGGCCCAAGTTAGAAGCAGAGCCTAAGGTGTAAATTATCGATAGTCCATATCTCGGAAACTATAAGAGATAATGCAATTTGGCAACCGGCAATGTAATTAGCATGCCGAATATTACTTGGAATGTGAATTGGAACGAAATCGCCAATAGATAAGACCATTTTACAATTTGGGCCCAAGTTGGAAGCAGAGCCTAAGGTGTAAATTATCGATAGTCCATATCTCGGAAACTATAAGAGATAATGCAATTTCGCAACCGGCAATGTAATTAGCATGCCGAATATTACTTGGAAGGTGAATTGGGACGAAATCGCCAATAGATAAGGCCATTTTACAATTTGGGCCCAAGTTAGAAGCAGAGCCTAAGGTGTAAATTATCGATAGTCCATATCTCGGAAACTATAAGAGATAATGCAATTTGGCAACCGGCAATGTAATTAGCATGCCGAATATTACTTGGAATGTGAATTGGAACGAAATCGCCAATAGATAAGACCATTTTACAATTTGGGCCCAAGTTAGAAGCAGAGCCTAAGGTGTAAATTATTGATAGTCCATATCTCGGAAACTATAAGAGATAATGCAATTTCGCAACCGGCAATGTAATTAGCATGCCGAATATCACTTGGAATGTGAATTGAGACGAAATCGCCAATAGATAAGACCATTTTACAATTTGGGCCCAAGTTAGAAGTAGAGCCTAAGGTGTAAGTTATCGATAGTCCATATCTCGGAAACTATAAGAGATAATGCAATTTGGCAACCGGCAATGTAATTAGCATGCCGAATATTACTTGGAATGTGAATTGGAACGAAATCGCCAATAGATAAGACCATTTTACAATTTGGGCCCAAGTTAGAAGCAGAGCCTAAGGTGTAAATTATCGATAGTCTATATCTCGGAAACTATAAGAGATAATGCAATTTGGCAACCGGCAATGTAATTAGCATGCCGAATATTACTTGGAATGTGAATTGGAACGAAATCGCCAATAGATAAGACCATTTTACAATTTGGGCCCAAGTTAGAAGCAGAGCCTAAGGTGTAAATTATCGATAGTCCATATCTCGGAAACTATAAGAGATAATGCAATTTCGCAACCGGCAATGTAATTAGCATGCCGAATATTACTTGGAGTGTGAATTGGAACGAAATCGCCAATAGATAAGACCATTTTACAATTTGGGCCCAAGTTAGAAGCAGAGCCTAAGGTGTAAATTATCGATAGTCCATATCTCGGAAACTATAAGAGATAATGCAATTTGGCAACCGGCAATGTAATTAGCATGCCGAATATTACTTGGAATGTGAAATGGAACGAAATCGCCAATAGATAAGACCATTTTACAATTTGGGCCCAAGTTAGAAGCAGAGCCTAAGGTGTAAATTATCGATAGTCCATATCTCGGAAACTATAAGAGATAATGCAATTTGGCAACCGGCAATGTAATTAGCATGCCAAATATTACTTGGAATGTGAATTGGAACGAAATCGCCAATAGATAAGACCATTTTACAATTTGGGCCCAAGTTAGAAGCAGAGCCTAAGGTGTAAATTATCGATAGTCCATATCTCGGAAACTATAAGAGATAATGCAATTTGGCAACCGGCAATGTAATTAGCATGCCGAATATTACTTGGAATGTGAATTGCAACTAAATCGCCAATAGATAAGACCATTTTACAATTTGGGCCCAAGTTAGAAGCAGAGCCTAAGGTGTAAATTATCGATAGTCCATATCTCGGAAACTATAAGAGATAATGCAATTTGGCAACCGGCAATGTAATTAGCATGCCGAATATTACTTGGAATGTGAATTGCAACTAAATCGCCAATAGATAAGACCATTTTACAATTTGGGCCCAAGTTAGAAGCAGAGCCTAAGGTGTAAATTATCGATAGTCCATATCTCGGAAACTATAAGAGATAATGCAATTTGGCAACCGGCAATGTAATTAGCATGCCGAATATTACTTGGAATGTGAATTGGAACGAAATCGCCAATAGATAAGACCATTTTACAATTTGGGCCCAAGTTAGAAGCAGAGCCTAAGGTGTAAATTATCGATAGTCCATATCTCGGAAACTATAAGAGATAATGCAATTTGGCAACCGGCAATGTAATTAGCATGCCGAATATTACTTGGAATGTGAATTGGAACGAAATCGCCAATAGATAAGACCATTTTACAATTTGGGCCCAAGTTAGAAGCAGAGCCTAAGGTGTAAATTATCGATAGTCCATATCTCGGAAACTATAAGAGATAATGCAATTTGGCAACCGGCAATGTAATTAGCATGCCGAATATTACTTGGAATGTGAATTGGAACGAAATCGCCAATAGATAAGACCATTTTACAATTTGGGCCCAAGTTAGAAGCAGAGCCTAAGGTGTAAATTATTGATAGTCCATATCTCGGAAACTATAAGAGATAATGTAATTTCGCAACCGGCAATGTAATTAGCATGCCGAATATCACTTGGAATGTGAATTGGGACGAAATCGCCAATAGATAAGACCATTTTACAATTTGGGCCCAAGTTAGAAGCAGAGCCTAAGGCGTAAATTATCGATAGTCCATATCTCGGAAACTATAAGAGATAATGCAATTTGGCAACCGGCAATGTAATTAGCATGCCGAATATTACTTGGAATGTGAATTGGAACGAAATCGCCAATAGATAAGACCATTTTACAATTTGGGCCCAAGTTAGAAGCAGAGCCTAAGGCGTAAATTATTGATAGTCCATATCTCGGAAACTATAAGAGATAATGCAATTTCGCAACCGGCAATGTAATTAGCATGCCGAATATCACTTGGAATGTGAATTGGGACGAAATCGCGAATAGATAAGACCATTTTACAATTTGGGCCCAAGTTAGAAGCAGAGCCTAAGGTGTAAATTATCGATAGTCCATATCTCGGAAACTATAAGAGATAATGCAATTTGGCAACCGGCAATGTAATTAGCATGAAGAATATTACTTGGAATGTGAATTGGAACGAAATCGCCAATAGATAAGACCATTTTACAATTTGGGCCCAAGTTAGAAGCAGAGCCTAAGGTGTAAATTATCGATAGTCCATATCTCGGAAACTATAAGAGATAATGCAATTTCGCAACCGGCAATGTAATTAGCATGCCGAATATTACTTGGAGTGTGAATTGGAACGAAATCGCCAATAGATAAGACCATTTTACAATTTGGGCCCAAGTTAGAAGCAGAGCCTAAGGTGTAAATTATCGATAGTCCATATCTCGGAAACTATAAGAGATAATGCAATTTGGCAACCGGCAATGTAATTAGCATGCCGAATATTACTTGGAATGTGAATTGGAACGAAATCGCCAATAGATAAGACCATTTTACAATTTGGGCCCAAGTTAGAAGCAGAGCCTAAGGTGTAAATTATCGATAGTCCATATCTCGGAAACTATAAGAGATAATGCAATTTGGCAACCGGCAATGTAATTAGCATGCCAAATATTACTTGGAATGTGAATTGGAACGAAATCGCCAATAGATAAGACCATTTTACAATTTGGGCCCAAGTTAGAAGCAGAGCCTATGGTGTAAATTATCGATAGACCATATCTCGGAAACTATAAGAGATAATGCAATTTGGCAACCGGCAATGTAATTAGCATGCCGAATATTACTTGGAATGTGAATTGCAACTAAATCGCCAATAGATAAGACCATTTTACAATTTGGGCCCAAGTTAGAAGCAGAGCCTAAGGTGTAAATTATCGATAGTCCATATCTCGGAAACTATAAGAGATAATGCAATTTGGCAACCGGCAATGTAATTAGCATGCCGAATATTACTTGGAATGTGAATTGGAACGAAATCGCCAATAGATAAGACCATTTTACAATTTGGGCCCAAGTTAGAAGCAGAGCCTAAGGTGTAAATTATCGATAGTCCATATCTCGGAAACTATAAGAGATAATGCAATTTGGCAACCGGCAATGTAATTAGCATGCCGAATATTACTTGGAATGTGAATTGGAACGAAATCGCCAATAGATAAGACCATTTTACAATTTGGGCCCAAGTTAGAAGCAGAGCCTAAGGTGTAAATTATCGATAGTCCATATCTCGGAAACTATAAGAGATAATGCAATTTGGCAACCGGCAATGTAATTGGCATGCCGAATATTACTTGGAATGTGAATTGGAACGAAATCGCCAATAGATAAGACCATTTTACAATTTGGGCCCAAGTTAGAAGCAGAGACTAAGGTGTAAATTATCGATAGTCCATATCTCGGAAACTATAAGAGATAATGCAATTTGGCAACCGGAAATGTAATTAGCATGCCGAATATTACTTGGAATGTGAATTGCAACTAATTCGCCAATAGATAAGACCATTTTACAATTTGGGCCCAAGTTAGAAGCAGAGCCTAAGGTGTAAATTATCGATAGTCCATATCTCGGAAACTATAAGAGATAATGCAATTTGGCAACCGGCAATGTAATTAGCATGCCGAATATTACTTGGAATGTGAATTGGAACGAAATCGCCAATAGATAAGACCATTTTACAATTTGGGCCCAAGTTAGAAGCAGAGCCTAAGGTGTAAATTATCGATAGTCCATATCTCGGAAACTATAAGAGATAATGCAATTTGGCAACCGGCAATGTAATTAGCATGCCGAATATTACTTGGAATGTGAATTGCAACTAAATCGCCAATAGATAAGACCATTTTACAATTTGGGCCCAAGTTAGAAGCAGAGCCTAAGGTGTAAATTATCGATAGTCCATATCTCGGAAACTATAAGAGATAATGCAATTTGGCAACCGGCAATGTAATTAGCATGCCGAATATTACTTGGAATGTGAATTGGAACGAAATCGCCAAAGGATAAGACCATTTTACAATTTGGGCTCAAGTTAGAAGCAGAGCCTAAGGTGTAAATTATCGATAGTCCATATCTCGGAAACTATAAGAGTAAATGCAATTTGGCAACCGGCAATGTAATTAGCATGCCGAATATTACTTGGAATGTGAATTGGAACGAAATCGCCAATAGATAAGACCATTTTACAATTTGGGCCCCAGTTAGAAGCAGAGCCTA
The DNA here is from genome assembly GCF_030347505.1 of Rhynchophorus ferrugineus. NCBI lineage: Eukaryota > Metazoa > Arthropoda > Insecta > Coleoptera > Curculionidae > Rhynchophorus > Rhynchophorus ferrugineus. The sequence continues at coordinate 569,436 of NW_027472650.1, read as the reverse complement.
AGGTGTAAATTATCGATAGTCCATATCTCGGAAACTATAAGAGATAATGCAATTTGGCAACCGGCAATGTAATTAGCATGCCGAATATTACTTGGAATGTGAATTGGAACGAAATTGCCAATAGATAAGACCATTTTACAATTTGGGCCCAAGTTAGAAGCAGAGCCTAAGGTGTAAATTATCGATAGTCCATATCTCGGAAACTATAAGAGATAATGCAATTTGGCAACCGGCAATGTAATTAGCATGCCGAATATTACTTGGAATGTGAATTGGAACGAAATCGCCAATAGATAAGACCATTTTACAATTTGGGCCCAAGTTAGAAGCAGAGCCTAAGGTGTAAATTATCGATAGTCCATATCTCGGAAACTATAAGAGATAATGCAATTTGGCAACCGGCAATGTAATTAGCATGAAGAATATTACTTGGAATGTGAATTGGAACGAAATCGCCAATAGATAAGACCATTTTACAATTTGGGCCCAAGTTAGAAGCAGAGCCTAAGGTGTAAATTATCGATAGTCCATATCTCGGAAACTATAAGAGATAATGCAATTTCGCAACCGGCAATGTAATTAGCATGCCGAATATTACTTGGAGTGTGAATTGGAACGAAATCGCCAATAGATAAGACCATTTTACAATTTGGGCCCAAGTTAGAAGCAGAGCCTAAGGTGTAAATTATCGATAGTCCATATCTCGGAAACTATAAGAGATAATGCAATTTGGCAACCGGCAATGTAATTAGCATGCCGAATATTACTTGGAATGTGAATTGGAACGAAATCGCCAATAGATAAGACCATTTTACAATTTGGGCCCAAGTTAGAAGCAGAGCCTAAGGTGTAAATTATCGATAGTCCATATCTCGGAAACTATAAGAGATAATGCAATTTGGCAACCGGCAATGTAATTAGCATGCCAAATATTACTTGGAATGTGAATTGGAACGAAATCGCCAATAGATAAGACCATTTTACAATTTGGGCCCAAGTTAGAAGCAGAGCCTATGGTGTAAATTATCGATAGTCCATATCTCGGAAACTATAAGAGATAATGCAATTTGGCAACCGGCAATGTAATTAGCATGCCGAATATTACTTGGAATGTGAATTGCAACTAAATCGCCAATAGATAAGACCATTTTACAATTTGGGCCCAAGTTAGAAGCAGAGCCTAAGGTGTAAATTATCGATAGTCCATATCTCGGAAACTATAAGAGATAATGCAATTTGGCAACCGGCAATGTAATTAGCATGCCGAATATTACTTGGAATGTGAATTGGAACGAAATCGCCAATAGATAAGACCATTTTACAATTTGGGCCCAAGTTAGAAGCAGAGCCTAAGGTGTAAATTATCGATAGTCCATATCTCGGAAACTATAAGAGATAATGCAATTTGGCAACCGGCAATGTAATTAGCATGCCGAATATTACTTGGAATGTGAATTGGAACGAAATCGCCAATAGATAAGACCATTTTACAATTTGGGCCCAAGTTAGAAGCAGAGCCTAAGGTGTAAATTATCGATAGTCCATATCTCGGAAACTATAAGAGATAATGCAATTTGGCAACCGGCAATGTAATTAGCATGCCGAATATTACTTGGAATGTGAATTGGAACGAAATCGCCAATAGATAAGACCATTTTACAATTTGGGCCCAAGTTAGAAGCAGAGACTAAGGTGTAAATTATCGATAGTCCATATCTCGGAAACTATAAGAGATAATGCAATTTGGCAACCGGAAATGTAATTAGCATGCCGAATATTACTTGGAATGTGAATTGCAACTAATTCGCCAATAGATAAGACCATTTTACAATTTGGGCCCAAGTTAGAAGCAGAGCCTAAGGTGTAAATTATCGATAGTCCATATCTCGGAAACTATAAGAGATAATGCAATTTGGCAACCGGCAATGTAATTAGCATGCCGAATATTACTTGGAATGTGAATTGGAACGAAATCGCCAATAGAAAAGACCATTTTACAATTTGGGCCCAAGTTAGAAGCAGAGCCTAAGGTGTAAATTATCGATAGTCCATATCTCGGAAACTATAAGAGATAATGCAATTTGGCAACCGGCAATGTAATTAGCATGCCGAATATTACTTGGAATGTGAATTGCAACTAAATCGCCAATAGATAAGACCATTTTACAATTTGGGCCCAAGTTAGAAGCAGAGCCTAAGGTGTAAATTATCGATAGTCCATATCTCGGAAACTATAAGAGATAATGCAATTTGGCAACCGGCAATGTAATTAGCATGCCGAATATTACTTGGAATGTGAATTGGAACGAAATCGCCAATAGATAAGACCATTTTACAATTTGGGCCCAAGTTAGAAGCAGAGCCTAAGGTGTAAATTATCGATAGTCCATATCTCGGAAACTATAAGAGATAATGCAATTTGGCAACCGGCAATGTAATTAGCATGCCGAATATTACTCGGAATGTGAATTGGAACGAAATCGCCAATAGATAAGACAATTTTACAATTTGGGCCCAAGTTAGAAGCAGAGCCTAAGGTGTAAATTATCGATAGTCCATATCTCGGAAACTATAAGAGATAATGCAATTTGGAAACCGGCAATGTAATTAGCATGCCGGATATTACTTGGAATGTGAATTGGAACGAAATCGCCAATAGATAAGACCATTTTACAATTTGGGCCCAAGTTAGAAGCAGAGCCTAAGGTGAAGCAGAGCCTAAGGTGTAAATTATTGATAGTCCATATCTCGGAAACTATAAGAGATAATGCAATTTCGCAACCGGCAATGTAATTAGCATGCCGAATATCACTTGGAATGTGAATTGGGACGAAATCGCCAATAGATAAGACCATTTTACAATTTGGGCCCAAGTTAGAAGCAGAGCCTAAGGTGTAAATTATCGATAGTCCATATCTCGGAAACTATAAGAGATAATGCAATTTGGCAACCGGCAATGTAATTAGCATGCCGAATATTACTTGGAATGTGAATTGGAACGAAATCGCCAATAGATAAGACCATTTTACAATTTGGGCCCAAGTTAAAAGCAGAGCCTAAGGTGTAAATTATCGATAGTCCATATCTCGGAAACTATAAGAGATAATGCAATTTGGCAACCGGCAATGTAATTAGCATGCCGAATATTACTTGGAATGTGAATTGGAACGAAATCGCCAATAGATAAGACCATTTTACAATTTTGGCCCAAGTTAGAAGCAGAGCCTAAGGTGTAAATTATCGATAGTCCATATCTCGGAAACTATAAGAGATAATGCAATTTCGCAACCGGCAATGTAATTAGCATGCCGAATATTACTTGGAGTGTGAATTGGAACGAAATCGCCAATAGATAAGACCATTTTACAATTTGGGCCCAAGTTAGAAGCAGAGCCTAAGGTGTAAATTATCGATAGTCCATATCTCGGAAACTATAAGAGATAATGCAATTTGGCAACCGGCAATGTAATTAGCATGCCGAATATTACTTGGAATGTGAATTGGAACGAAATAGCCAATAGATAAGACCATTTTACAATTTGGGCCCAAGTTAGAAGCAGAGCCTAAGGTGTAAATTATCGATAGTCCATATCTCGGAAACTATAAGAGATAATGCAATTTGGCAACCGGCAATGTAATTAGCATGCCGAATATTACTTGGAATGTGAATTGGAACGAAATCGCCAATAGATAAGACCATTTTACAATTTGGGCCCAAGTTAGAAGCAGAGCCTAAGGTGTAAATTATCGATAGTCCATATCTCGGAAACTATAAGAGATAATGCAATTTGACAACCGGCAATGTAATTAGCATGCCGAATATTACTTGGAATGTGAATTGCAACTAAATCGCCAATAGATAAGACCATTTTACAATTTGGGCCCAAGTTAGAAGCAGAGCCTAAGGTGTAAATTATCGATAGTCCATATCTCGGAAACTATAAGAGATAATGCAATTTGGCAACCGGCAATGTAATTAGCATGCCGAATATTACTTGGAATGTGAATAGGAACGAAATCGCCAATAGATAAGACCATTTTACAATTTGGGCCCAAGTTAGAAGCAGAGCCTAAGGTGTAAATTATCGATAGTCCATATCTCGGAAACTATAACAGATAATGCAATTTGGCAACCGGCAATGTAATTAGCATGCCGAATATTACTTGGAATGTGAATTGGAACGAAATCGCCAATAGATAAGACCATTTTACAATTTGGGCCCAAGTTAGAAGCAGAGCCTAAGGTGTAAATTATCGATAGTCCATATCTCGGAAACTATAAGAGATAATGCAATTTGGCAACCGGCAATGTAATTAGCATGCCGAATATTACTTGGAATGTGAATTGGAACGAAATCGCCAATAGATAAGACCATTTTACAATTTGGGCTCAAGTTAGAAGCAGAGCCTAAGGTGTAAATTATCGATAGTCCATATCTCGGAAACTATAAGAGTTAATGCAATTTGGCAACCGGCAATGTAATTAGCATGCCGAATATTACTTGGAATGTGAATTGGAACGAAATCGCCAATAGATAAGACCATTTTACAATTTGGGCCCAAGTTAGAAGCAGAGCCTAAGGTGTAAATTATCGATAGTCCATATCTCGGAAACTATAAGAGATAATGCAATTTGGCAACCGGCAATGTAATTAGCATGCCGAGTATTACTTGGAATGTGAATTGGAACGAAATTGCCAATAGATAAGACCATTTTACAATTTGGGCCCAAGTTAGAAGCAGAGCCTAAGGTGTAAATTATCGATAGTCCATATCTCTGAAACTATAAGAGATAATGCAATTTCGCAACCGGCAATGTAATTAGCATGCCGAATATTACTTGGAATGTGAATTGGGACGAAATCGCCAATAGATAAGGATATTTTACAATTTGGGCCCAAGTTAGAAGCAGAGCCTAAGGTGTAAATTATTGATAGTCCATATCTCGGAAACTATAAGAGATAATGCAATTTGGCAACCGGCAATGTAATTAGCATGCCGAATATTACTTGGAATGTGAATTGGAACGAAATCGCCAATAGATAAGACCATTTTACAATTTGGGCCCAAGTTAGAAGTAGAGCCTAAGGTGTAAATTATTGATAGTCCATATCTCGGAAACTATAAGAGATAATGCAATTTGGCAACCGGCAATGTAATTAGCATGCCGAATATTACTTGGAATGTGAATTGGAACGAAATCGCCAATAGATAAGACCATTTTACAATTTGGGCCCAAGTTAGAAGCAGAGCCTAAGGTGTAAATTATCGATAGTCCATATCTCGGAAACTATAAGAGATAATGCAATTTGGCAACCGGCAATGTAATTAGCATGCCGAATATTACTTGGAATGTGAATTGGAACGAAATCGCCAATAGATAAGACCATTTTACAATTTGGGCCCAAGTTAAAAGCAGAGCCTAAGGTGTAAATTATCGATAGTCCATATCTCGGAAACTATAAGAGATAATGCAATTTGGCAACCGGCAATGTAATTAGCATGCCGAATATTACTTGGAATGTGAATTGGAACGAAATCGCCAATAGATAAGACCATTTTACAATTTTGGCCCAAGTTAGAAGCAGAGCCTAAGGTGTAAATTATCGATAGTCCATATCTCGGAAACTATAAGAGATAATGCAATTTCGCAACCGGCAATGTAATTAGCATGCCGAATATTACTTGGAGTGTGAATTGGAACGAAATCGCCAATAGATAAGACCATTTTACAATTTGGGCCCAAGTTAGAAGCAGAGCCTAAGGTGTAAATTATCGATAGTCCATATCTCGGAAACTATAAGAGATAATGCAATTTGGCAACCGGCAATGTAATTAGCATGCCGAATATTACTTGGAATGTGAATTGGAACGAAATAGCCAATAGATAAGACCATTTTACAATTTGGGCCCAAGTTAGAAGCAGAGCCTAAGGTGTAAATTATCGATAGTCCATATCTCGGAAACTATAAGAGATATTGCAATTTGGCAACCGGCAATGTAATTAGCATGCCGAATATTACTTGGAATGTGAATTGGAACGAAATCGCCAATAGATAAGACCATTTTACAATTTGGGCCCAAGTTAGAAGCAGAGCCTAAGGTGTAAATTATCGATAGTCCATATCTCGGAAACTATAAGAGATAATGCAATTTGACAACCGGCAATGTAATTAGCATGCCGAATATTACTTGGAATGTGAATTGCAACTAAATCGCCAATAGATAAGACCATTTTACAATTTGGGCCCAAGTTAGAAGCAGAGCCTAAGGTGTAAATTATCGATAGTCCATATCTCGGAAACTATAAGAGATAATGCAATTTGGCAACCGGCAATGTAATTAGCATGCCGAATATTACTTGGAATGTGAATTGGAACGAAATCGCCAATAGATAAGACCATTTTACAATTTGGGCCCAAGTTAGAAGCAGAGCCTAAGGTGTAAATTATCGATAGTCCATATCTCGGAAACTATAACAGATAATGCAATTTGGCAACCGGCAATGTAATTAGCATGCCGAATATTACTTGGAATGTGAATTGGAACGAAATCGCCAATAGATAAGACCATTTTACAATTTGGGCCCAAGTTAGAAGCAGAGCCTAAGGTGTAAATTATCGATAGTAAATATCTCGGAAACTATAAGAGATAATGCAATTTGGCAACCGGCAATGTAATTAGCATGCCGAATATTACTTGGAATGTGAATTGGAACGAAATCGCCAATAGATAAGACCATTTTACAATTTGGGCTCAAGTTAGAAGCAGAGCCTAAGGTGTAAATTATCGATAGTCCATATCTCGGAAACTATAAGAGATAATGCAATTTGGCAACCGGCAATGTAATTAGCATGCCGAATATTACTTGGAATGTGAATTGGAACGAAATCGCCAATAGATAAGACCATTTTACAATTTGGGCCCAAGTTAGAAGCAGAGCCTAAGGTGTAAATTATCGATAGTCCATATCTCGGAAACTATAAGAGATAATGCAATTTGGCAACCGGCAATGTAATTAGCATGCCGAATATTACTTGGAATGTGAATTGGAACGAAATTGCCAATAGATAAGACCATTTTACAATTTGGGCCCAAGTTAGAAGCAGAGCCTAAGGTGTAAATTATCGATAGTCCATATCTCTGAAACTATAAGAGATAATGCAATTTCGCAACCGGCAATGTAATTAGCATGCCGAATATTACTTGGAATGTGAATTGGGACGAAATCGCCAATAGATAAGGCTATTTTACAATTTGGGCCCAAGTTAGAAGCAGAGCCTAAGGTGTAAATTATTGATAGTCCATATCTCGGAAACTATAAGAGATAATGCAATTTGGCAACCGGCAATGTAATTAGCATGCCGAATATTACTTGGAATGTGAATTGGAACGAAATCGCCAATAGATAAGACCATTTTACAATTTGGGCCCAAGTTAGAAGCAGAGCCTAAGGTGTAAATTATTGATAGTCCATATCTCGGAAACTATAAGAGATAATGCAATTTGGCAACCGGCAATGTAATTAGCATGCCGAATATTACTTGGAATGTGAATTGGAACGAAATCGCCAATAGATAAGACCATTTTACAATTTGGGCCCAAGTTAGAAGCAGAGCCTAAGGTGTAAATTATCGATAGTCCATATCTCGGAAACTATAAGAGATAATGCAATTTGGCAACCGGCAATGTAATTAGCATGCCGAATATTACTTGGAATGTGAATTGGAACGAAATCGCCAATAGATAAGACCATTTTACAATTTGGGCCCAAGTTAGAAGCAGAGCCTAAGGTGTAAATTATCGATAGTCCATATCTCGGAAACTATAAGAGATAATGCAATTTGGCAACCGGCAATGTAATTAGCATGCCGAATATTACTTGGAATGTGAATTGGAACGAAATCGCCAATAGATAAGACCATTTTACAATTTGGGCCCAAGTTAGAAGCAGAGCCTAAGGTGTAAATTATTGATAGTCCATATCTCGGAAACTATAAGAGATAATGCAATTTCGCAACCGGCAATGTAATTAGCATGCCGAATATTACTTGGAATGTGAATTGGAACGAAATCGCGAATAGATAAGACCATTTTACAATTTGGGCCCAAGTTAGAAGCAGAGCCTAAGGTGTAAATTATCGATAGTCCATATCTCGGAAACTATAAGAGATAATGCAATTTGGCAACCGGCAATGTAATTAGCATGCCGAATATTACTTGGAATGTGAATTGGAACGAAATCGCCAATAGATAAGACCATTTTACAATTTGGGCCCAAGTTAGAAGCAGAGCCTATGGTGTAAATTATCGATAGTCCATATCTCGGAAACTATAAGAGATAATGCAATTTGGCAACCGGCAATGTAATTAGCATGCCGAATATTACTTGGAATGTGAATTGGAACTAAATCGCCAATAGATAAGACCATTTTACAATTTGGGCCCAAGTTAGAAGCAGAGCCTAAGGTGTAAATTATCGATAGTCCATATCTCGGAAACTATAAGAGATAATGCAATTTGGCAACCGGCAATGTAATTAGCATGCCGAATATTACTTGGAATGTGAATTGGAACGAAATCGCCAATAGATAAGACCATTTTACAATTTGGGCCCAAGTTAGAAGCAGAGCCTAAGGTGTAAATTATCGATAGTCCATATCTCGGAAACTATAAGAGATAATGCAATTTGGCAACCGGCAATGTAATTAGCATGCCGAATATTACTTGGAATGTGAATTGGAACGAAATCGCCAATAGATAAGACCATTTTACAATTTGGGCCCAAGTTAGAAGCAGAGCCTAAGGTGTAAATTATCGATAGTCCATATCTCTGAAACTATAAGAGATAATGCAATTTCGCAACCGGCAATGTAATTAGCATGCCGAATATTACTTGGAATGTGAATTGGGACGAAATCGCCAATAGATAAGACCATTTTACAATTTGGGCCCAAGTTAGAAGCAGAGCCTAAGGTGTAAATTATTGATAGTCCATATCTCGGAAACTATAAGAGATAATGCAATTTGGCAACCGGCAATGTAATTAGCATGCCGAATATTACTTGGAATGTGAATTGGAACGAAATCGCCAATAGATAAGACCATTTTACAATTTGGGCCCAAGTTAGAAGCAGAGCCTAAGGTGTAAATTATTGATAGTCCATATCTCGGAAACTATAAGAGATAATGCAATTTGGCAACCGGCAATGTAATTAGCATGCCGAATATTACTTGGAATGTGAATTGGACGAAATCGCCAATAGATAAGACCATTTTACAATTTGGGCCCAAGTTAGAAGCAGAGCCTAAGGTGTAAATTATCGATAGTCCATATCTCGGAAACTATAAGAGATAATGCAATTTGGCAACCGGCAATGTAATTAGCATGCCGAATATTACTTGGAATGTGAATTGGAACGAAATCGCCAATAGATAAGACCATTTTACAATTTGGGCCCAAGTTAGAAGCAGAGCCTAAGGTGTAAATTATCGATAGTCCATATCTCGGAAACTATAAGAGATAATGCAATTTGGCAACCGGCAATGTAATTAGCATGCCGAATATTACTTGGAATGTGAATTGGAACGAAATCGCCAATAGATAAGACCATTTTACAATTTGGGCCCAAGTTAGAAGCAGAGCCTAAGGTGTAAATTATTGATAGTCCATATCTCGGAAACTATAAGAGATAATGCAATTTCGCAACCGGCAATGTAATTAGCATGCCGAATATTACTTGGAATGTGAATTGGAACGAAATCGCCAATAGATAAGACCATTTTACAATTTGGGCCCAAGTTAGAAGCAGAGCCTAAGGTGTAAATTATCGATAGTCCATATCTCGGAAACTATAAGAGATAATGCAATTTGGCAACCGGCAATGTAATTAGCATGCCGAATATTACTTGGAATGTGAATTGGAACGAAATCGCCAATAGATAAGACCATTTTACAATTTGGGCCCAAGTTAGAAGCAGAGCCTATGGTGTAAATTATCGATAGTCCATATCTCGGAAACTATAAGAGATAATGCAATTTGGCAACCGGCAATGTAATTAGCATGCCGAATATTACTTGGAATGTGAATTGGAACTAAATCGCCAATAGATAAGACCATTTTACAATTTGGGCCCAAGTTAGAAGCAGAGCCTAAGGTGTAAATTATCGATAGTCCATATCTCGGAAACTATAAGAGATAATGCAATTTGGCAACCGGCAATGTAATTAGCATGCCGAATATTACTTGGAATGTGAATTGGAACGAAATCGCCAATAGATAAGACCATTTTACAATTTGGGCCCAAGTTAGAAGCAGAGCCTAAGGTGTAAATTATCGATAGTCCATATCTCGGAAACTATAAGAGATAATGCAATTTGGCAACCGGCAATGTAATTAGCATGCCGAATATTACTTGGAATGTGAATTGGAACGAAATCGCCAATAGATAAGACCATTTTACAATTTGGGCCCAAGTTAGAAGCAGAGCCTAAGGTGTAAATTATCGATAGTCCATATCTCGGAAACTATAAGAGATAATGCAATTTGGCAACCGGCAATGTAATTAGCATGCCGAATATTACTTGGAATGTGAATTGGAACGAAATCGCCAATAGATAAGACCATTTTACAATTTGGGCCCAAGTTAGAAGCAGAGCCTAAGGTGTAAATTATCGATAGTCCATATCTCGGAAACTATAAGAGATAATGCAATTTGGCAACCGGCAATGTAATTAGCATGCCGAATATTACTTGGAATGTGAATTGGAACGAAATCGCCAATAGATAAGACCATTTTACAATTTGGGCCCAAGTTAGAAGCAGAGACTAAGGTGTAAATTATCGATAGTCCATATCTCGGAAACTATAAGAGATAATGCAATTTGGCAACCGGAAATGTAATTAGCATGCCGAATATTACTTGGAATGTGAATTGCAACTAAATCGCCAATAGATAAGACCATTTTACAATTTGGGCCCAAGTTAGAAGCAGAGCCTAAGGTGTAAATTATCGATAGTCCATATCTCGGAAACTATAAGAGATAATGCAATTTGGCAACCGGCAATGTAATTAGCATGCCGAATATTACTTGGAATGTGAATTGGAACGAAATCGCCAATAGATAAGACCATTTTACAATTTGGGCCCAAGTTAGAAGCAGAGCCTAAGGTGTAAATTATCGATAGTCCATATCTCGGAAACTATAAGAGATAATGCAATTTGGCAACCGGCAATGTAATTAGCATGCCGAATATTACTTGGAATGTGAATTGCAACTAAATCGCCAATAGATAAGACCATTTTACAATTTGGGCCCAAGTTAGAAGCAGAGCCTAAGGTGTAAATTATCGATAGTCCATATCTCGGAAACTATAAGAGATAATGCAATTTGGCAACCGGCAATGTAATTAGCATGCCGAATATTACTTGGAATGTGAATTGGAACGAAATCGCCAATAGATAAGACCATTTTACAATTTGGGCTCAAGTTAGAAGCAGAGCCTAAGGTGTAAATTATCGATAGTCCATATCTCGGAAACTATAAGAGATAATGCAATTTGGCAACCGGCAATGTAATTAGCATGCCGAATATTACTTGGAATGTGAATTGGAACGAAATCGCCAATAGATAAGACCATTTTACAATTTGGGCCCAAGTTAGAAGCAGAGCCTAAGGTGTAAATTATCGATAGTCCATATCTCGGAAACTATAAGAGATAATGCAATTTGGCAACCGGCAATGTAATTAGCATGCCGAATATTACTTGGAATGTGAATTGGAACGAAATTGCCAATAGATAAGACCATTTTACAATTTGGGCCCAAGTTAGAAGCAGAGCCTAAGGTGTAAATTATCGATAGTCCATATCTCGGAAACTATAAGAGATAATGCAATTTGGCAACCGGCAATGTAATTAGCATGCCGAATATTACTTGGAATGTGAATTGGAACGAAATCGCCAATAGATAAGACCATTTTACAATTTGGGCCCAAGTTAGAAGCAGAGCCTAAGGTGTAAATTATCGATAGTCCATATCTCGGAAACTATAAGAGATAATGCAATTTGGCAACCGGCAATGTAATTAGCATGAAGAATATTACTTGGATTGTGAATTGGAACGAAATCGCCAATAGATAAGACCATTTTACAATTTGGGCCCAAGTTAGAAGCATGGACTATCGCCTAAGGTGTAAATTATCGATAGTCCATATCTCGGAAACTATAAGAGATAATGCAATTTCGCAACCGGCAATGTAATTAGCATGCCGAATATTACTTGGAGTGTGAATTGGAACGAAATCGCCAATAGATAAGACCATTTTACAATTTGGGCCCAAGTTAGAAGCAGAGCCTAAGGTGTAAATTATCGATAGTCCATATCTCGGAAACTATAAGAGATAATGCAATTTGGCAACCGGCAATGTAATTAGCATGCCGAATATTACTTGGAATGTGAATTGGAACGAAATCGCCAATAGATAAGACCATTTTACAATTTGGGCCCAAGTTAGAAGCAGAGCCTAAGGTGTAAATTATCGATAGTCCATATCTCGGAAACTATAAGAGATAATGCAATTTGGCAACCGGCAATGTAATTAGCATGCCAAATATTACTTGGAATGTGAATTGGAACGAAATCGCCAATAGATAAGACCATTTTACAATTTGGGCCCAAGTTAGAAGCAGAGCCTATGGTGTAAATTATCGATAGTCCATATCTCGGAAACTATAAGAGATAATGCAATTTGGCAACCGGCAATGTAATTAGCATGCCGAATATTACTTGGAATGTGAATTGCAACTAAATCGCCAATAGATAAGACCATTTTACAATTTGGGCCCAAGTTAGAAGCAGAGCCTAAGGTGTAAATTATCGATAGTCCATATCTCGGAAACTATAAGAGATAATGCAATTTGGCAACCGGCAATGTAATTAGCATGCCGAATATTACTTGGAATGTGAATTGGAACGAAATCGCCAATAGATAAGACCATTTTACAATTTGGGCCCAAGTTAGAAGCAGAGCCTAAGGTGTAAATTATCGATAGTCCATATCTCGGAAACTATAAGAGATAATGCAATTTGGCAACCGGCAATGTAATTAGCATGCCGAATATTACTTGGAATGTGAATTGGAACGAAATCGCCAATAGATAAGACCATTTTACAATTTGGGCCCAAGTTAGAAGCAGAGCCTAAGGTGTAAATTATCGATAGTCCATATCTCGGAAACTATAAGAGATAATGCAATTTGGCAACCGGCAATGTAATTAGCATGCCGAATATTACTTGGAATGTGAATTGGAACGAAATCGCCAATAGATAAGACCATTTTACAATTTGGGCCCAAGTTAGAAGCAGAGACTAAGGTGTAAATTATCGATAGTCCATATCTCGGAAACTATAAGAGATAATGCAATTTGGCAACCGGAAATGTAATTAGCATGCCGAATATTACTTGGAATGTGAATTGCAACTAATTCGCCAATAGATAAGACCATTTTACAATTTGGGCCCAAGTTAGAAGCAGAGCCTAAGGTGTAAATTATCGATAGTCCATATCTCGGAAACTATAAGAGATAATGCAATTTGGCAACCGGCAATGTAATTAGCATGCCGAATATTACTTGGAATGTGAATTGGAACGAAATCGCCAATAGATAAGACCATTTTACAATTTGGGCCCAAGTTAGAAGCAGAGCCTAAGGTGTAAATTATCGATAGTCCATATCTCGGAAACTATAAGAGATAATGCAATTTGGCAACCGGCAATGTAATTAGCATGCCGAATATTACTTGGAATGTGAATTGCAACTAAATCGCCAATAGATAAGACCATTTTACAATTTGGGCCCAAGTTAGAAGCAGAGCCTAAGGTGTAAATTATCGATAGTCCATATCTCGGAAACTATAAGAGATAATGCAATTTGGCAACCGGCAATGTAATTAGCATGCCGAATATTACTTGGAATGTGAATTGGAACGAAATCGCCAATAGAAAAGACCATTTTACAATTTGGGCCCAAGTTAGAAGCAGAGACTAAGGTGTAAATTATCGATAGTCCATATCTCGGAAACTATAAGAGATAATGCAATTTGGCAACCGGCAATGTAATTAGCATGCCGAATATTACTTGGAATGTGAATTGCAACTAAATCGCCAATAGATAAGACCATTTTACAATTTGGGCCCAAGTTAGAAGCAGAGCCTAAGGTGTAAATTATCGATAGTCCATATCTCGGAAACTATAAGAGATAATGCAATTTGGCAACCGGCAATATAATTAGCATGCCGAATATTACTTGGAATGTGAATTGGAACGAAATCGCCAATAGATAAGACCATTTTACAATTTGGGCCCAAGTTAGAAGCAGAGCCTAAGGTGTAAATTATCGATAGTCCATATCTCGGAAACTATAAGAGATAATGCAATTTGGCAACCGGCAATGTAATTAGCATGCCGAATATTACTTGGAATGTGAATTGGAACGAAATCGCCAATAGATAAGACCATTTTACAATTTGGGCCCAAGTTAGAAGCAGAGCCTAAGGTGTAAATTATCGATAGTCCATATCTCGGAAACTATAAGAGATAATGCAATTTGGAAACCGGCAATGTAATTAGCATGCCGAATATTACTTGGAATGTGAATTGGAACGAAATCGCCAATAGATAAGACCATTTTACAATTTGGGCCCAAGTTAGAAGCAGAGCCTAAGGTGTAAATTATTGATAGTCCATATCTCGGAAACTATAAGAGATAATGCAATTTCGCAACCGGCAATGTAATTAGCATGCCGAATATCACTTGGAATGTGAATTGGGACGAAATCGCCAATAGATAAGACCATTTTACAATTTGGGCCCAAGTTAGAAGCAGAGCCTAAGGTGTAAATTATCGATAGTCCATATCTCGGAAACTATAAGAGATAATGCAATTTGGCAACCGGCAATGTAATTAGCATGCCGAATATTACTTGGAATGTGAATTGGAACGAAATCGCCAATAGATAAGACCATTTTACAATTTGGGCCCAAGTTAAAAGCAGAGCCTAAGGTGTAAATTATCGACAGTCCATATCTCGGAAACTATAAGAGATAATGCAATTTGGCAACCGGCAATGTAATTAGCATGCCGAATATTACTTGGAATGTGAATTGGAACGAAATCGCCAATAGATAAGACCATTTTACAATTTTGGCCCAAGTTAGAAGCAGAGCCTAAGGTGTAAATTATCGATAGTCCATATCTCGGAAACTATAAGAGATAATGCAATTTCGCAACCGGCAATGTAATTAGCATGCCGAATATTACTTGGAGTGTGAATTGGAACGAAATCGCCAATAGATAAGACCATTTTACAATTTGGGCCCAAGTTAGAAGCAGAGCCTAAGGTGTAAATTATCGATAGTCCATATCTCGGAAACTATAAGAGATAATGCAATTTGGCAACCGGCAATGTAATTAGCATGCCGAATATTACTTGGAATGTGAATTGGAACGAAATAGCCAATAGATAAGACCATTTTACAATTTGGGCCCAAGTTAGAAGCAGAGCCTAAGGTGTAAATTATCGATAGTCCATATCTCGGAAACTATAAGAGATAATGCAATTTGGCAACCGGCAATGTAATTAGCATGCCGAATATTACTTGGAATGTGAATTGGAACGAAATCGCCAATAGATAAGACCATTTTACAATTTGGGCCCAAGTTAGAAGCAGAGCCTAAGGTGTAAATTATCGATAGTCCATATCTCGGAAACTATAAGAGATAATGCAATTTGACAACCGGCAATGTAATTAGCATGCCGAATATTACTTGGAATGTGAATTGCAACTAAATCGCCAATAGATAAGACCATTTTACAATTTGGGCCCAAGTTAGAAGCAGAGCCTAAGGTGTAAATTATCGATAGTCCATATCTCGGAAACTATAAGAGATAATGCAATTTGGCAACCGGCAATGTAATTAGCATGCCGAATATTACTTGGAATGTGAATTGGAACGAAATCGCCAATAGATAAGACCATTTTACAATTTGGGCCCAAGTTAGAAGCAGAGCCTAAGGTGTAAATTATCGATAGTCCATATCTCGGAAACTATAACAGATAATGCAATTTGGCAACCGGCAATGTAATTAGCATGCCGAATATTACTTGGAATGTGAATTGGAACGAAATCGCCAATAGATAAGACCATTTTACAATTTGGGCCCAAGTTAGAAGCAGAGCCTAAGGTGTAAATTATCGATAGTCCATATCTCGGAAACTATAAGAGATAATGCAATTTGGCAACCGGCAATGTAATTAGCATGCCGAATATTACTTGGAATGTGAATTGGAACGAAATCGCCAATAGATAAGACCATTTTACAATTTGGGCTCAAGTTAGAAGCAGAGCCTAAGGTGTAAATTATCGATAGTCCATATCTCGGAAACTATAAGAGATAATGCAATTTCGCAACCGGCAATGTAATTAGCATGCCGAATATTACTTGGAATGTGAATTGGGACGAAATCGCCAATAGATAAGGATATTTTACAATTTGGGCCCAAGTTAGAAGCAGAGCCTAAGGTGTAAATTATTGATAGTCCATATCTCGGAAACTATAAGAGATAATGCAATTTGGCAACCGGCAATGTAATTAGCATGCCGAATATTACTTGGAATGTGAATTGGAACGAAATCGCCAATAGATAAGACCATTTTACAATTTGGGCTCAAGTTAGAAGCAGAGCCTAAGGTGTAAATTATCGATAGTCCATATCTCTGAAACTATAAGAGATAATGCAATTTCGCAACCGGCAATGTAATTAGCATGCCGAATATTACTTGGAATGTGAATTGGGACGAAATCGCCAATAGATAAGGATATTTTACAATTTGGGCCCAAGTTAGAAGCAGAGCCTAAGGTGTAAATTATTGATAGTCCATATCTCGGAAACTATAAGAGATAATGCAATTTGGCAACCGGCAATGTAATTAGCATGCCGAATATTACTTGGAATGTGAATTGGAACGAAATCGCCAATAGATAAGACCATTTTACAATTTGGGCCCAAGTTAGAAGTAGAGCCTAAGGTGTAAATTATTGATAGTCCATATCTCGGAAACTATAAGAGATAATGCAATTTGGCAACCGGCAATGTAATTAGCATGCCGAATATTACTTGGAATGTGAATTGGAACGAAATCGCCAATAGATAAGACCATTTTACAATTTGGGCCCAAGTTAGAAGCAGAGCCTAAGGTGTAAATTATCGATAGTCCATATCTCGGAAACTATAAGAGATAATGCAATTTGGCAACCGGCAATGTAATTAGCATGCCGAATATTACTTGGAATGTGAATTGGAACGAAATCGCCAATAGATAAGACCATTTTACAATTTGGGCCCAAGTTAAAAGCAGAGCCTAAGGTGTAAATTATCGATAGTCCATATCTCGGAAACTATAAGAGATAATGCAATTTGGCAACCGGCAATGTAATTAGCATGCCGAATATTACTTGGAATGTGAATTGGAACGAAATCGCCAATAGATAAGACCATTTTACAATTTTGGCCCAAGTTAGAAGCAGAGCCTAAGGTGTAAATTATCGATAGTCCATATCTCGGAAACTATAAGAGATAATGCAATTTCGCAACCGGCAATGTAATTAGCATGCCGAATATTACTTGGAGTGTGAATTGGAACGAAATCGCCAATAGATAAGACCATTTTACAATTTGGGCCCAAGTTAGAAGCGGAGCCTAAGGTGTAAATTATCGATAGTCCATATCTCGGAAACTATAAGAGATAATGCAATTTGGCAACCGGCAATGTAATTAGCATGCCGAATATTACTTGGAATGTGAATTGGAACGAAATAGCCAATAGATAAGACCATTTTACAATTTGGGCCCAAGTTAGAAGCAGAGCCTAAGGTGTAAATTATCGATAGTCCATATCTCGGAAACTACAAGAGATATTGCAATTTGGAAACCGGCAATGTAATTAGCATGCCGAATATTACTTGGAATGTGAATTGGAACGAAATCGCCAATAGATAAGACCATTTTACAATTTGGGCCCAAGTTAGAAGCAGAGCCTAAGGTGTAAATTATCGATAGTCCATATCTCGGAAACTATAAGAGATAATGCAATTTGACAACCGGCAATGTAATTAGCATGCCGAATATTACTTGGAATGTGAATTGCAACTAAATCGCCAATAGATAAGACCATTTTACAATTTGGGCCCAAGTTAGAAGCAGAGCCTAAGGTGTAAATTATCGATAGTCCATATCTCGGAAACTATAAGAGATAATGCAATTTGGCAACCGGCAATGTAATTAGCATGCCGAATATTACTTGGAATGTGAATTGGAACGAAATCGCCAATAGATAAGACCATTTTACAATTTGGGCCCAAGTTAGAAGCAGAGCCTAAGGTGTAAATTATCGATAGTCCATATCTCGGAAACTATAACAGATAATGCAATTTGGCAACCGGCAATGTAATTAGCATGCCGAATATTACTTGGAATGTGAATTGGAACGAAATCGCCAATAGATAAGACCATTTTACAATTTGGGCCCAAGTTAGAAGCAGAGCCTAAGGTGTAAATTATCGATAGTCCATATCTCGGAAACTATAAGAGATAATGCAATTTGGCAACCGGCAATGTAATTAGCATGCCGAATATTACTTGGAATGTGAATTGGAACGAAATCGCCAATAGATAAGACCATTTTACAATTTGGGCTCAAGTTAGAAGCAGAGCCTAAGGTGTAAATTATCGATAGTCCATATCTCGGAAACTATAAGAGTTAATGCAATTTGGCAACCGGCAATGTAATTAGCATGCCGAATATTACTTGGAATGTGAATTGGAACGAAATCGCCAATAGATAAGACCATTTTACAATTTGGGCCCAAGTTAGAAGCAGAGCCTAAGGTGTAAATTATCGATAGTCCATATCTCGGAAACTATAAGAGATAATGCAATTTGGCAAGCGGCAATGTAATTAGCATGCCGAGTATTACTTGGAATGTGAATTGGAACGAAATTGCCAATAGATAAGACCATTTTACAATTTGGGCCCAAGTTAGAAGCAGAGCCTAAGGTGTAAATTATCGATAGTCCATATCTCTGAAACTATAAGAGATAATGCAATTTCGCAACCGGCAATGTAATTAGCATGCCGAATATTACTTGGAATGTGAATTGGGACGAAATCGCCAATAGATAAGGATATTTTACAATTTGGGCCCAAGTTAGAAGCAGAGCCTAAGGTGTAAATTATTGATAGTCCATATCTCGGAAACTATAAGAGATAATGCAATTTGGCAACCGGCAATGTAATTAGCATGCCGAATATTACTTGGAATGTGAATTGGAACGAAATCGCCAATAGATAAGACCATTTTACAATTTGGGCCCAAGTTAGAAGCAGAGCCTAAGGTGTAAATAATTGATAGTCCATATCTCGGAAACTATAAGAGATAATGCAATTTGGCAACCGGCAATGTAATTAGCATGCCGAATATTACTTGGAATGTGAATCGATCGATGGACGAAATCGCCAATAGATAAGACCATTTTACAATTTGGGCCCAAGTTAGAAGCAGAGCCTAAGGTGTAAATTATCGATAGTCCATATCTCGGAAACTATAAGAGATAATGCAATTTGGCAACCGGCAATGTAATTAGCATGCCGAATATTACTTGGAATGTGAATTGGAACGAAATCGCCAATAGATAAGACCATTTTACAATTTGGGCCCAAGTTAGAAGCAGAGCCTAAGGTGTAAATTATCGATAGTCCATATCTCGGAAACTATAAGAGATAATGCAATTTGGCAACCGGCAATGTAATTAGCATGCCGAATATTACTTGGAATGTGAATTGGAACGAAATCGCCAATAGATAAGACCATTTTACAATTTGGGCCCAAGTTAGAAGCAGAGCCTAAGGCGTAAATTATTGATAGTCCATATCTCGGAAACTATAAGAGATAATGCAATTTCGCAACCGGCAATGTAATTAGCATGCCGAATATCACTTGGAATGTGAATTGGGACGAAATCGCGAATAGATAAGACCATTTTACAATTTGGGCCCAAGTTAGAAGCAGAGCCTAAGGTGTAAATTATCGATAGTCCATATCTCGGAAACTATAAGAGATAATGCAATTTGGCAACCGGCAATGTAATTAGCATGAAGAATATTACTTGGAATGTGAATTGGAACGAAATCGCCAATAGATAAGACCATTTTACAATTTGGGCCCAAGTTAGAAGCAGAGCCTAAGGTGTAAATTATCGATAGTCCATATCTCGGAAACTATAAGAGATAATGCAATTTCGCAACCGGCAATGTAATTAGCATGCCGAATATTACTTGGAGTGTGAATTGGAACGAAATCGCCAATAGATAAGACCATTTTACAATTTGGGCCCAAGTTAGAAGCAGAGCCTAAGGTGTAAATTATCGATAGTCCATATCTCGGAAACTATAAGAGATAATGCAATTTGGCAACCGGCAATGTAATTAGCATGCCGAATATTACTTGGAATGTGAATTGGAACGAAATCGCCAATAGATAAGACCATTTTACAATTTGGACCCAAGTTAGAAGCAGAGCCTAAGGTGTAAATTATCGATAGTCCATATCTCGGAAACTATAAGAGATAATGCAATTTGGCAACCGGCAATGTAATTAGCATGCCAAATATTACTTGGAATGTGAATTGGAACGAAATCGCCAATAGATAAGACCATTTTACAATTTGGGCCCAAGTTAGAAGCAGAGCCTATGGTGTAAATTATCGATAGTCCATATCTCGGAAACTATAAGAGATAATGCAATTTGGCAACCGGCAATGTAATTAGCATGCCGAATATTACTTGGAATGTGAATTGCAACTAAATCGCCAATAGATAAGACCATTTTACAATTTGGGCCCAAGTTAGAAGCAGAGCCTAATGTGTAAATTATCGATAGTCCATATCTCGGAAACTATAAGAGATAATGCAATTTGGCAACCGGCAATGTAATTAGCATGCCGAATATTACTTGGAATGTGAATTGGAACGAAATCGCCAATAGATAAGACCATTTTACAATTTGGGCCCAAGTTAGAAGCAGAGCCTAAGGTGTAAATTATCGATAGTCCATATCTCGGAAACTATAAGAGATAATGCAATTTGGCAACCGGCAATGTAATTAGCATGCCGAATATTACTTGGAATGTGAATTGGAACGAAATCGCCAATAGATAAGACCATTTTACAATTTGGGCCCAAGTTAGAAGCAGAGCCTAAGGTGTAAATTATCGATAGTCCATATCTCGGAAACTATAAGAGATAATGCAATTTGGCAACCGGCAATGTAATTGGCATGCCGAATATTACTTGGAATGTGAATTGGAACGAAATCGCCAATAGATAAGACCATTTTACAATTTGGGCCCAAGTTAGAAGCAGAGACTAAGGTGTAAATTATCGATAGTCCATATCTCGGAAACTATAAGAGATAATGCAATTTGGCAACCGGAAATGTAATTAGCATGCCGAATATTACTTGGAATGTGAATTGCAACTAATTCGCCAATAGATAAGACCATTTTACAATTTGGGCCCAAGTTAGAAGCAGAGCCTAAGGTGTAAATTATCGATAGTCCATATCTCGGAAACTATAAGAGATAATGCAATTTGGCAACCGGCAATGTAATTAGCATGCCGAATATTACTTGGAATGTGAATTGGAACGAAATCGCCAATAGATAAGACCATTTTACAATTTGGGTCCAAGTTAGAAGCAGAGCCTAAGGTGTAAATTATCGATAGTCCATATCTCGGAAACTATAAGAGATAATGCAATTTGGCAACCGGCAATGTAATTAGCATGCCGAATATTACTTGGAATGTGAATTGCAACTAAATCGCCAATAGATAAGACCATTTTACAATTTGGGCCCAAGTTAGAAGCAGAGCCTAAGGTGTAAATTATCGATAGTCCATATCTCGGAAACTATAAGAGATAATGCAATTTGGCAAACGGCAATGTAATTAGCATGCCGAATATTACTTGGAATGTGAATTGGAACGTAATCGCCAATAGATAAGACCATTTTACAATTTGGGCTCAAGTTAGAAGCAGAGCCTAAGGTGTAAATTATCGATAGTCCATATATCGGAAACTATAAGAGTTAATGCAATTTGGCAACCGGCAATGTAATTAGCATGCCGAATATTACTTGGAATGTGAATTGGAACGAAATCGCCAATAGATAAGACCATTTTACAATTTGGGCCCAAGTTAGAAGCAGAGCCTAAGGTGTAAATTATCGATAGTCCATATCTCGGAAACTATAAGAGATAATGCAATTTCGCAACCGGCAATGTAATTAGCATGCCGAATATTACTTGGAGTGTGAATTGGAACGAAATCGCCAATAGATAAGACCATTTTACAATTTGGGCCCAAGTTAGAAGCAGAGCCTAAGGTGTAAATTATCGATAGTCCATATCTCGGAAACTATAAGAGATAATGCAATTTGGCAACCGGCAATGTAATTAGCATGCCGAATATTACTTGGAATGTGAATTGGAACGAAATCGCCAATAGATAAGACCATTTTACAATTTGGGCCCAAGTTAGAAGCAGAGCCTAAGGTGTAAATTATCGATAGTCCATATCTCGGAAACTATAAGAGATAATGCAATTTGGCAACCGGCAATGTAATTAGCATGCCGAATATTACTTGGAATGTGAATTGGAACGAAATCGCCAATAGATAAGACCATTTTACAATTTGGGCCCAAGTTAGAAGCAGAGCCTAAGGTGTAAATTATCGATAGTCCATATCTCGGAAACTATAAGAGATAATGCAATTTGGCAACCGGCAATGTAATTAGCATGCCGAATATTACTTGGAATGTGAATTGGAACGAAATCGCCAATAGATAAGACCATTTTACAATTTGGGCCCAAGTTAGAAGCAGAGCCTAAGGCGTAAATTATTGATAGTCCATATCTCGGAAACTATAAGAGATAATGCAATTTGGCAACCGGCAATGTAATTAGCATGCCGAATATTACTTGGAATGTGAATTGGAACGAAATCGCCAATAGATAAGACCATTTTACAATTTGGGCTCAAGTTAGAAGCAGAGCCTAAGGTGTAAATTATCGATAGTCCATATCTCGGAAACTATAAGAGTTAATGCAATTTGGCAACCGGCAATGTAATTAGCATGCCGAATATTACTTGGAATGTGAATTGGAACGAAATCGCCAATAGATAAGACCATTTTACAATTTGGGCCCAAGTTAGAAGCAGAGCCTAAGGTGTAAATTATCGATAGTCCATATCTCGGAAACTATAAGAGATAATGCAATTTGGCAACCGGCAATGTAATTAGCATGCCGAGTATTACTTGGAATGTGAATTGGAACGAAATTGCCAATAGATAAGACCATTTTACAATTTGGGCCCAAGTTAGAAGCAGAGCCTAAGGTGTAAATTATCGATAGTCCATATCTTTGAAACTATAAGAGATAATGCAATTTCGCAACCGGCAATGTAATTAGCATGCCGAATATTACTTGGAATGTGAATTGGGACGAAATCGCCAATAGATAAGGATATTTTACAATTTGGGCCCAAGTTAGAAGCAGAGCCTAAGGTGTAAATTATTGATAGTCCATATCTCGGAAACTATAAGAGATAATGCAATTTGGCAACCGGCAATGTAATTAGCATGCCGAATATTACTTGGAATGTGAATTGGAACGAAATCGCCAATAGATAAGACCATTTTACAATTTGGGCTCAAGTTAGAAGCAGAGCCTAAGGTGTAAATTATCGATAGTCCATATCTCGGAAACTATAAGAGTTAATGCAATTTGGCAACCGGCAATGTAATTAGCATGCCGAATATTACTTGGAATGTGAATTGGAACGAAATCGCCAATAGATAAGACCATTTTACAATTTGGGCCCAAGTTAGAAGCAGAGCCTAAGGTGTAAATTATCGATAGTCCATATCTCGGAAACTATAAGAGATAATGCAATTTGGCAACCGGCAATGTAATTAGCATGCCGAGTATTACTTGGAATGTGAATTGGAACGAAATTGCCAATAGATAAGACCATTTTACAATTTGGGCCCAAGTTAGAAGCAGAGCCTAAGGTGTAAATTATCGATAGTCCATATCTCTGAAACTATAAGAGATAATGCAATTTCGCAACCGGCAATGTAATTAGCATGCCGAATATTACTTGGAATGTGAATTGGGACGAAATCGCCAATAGATAAGGATATTTTACAATTTGGGCCCAAGTTAGAAGCAGAGCCTAAGGTGTAAATTATTGATAGTCCATATCTCGGAAACTATAAGAGATAATGCAATTTGGCAACCGGCAATGTAATTAGCATGCCGAATATTACTTGGAATGTGAATTGGAACGAAATCGCCAATAGATAAGACCATTTTACAATTTGGGCCCAAGTTAGAAGTAGAGCCTAAGGTGTAAATTATTGATAGTCCATATCTCGGAAACTATAAGAGATAATGCAATTTGGCAACCGGCAATGTAATTAGCATGCCGAATATTACTTGGAATGTGAATTGGAACGAAATCGCCAATAGATAAGACCATTTTACAATTTGGGCCCAAGTTAGAAGCAGAGCCTAAGGTGTAAATTATCGATAGTCCATATCTCGGAAACTATAAGAGATAATGCAATTTGGCAACCGGCAATGTAATTAGCATGCCGAATATTACTTGGAATGTGAATTGGAACGAAATCGCCAATAGATAAGACCATTTTACAATTTGGGCCCAAGTTAAAAGCAGAGCCTAAGGTGTAAATTATCGATAGTCCATATCTCGGAAACTATAAGAGATAATGCAATTTGGCAACCGGCAATGTAATTAGCATGCCGAATATTACTTGGAATGTGAATTGGAACGAAATCGCCAATAGATAAGACCATTTTACAATTTTGGCCCAAGTTAGAAGCAGAGCCTAAGGTGTAAATTATCGATAGTCCATATCTCGGAAACTATAAGAGATAATGCAATTTCGCAACCGGCAATGTAATTAGCATGCCGAATATTACTTGGAGTGTGAATTGGAACGAAATCGCCAATAGATAAGACCATTTTACAATTTGGGCCCAAGTTAGAAGCAGAGCCTAAGGTGTAAATTATCGATAGTCCATATCTCGGAAACTATAAGAGATAATGCAATTTGGCAACCGGCAATGTAATTAGCATGCCGAATATTACTTGGAATGTGAATTGGAACGAAATAGCCAATAGATAAGACCATTTTACAATTTGGGCCCAAGTTAGAAGCAGAGCCTAAGGTGTAAATTATCGATAGTCCATATCTCGGAAACTATAAGAGATATTGCAATTTGGAAACCGGCAATGTAATTAGCATGCCGAATATTACTTGGAATGTGAATTGGAACGAAATCGCCAATAGATAAGACCATTTTACAATTTGGGCCCAAGTTAGAAGCAGAGCCTAAGGTGTAAATTATCGATAGTCCATATCTCGGAAACTATAAGAGATAATGCAATTTGACAACCGGCAATGTAATTAGCATGCCGAATATTACTTGGAATGTGAATTGCAACTAAATCGCAAATAGATAAGACCATTTTACAATTTGGGCCCAAGTTAGAAGCAGAGCCTAAGGTGTAAATTATCGATAGTCCATATCTCGGAAACTATAAGAGATAATGCAATTTGGCAACCGGCAATGTAATTAGCATGCCGAATATTACTTGGAATGTGAATTGGAACGAAATCGCCAATAGATAAGACCATTTTACAATTTGGGCCCAAGTTAGAAGCAGAGCCTAAGGTGTAAATTATCGATAGTCCATATCTCGGAAACTATAACAGATAATGCAATTTGGCAACCGGCAATGTAATTAGCATGCCGAATATTACTTGGAATGTGAATTGGAACGAAATCGCCAATAGATAAGACCATTTTACAATTTGGGCCCAAGTTAGAAGCAGAGCCTAAGGTGTAAATTATCGATAGTCCATATCTCGGAAACTATAAGAGATAATGCAATTTGGCAACCGGCAATGTAATTAGCATGCCGAATATTACTTGGAATGTGAATTGGAACGAAATCGCCAATAGATAAGACCATTTTACAATTTGGGCTCAAGTCAGAAGCAGAGCCTAAGGTGTAAATTATCGATAGTCCATATCTCGGAAACTATAAGAGTTAATGCAATTTGGCAACCGGCAATGTAATTAGCATGCCGAATATTACTTGGAATGTGAATTGGAACGAAATCGCCAATAGATAAGACCATTTTACAATTTGGGCCCAAGTTAGAAGCAGAGCCTAAGGTGTAAATTATCGATAGTCCATATCTCGGAAACTATAAGAGATAATGCAATTTGGCAACCGGCAATGTAATTAGCATGCCGAGTATTACTTGGAATGTGAATTGGAACGAAATTGCCAATAGATAAGACCATTTTACAATTTGGGCCCAAGTTAGAAGCAGAGCCTAAGGTGTAAATTATCGATAGTCCATATCTCTGAAACTATAAGAGATAATGCAATTTCGCAACCGGCAATGTAATTAGCATGCCGAATATTACTTGGAATGTGAATTGGGACGAAATCGCCAATAGATAAGGATATTTTACAATTTGGGCCCAAGTTAGAAGCAGAGCCTAAGGTGTAAATTATTGATAGTCCATATCTCGGAAACTATAAGAGATAATGCAATTTGGCAACCGGCAATGTAATTAGCATGCCGAATATTACTTGGAATGTGAATTGGAACGAAATCGCCAATAGATAAGACCATTTTACAATTTGGGCCCAAGTTAGAAGCAGAGCCTAAGGTGTAAATAATTGATAGTCCATATCTCGGAAACTATAAGAGATAATGCAATTTGGCAACCGGCAATGTAATTAGCATGCCGAATATTACTTGGAATGTGAATTGGAACGAAATCGCCAATAGATAAGACCATTTTACAATTTGGGCCCAAGTTAGAAGCAGAGCCTAAGGTGTAAATTATCGATAGTCCATATCTCGGAAACTATAAGAGATAATGCAATTTGGCAACCGGCAATGTAATTAGCATGCCGAATATTACTTGGAATGTGAATTGGAACGAAATCGCCAATAGATAAGACCATTTTACAATTTGGGCCCAAGTTAGAAGCAGAGCCTAAGGTGTAAATTATCGATAGTCCATATCTCGGAAACTATAAGAGATAATGCAATTTGGCAACCGGCAATGTAATTAGCATGCCGAATATTACTTGGAATGTGAATTGGAACGAAATCGCCAATAGATAAGACCATTTTACAATTTGGGCCCAAGTTAGAAGCAGAGCCTAAGGCGTAAATTATTGATAGTCCATATCTCGGAAACTATAAGAGATAATGCAATTTCGCAACCGGCAATGTAATTAGCATGAAGAATATTACTTGGAATGTGAATTGGAACGAAATCGCCAATAGATAAGACCATTTTACAATTTGGGCCCAAGTTAGAAGCAGAGCCTAAGGTGTAAATTATCGATAGTCCATATCTCGGAAACTATAAGAGATAATGCAATTTCGCAACCGGCAATGTAATTAGCATGCCGAATATTACTTGGAGTGTGAATTGGAACGAAATCGCCAATAGATAAGACCATTTTACAATTTGGGCCCAAGTTAGAAGCAGAGCCTAAGGTGTAAATTATCGATAGTCCATATCTCGGAAACTATAAGAGATAATGCAATTTGGCAACCGGCAATGTAATTAGCATGCCGAATATTACTTGGAATGTGAATTGGAACGAAATCGCCAATAGATAAGACCATTTTACAATTTGGGCCCAAGTTAGAAGCAGAGCCTAAGGTGTAAATTATCGATAGTCCATATCTCGGAAACTATAAGAGATAATGCAATTTGGCAACCGGCAATGTAATTAGCATGCCAAATATTACTTGGAATGTGAATTGGAACGAAATCGCCAATAGATAAGACCATTTTACAATTTGGGCCCAAGTTAGAAGCAGAGCCTATGGTGTAAATTATCGATAGTCCATATCTCGGAAACTATAAGAGATAATGCAATTTGGCAACCGGCAATGTAATTAGCATGCCGAATATTACTTGGAATGTGAATTGCAACTAAATCGCCAATAGATAAGACCATTTTACAATTTGGGCCCAAGTTAGAAGCAGAGCCTAAGGTGTAAATTATCGATAGTCCATATCTCGGAAACTATAAGAGATAATGCAATTTGGCAACCGGCAATGTAATTAGCATGCCGAATATTACTTGGAATGTGAATTGGAACGAAATCGCCAATAGATAAGACCATTTTACAATTTGGGCCCAAGTTAGAAGCAGAGCCTAAGGTGTAAATTATCGATAGTCCATATCTCGGAAACTATAAGAGATAATGCAATTTGGCAACCGGCAATGTAATTAGCATGCCGAATATTACTTGGAATGTGAATTGGAACGAAATCGCCAATAGATAAGACCATTTTACAATTTGGGCCCAAGTTAGAAGCAGAGCCTAAGGTGTAAATTATCGATAGTCCATATCTCGGAAACTATAAGAGATAATGCAATTTGGCAACCGGCAATGTAATTGGCATGCCGAATATTACTTGGAATGCGAATTGGAACGAAATCGCCAATAGATAAGACCATTTTACAATTTGGGCCCAAGTTAGAAGCAGAGACTAAGGTGTAAATTATCGATAGTCCATATCTCGGAAACTATAAGAGATAATGCAATTTGGCAACCGGAAATGTAATTAGCATGCCGAATATTACTTGGAATGTGAATTGCAACTAATTCGCCAATAGATAAGACCATTTTACAATTTGGGCCCAAGTTAGAAGCAGAGCCTAAGGTGTAAATTATCGATAGTCCATATCTCGGAAACTATAAGAGATAATGCAATTTGGCAACCGGCAATGTAATTAGCATGCCGAATATTACTTGGAATGTGAATTGGAACGAAATCGCCAATAGATAAGACCATTTTACAATTTGGGCCCAAGTTAGAAGCAGAGCCTAAGGTGTAAATTATCGATAGTCCATATCTCGGAAACTATAAGAGATAATGCAATTTGGCAACCGGCAATGTAATTAGCATGCCGAATATTACTTGGAATGTGAATTGCAACTAAATCGCCAATAGATAAGACCATTTTACAATTTGGGCCCAAGTTAGAAGCAGAGCCTAAGGTGTAAATTATCGATAGTCCATATCTCGGAAACTATAAGAGATAATGCAATTTGGCAACCGGCAATGTAATTAGCATGCCGAATATTACTTGGAATGTGAATTGGAACGAAATCGCCAATAGATAAGACCATTTTACAATTTGGGCCCAAGTTAGAAGCAGAGCCTAAGGTGTAAATTATCGATAGTCCATATCTCGGAAACTATAAGAGATAATGCAATTTGGCAACCGGCAATGTAATTAGCATGCCGAATATTACTTGGAATGTGAATTGGAACGAAATTGCCAATAGATAAGACCATTTTACAATTTGGGCCCAAGTTAGAAGCAGAGCCTAAGGTGTAAATTATCGATAGTCCATATCTCTGAAACTATAAGAGATAATGCAATTTCGCAACCGGCAATGTAATTAGCATGCCGAATATTACTTGGAATGTGAATTGGGACGAAATCGCCAATAGATAAGGATATTTTACAATTTGGGCCCAAGTTAGAAGCAGAGCCTAAGGTGTAAATTATCGATAGTCCATATCTCGGAAACTATAAGAGATAATGCAATTTGGCAACCGGCAATGTAATTAGCATGCCGAATATTACTTGGAATGTGAATTGGAACGAAATCGCCAATAGATAAGACCATTTTACAATTTGGGCCCAAGTTAGAAGCAGAGCCTAAGGTGTAAATTATCGATAGTCCATATCTCGGAAACTATAAGAGATAATGCAATTTGGCAACCGGCAATGTAATTAGCATGCCGAATATTACTTGGAATGTGAATTGGAACGAAATCGCCAATAGATAAGACCATTTTACAATTTGGGCCCAAGTTAGAAGCAGAGCCTAAGGTGTAAATTATCGATAGTCCATATCTCGGAAACTATAAGAGATAATGCAATTTGGCAACCGGCAATGTAATTAGCATGCCGAATATTACTTGGAATGTGAATTGGAACGAAATCGCCAATAGATAAGACCATTTTACAATTTGGGCCCAAGTTAGAAGCAGAGCCTAAGGCGTAAATTATTGATAGTCCATATCTCGGAAACTATAAGAGATAATGCAATTTCGCAACCGGCAATGTAATTAGCATGCCGAATATCACTTGGAATGTGAATTGGGACGAAATCGCGAATAGATAAGACCATTTTACAATTTGGGCCCAAGTTAGAAGCAGAGCCTAAGGTGTAAATTATCGATAGTCCATATCTCGGAAACTATAAGAGATAATGCAATTTGGCAACCGGCAATGTAATTAGCATGAAGAATATTACTTGGAATGTGAATTGGAACGAAATCGCCAATAGATAAGACCATTTTACAATTTGGGCCCAAGTTAGAAGCAGAGCCTAAGGTGTAAATTATCGATAGTCCATATCTCGGAAACTATAAGAGATAATGCAATTTCGCAACCGGCAATGTAATTAGCATGCCGAATATTACTTGGAGTGTGAATTGGAACGAAATCGCCAATAGATAAGACCATTTTACAATTTGGGCCCAAGTTAGAAGCAGAGCCTAAGGTGTAAATTATCGATAGTCCATATCTCGGAAACTATAAGAGATAATGCAATTTGGCAACCGGCAATGTAATTAGCATGCCGAATATTACTTGGAATGTGAATTGGAACGAAATCGCCAATAGATAAGACCATTTTACAATTTGGGCCCAAGTTAGAAGCAGAGCCTAAGGTGTAAATTATCGATAGTCCATATCTCGGAAACTATAAGAGATAATGCAATTTGGCAACCGGCAATGTAATTAGCATGCCGAATATTACTTGGAATGTGAATTGGAACGAAATCGCCAATAGATAAGACCATTTTACAATTTGGGCCCAAGTTAGAAGCAGAGCCTAAGGTGTAAATTATCGATAGTCCATACCTCGGAAACTATAAGAGATAATGCAATTTGGCAACCGGCAATGTAATTAGCATGCCGAATATTACTTGGAATGTGAATTGGAACGAAATCGCCAATAGATAAGACCATTTTACAATTTGGGCCCAAGTTAGAAGCAGAGCCTAAGGCGTAAATTATTGATAGTCCATATCTCGGAAACTATAAGAGATAATGCAATTTGGCAACCGGCAATGTAATTAGCATGCCGAATATTACTTGGAATGTGAATTGGAACGAAATCGCCAATAGATAAGACCATTTTACAATTTGGGCCCAAGTTAGAAGCAGAGCCTAAGGCGTAAATTATTGATAGTCCATATCTCGGAAACTATAAGAGATAATGCAATTTGGCAACCGGCAATGTAATTAGCATGCCGAATATTACTTGGAATGTGAATTGGAACGAAATCGCCAATAGATAAGACCATTTTACAATTTGGGCTCAAGTTAGAAGCAGAGCCTAAGGTGTAAATTATCGATAGTCCATATCTCGGAAACTATAAGAGTTAATGCAATTTGGCAACCGGCAATGTAATTAGCATGCCGAATATTACTTGGAATGTGAATTGGAACGAAATCGCCAATAGATAAGACCATTTTACAATTTGGGCCCAAGTTAGAAGCAGAGCCTAAGGTGTAAATTATCGATAGTCCATATCTCGGAAACTATAAGAGATAATGCAATTTGGCAACCGGCAATGTAATTAGCATGCCGAGTATTACTTGGAATGTGAATTGGAACGAAATTGCCAATAGATAAGACCATTTTACAATTTGGGCCCAAGTTAGAAGCAGAGCCTAAGGTGTAAATTATCGATAGTCCATATCTTTGAAACTATAAGAGATAATGCAATTTCGCAACCGGCAATGTAATTAGCATGCCGAATATTACTTGGAATGTGAATTGGGACGAAATCGCCAATAGATAAGGATATTTTACAATTTGGGCCCAAGTTAGAAGCAGAGCCTAAGGTGTAAATTATTGATAGTCCATATCTCGGAAACTATAAGAGATAATGCAATTTGGCAACCGGCAATGTAATTAGCATGCCGAATATTACTTGGAATGTGAATTGGAACGAAATCGCCAATAGATAAGACCATTTTACAATTTGGGCCCAAGTTAGAAGCAGAGCCTAAGGTGTAAATTATTGATAGTCCATATCTCGGAAACTATAAGAGATAATGCAATTTGGCAACCGGCAATGTAATTAGCATGCCGAATATTACTTGGAATGTGAATTGGAACGAAATCGCCAATAGATAAGACCATTTTACAATTTGGGCCCAAGTTAGAAGCAGAGCCTAAGGTGTAAATTATCGATAGTCCATATCTCGGAAACTATAAGAGATAATGCAATTTGGCAACCGGCAATGTAATTAGCATGCCGAATATTACTTGGAATGTGAATTGGAACGAAATCGCCAATAGATAAGACCATTTTACAATTTGGGCCCAAGTTAGAAGCAGAGCCTAAGGTGTAAATTATCGATAGTCCATATCTCGGAAACTATAAGAGATAATGCAATTTGGCAACCGGCAATGTAATTAGCATGCCGAATATTACTTGGAATGTGAATTGGAACGAAATCGCCAATAGATAAGACCATTTTACAATTTGGGCCCAAGTTAGAAGCAGAGCCTAAGGCGTAAATTATTGATAGTCCATATCTCGGAAACTATTAGAGATAATGCAATTTCGCAACCGGCAATGTAATTAGCATGCCGAATATCACTTGGAATGTGAATTGGGACGAAATCGCGAATAGATAAGACCATTTTACAATTTGGGCCCAAGTTAGAAGCAGAGCCTAAGGTGTAAATTATCGATAGTCCATATCTCGGAAACTATAAGAGATAATGCAATTTGGCAACCGGCAATTTAATTAGCATGAAGAATATTACTTGGAATGTGAATTGGAACGAAATCGCCAATAGATAAGACCATTTTACAATTTGGGCCCAAGTTAGAAGCAGAGCCTAAGGTGTAAATTATCGATAGTCCATATCTCGGAAACTATAAGAGATAATGCAATTTCGCAACCGGCAATGTAATTAGCATGCCGAATATTACTTGGAGTGTGAATTGGAACGAAATCGCCAATAGATAAGACCATTTTACAATTTGGGCCCAAGTTAGAAGCAGAGCCTAAGGTGTAAATTATCGATAGTCCATATCTCGGAAACTATAAGAGATAATGCAATTTGGCAACCGGCAATGTAATTAGCATGCCGAATATTACTTGGAATGTGAATTGGAACGAAATCGCCAATAGATAAGACCATTTTACAATTTGGGCCCAAGTTAGAAGCAGAGCCTAAGGTGTAAATTATCGATAGTCCATATCTCGGAAACTATAAGAGATAATGCAATTTGGCAACCGGCAATGTAATTAGCATGCCAAATATTACTTGGAATGTGAATTGGAACGAAATCGCCAATAGATAAGACCATTTTACAATTTGGGCCCAAGTTAGAAGCAGAGCCTATGGTGTAAATTATCGATAGTCCATATCTCGGAAACTATAAGAGATAATGCAATTTGGCAACCGGCAATGTAATTAGCATGCCGAATATTACTTGGAATGTGAATTGCAACTAAATCGCCAATAGATAAGACCATTTTACAATTTGGGCCCAAGTTAGAAGCAGAGCCTAAGGTGTAAATTATCGATAGTCCATATCTCGGAAACTATAAGAGATAATGCAATTTGGCAACCGGCAATGTAATTAGCATGCCGAATATTACTTGGAATGTGAATTGGAACGAAATCGCCAATAGATAAGACCATTTTACAATTTGGGCCCAAGTTAGAAGCAGAGCCTAAGGTGTAAATTATCGATAGTCCATATCTCGGAAACTATAAGAGATAATGCAATTTGGCAACCGGCAATGTAATTAGCATGCCGAATATTACTTGGAATGTGAATTGGAACGAAATCGCCAATAGATAAGACCATTTTACAATTTGGGCCCAAGTTAGAAGCAGAGCCTAAGGTGTAAATTATCGATAGTCCATATCTCGGAAACTATAAGAGATAATGCAATTTGGCAACCGGCAATGTAATTGGCATGCCGAATATTACTTGGAATGTGAATTGGAACGAAATCGCCAATAGATAAGACCATTTTACAATTTGGGCCCAAGTTAGAAGCAGAGACTAAGGTGTAAATTATCGATAGTCCATATCTCGGAAACTATAAGAGATAATGCAATTTGGCAACCGGAAATGTAATTAGCATGCCGAATATTACTTGGAATGTGAATTGCAACTAATTCGCCAATAGATAAGACCATTTTACAATTTGGGCCCAAGTTAGAAGCAGAGCCTAAGGTGTAAATTATCGATAGTCCATATCTCGGAAACTATAAGAGGTAATGCAATTTGGCAACCGGCAATGTAATTAGCATGCCGAATATTACTTGGAATGTGAATTGGAACGAAATCGCCAATAGATAAGACCATTTTACAATTTGGGCCCAAGTTAGAAGCAGAGCCTAAGGTGTAAATTATCGATAGTCCATATCTCGGAAACTATAAGAGATAATGCAATTTGGCAACCGGCAATGTAATTAGCATGCCGAATATTACTTGGAATGTGAATTGCAACTAAATCGCCAATAGATAAGACCATTTTACAATTTGGGCCCAAGTTAGAAGCAGAGCCTAAGGTGTAAATTATCGATAGTCCATATCTCGGAAACTATAAGAGATAATGCAATTTGGCAACCGGCAATGTAATTAGCATGCCGAATATTACTTGGAATGTGAATTGGAACGAAATCGCCAATAGATAAGACCATTTTACAATTTGGGCTCAAGTTAGAAGCAGAGCCTAAGGTAGTCCATATCTCGGAAACTATAAGAGTTAATGCAATTTGGCAACCGGCAATGTAATTAGCATGCCGAATATTACTTGGAATGTGAATTGGAACGAAATCGCCAATAGATAAGACCATTTTACAATTTGGGCCCAAGTTAGAAGCAGAGCCTAAGGTGTAAATTATCGATAGTCCATATCTCGGAAACTATAAGAGATAATGCAATTTGGCAACCGGCAATGTAATTAGCATGCCGAATATTACTTGGAATGTGAATTGGAACGAAATTGCCAATAGATAAGACCATTTTACAATTTGGGCCCAAGTTAGAAGCAGAGCCTAAGGTGTAAATTATCGATAGTCCATATCTCTGAAACTATAAGAGATAATGCAATTTCGCAACCGGCAATGTAATTAGCATGCCGAATATAATTTGGAATGTGAATTGGGACGAAATCGCCAATAGATAAGGATATTTTACAATTTGGGCCCAAGTTAGAAGCAGAGCCTAAGGTGTAAATTATCGATAGTCCATATCTCGGAAACTATAAGAGATAATGCAATTTGGCAACCGGCAATGTAATTAGCATGCCGAATATTACTTGGAATGTGAATTGGAACGAAATCGCCAATAGATAAGACCATTTTACAATTTGGGCCCAAGTTAGAAGCAGAGCCTAAGGTGTAAATTATCGATAGTCCATATCTCGGAAACTATAAGAGATAATGCAATTTGGCAACCGGCAATGTAATTAGCATGCCGAATATTACTTGGAATGTGAATTGGAACGAAATCGCCAATAGATAAGACCATTTTACAATTTGGGCCCAAGTTAGAAGCAGAGCCTAAGGTGTAAATTATCGATAGTCCATATCTCGGAAACTATAAGAGATAATGCAATTTGGCAACCGGCAATGTAATTAGCATGCCGAATATTACTTGGAATGTGAATTGGAACGAAATCGCCAATAGATAAGACCATTTTACAATTTTGGCCCAAGTTAGAAGCAGAGCCTAAGGTGTAAATTATCGATAGTCCATATCTCGGAAACTATAAGAGATAATGCAATTTCGCAACCGGCAATGTAATTAGCATGCCGAATATTACTTGGAGTGTGAATTGGAACGAAATCGCCAATAGATAAGACCATTTTACAATTTGGGCCCAAGTTAGAAGCAGAGCCTAAGGTGTAAATTATCGATAGTCCATATCTCGGAAACTATAAGAGATAATGCAATTTGGCAACCGGCAATGTAATTAGCATGCCGAATATTACTTGGAATGTGAATTGGAACGAAATAGCCAATAGATAAGACCATTTTACAATTTGGGCCCAAGTTAGAAGCAGAGCCTAAGGTGTAAATTATCGATAGTCCATATCTCGGAAACTATAAGAGATAATGCAATTTGGCAACCGGCAATGTAATTAGCATGCCGAATATTACTTGGAATGTGAATTGGAACGAAATCGCCAATAGATAAGACCATTTTACAATTTGGGCCCAAGTTAGAAGCAGAGCCTAAGGTGTAAATTATCGATAGTCCATATCTCGGAAACTATAAGAGATAATGCAATTTGACAACCGGCAATGTAATTAGCATGCCGAATATTACTTGGAATTTGAATTGCAACTAAATCGCCAATAGATAAGACCATTTTACAATTTGGGCCCAAGTTAGAAGCAGAGCCTAAGGTGTAAATTATCGATAGTCCATATCTCGGAAACTATAAGAGATAATGCAATTTGGCAACCGGCAATGTAATTAGCATGCCGAATATTACTTGGAATGTGAATTGGAACGAAATCGCCAATAGATAAGACCATTTTACAATTTGGGCCCAAGTTAGAAGCAGAGCCTAAGGTGTAAATTATCGATAGTCCATATCTCGGAAACTATAACAGATAATGCAATTTGGCAACCGGCAATGTAATTAGCATGCCGAATATTACTTGGAATGTGAATTGGAACGAAATCGCCAATAGATAAGACCATTTTACAATTTGGGCCCAAGTTAGAAGCAGAGCCTAAGGTGTACATTATCGATAGTCCATATCTCGGAAACTATAAGAGATAATGCAATTTGGCAACCGGCAATGTAATTAGCATGCCGAATATTACTTGGAATGTGAATTGGAACGAAATCGCCAATAGATAAGACCATTTTACAATTTGGGCTCAAGTTAGAAGCAGAGCCTAAGGTGTAAATTATCGATAGTCCATATCTCGGAAACTATAAGAGTTAATGCAATTTGGCAACCGGCAATGTAATTAGCATGCCGAATATTACTTGGAATGTGAATTGGAACGAAATCGCCAATAGATAAGACCATTTTACAATTTGGGCCCAAGTTAGAAGCAGAGCCTAAGGTGTAAATTATCGATAGTCCATATCTCGGAAACTATAAGAGATAATGCAATTTGGCAACCGGCAATGTAATTAGCATGCCGAGTATTACTTGGAATGTGAATTGGAACGAAATTGCCAATAGATAAGACCATTTTACAATTTGGGCCCAAGTTAGAAGCAGAGCCTAAGGTGTAAATTATCGATAGTCCATATCTCTGAAACTATAAGAGATAATGCAATTTCGCAACCGGCAATGTAATTAGCATGCCGAATATTACTTGGAATGTGAATTGGGACGAAATCGCCAATAGATAAGGATATTTTACAATTTGGGCCCAAGTTAGAAGCAGAGCCTAAGGTGTAAATTATTGATAGTCCATATCTCGGAAACTATAAGAGATAATGCAATTTGGCAACCGGCAATGTAATTAGCATGCCGAATATTACTTGGAATGTGAATTGGAACGAAATCGCCAATAGATAAGACCATTTTACAATTTGGGCCCAAGTTAGAAGTAGAGCCTAAGGTGTAAATTATTGATAGTCCATATCTCGGAAACTATAAGAGATAATGCAATTTGGCAACCGGCAATGTAATTAGCATGCCGAATATTACTTGGAATGTGAATTGGAACGAAATCGCCAATAGATAAGACCATTTTACAATTTGGGCCCAAGTTAGAAGCAGAGCCTAAGGTGTAAATTATCGATAGTCCATATCTCGGAAACTATAAGAGATAATGCAATTTGGCAACCGGCAATGTAATTAGCATGCCGAATATTACTTGGAATGTGAATTGGAACGAAATCGCCAATAGATAAGACCATTTTACAATTTGGGCCCAAGTTAAAAGCAGAGCCTAAGGTGTAAATTATCGATAGTCCATATCTCGGAAACTATAAGAGATAATGCAATTTGGCAACCGGCAATGTAATTAGCATGCCGAATATTACTTGGAATGTGAATTGGAACGAAATCGCCAATAGATAAGACCATTTTACAATTTTGGCCCAAGTTAGAAGCAGAGCCTAAGGTGTAAATTATCGATAGTCCATATCTCGGAAACTATAAGAGATAATGCAATTTCGCAACCGGCAATGTAATTAGCATGCCGAATATTACTTAGAGTGTGAATTGGAACGAAATCGCCAATAGATAAGACCATTTTACAATTTGGGCCCAAGTTAGAAGCAGAGCCTAAGGTGTAAATTATCGATAGTCCATATCTCGGAAACTATAAGAGATAATGCAATTTGGCAACCGGCAATGTAATTAGCATGCCGAATATTACTTGGAATGTGAATTGGAACGAAATAGCCAATAGATAAGACCATTTTACAATTTGGGCCCAAGTTAGAAGCAGAGCCTAAGGTGTAAATTATCGATAGTCCATATCTCGGAAACTATAAGAGATAATGCAATTTGACAACCGGCAATGTAATTAGCATGCCGAATATTACTTGGAATGTGAATTGCAACTAAATCGCCAATAGATAAGACCATTTTACAATTTGGGCCCAAGTTAGAAGCAGAGCCTAAGGTGTAAATTATCGATAGTCCATATCTCGGAAACTATAAGAGATAATGCAATTTGGCAACCGGCAATGTAATTAGCATGCCGAATATTACTTGGAATGTGAATTGGAACGAAATCGCCAATAGATAAGACCATTTTACAATTTGGGCCCAAGTTAGAAGCAGAGCCTAAGGTGTAAATTATCGATAGTCCATATCTCGGAAACTATAACAGATAATGCAATTTGGCAACCGGCAATGTAATTAGCATGCCGAATATTACTTGGAATGTGAATTGGAACGAAATCGCCAATAGATAAGACCATTTTACAATTTGGGCCCAAGTTAGAAGCAGAGCCTAAGGTGTACATTATCGATAGTCCATATCTCGGAAACTATAAGAGATAATGCAATTTGGCAACCGGCAATGTAATTAGCATGCCGAATATTACTTGGAATGTGAATTGGAACGAAATCGCCAATAGATAAGACCATTTTACAATTTGGGCTCAAGTTAGAAGCAGAGCCTAAGGTGTAAATTATCGATAGTCCATATCTCGGAAACTATAAGAGTTAATGCAATTTGGCAACCGGCAATGTAATTAGCATGCCGAATATTACTTGGAATGTGAATTGGAACGAAATCGCCAATAGATAAGACCATTTTACAATTTGGGCCCAAGTTAGAAGCAGAGCCTAAGGTGTAAATTATCGATAGTCCATATCTCGGAAACTATAAGAGATAATGCAATTTGGCAACCGGCAATGTAATTAGCATGCCGAGTATTACTTGGAATGTGAATTGGAACGAAATTGCCAATAGATAAGACCATTTTACAATTTGGGCCCAAGTTAGAAGCAGAGCCTAAGGTGTAAATTATCGATAGTCCATATCTCTGAAACTATAAGAGATAATGCAATTTCGCAACCGGCAATGTAATTAGCATGCCGAATATTACTTGGAATGTGAATTGGGACGAAATCGCCAATAGATAAGGATATTTTACAATTTGGGCCCAAGTTAGAAGCAGAGCCTAAGGTGTAAATTATTGATAGTCCATATCTCGGAAACTATAAGAGATAATGCAATTTGGCAACCGGCAATGTAATTAGCATGCCGAATATTACTTGGAATGTGAATTGGAACGAAATCGCCAATAGATAAGACCATTTTACAATTTGGGCCCAAGTTAGAAGTAGAGCCTAAGGTGTAAATTATTGATAGTCCATATCTCGGAAACTATAAGAGATAATGCAATTTGGCAACCGGCAATGTAATTAGCATGCCGAATATTACTTGGAATGTGAATTGGAACGAAATCGCCAATAGATAAGACCATTTTACAATTTGGGCCCAAGTTAGAAGCAGAGCCTAAGGTGTAAATTATCGATAGTCCATATCTCGGAAACTATAAGAGATAATGCAATTTGGCAACCGGCAATGTAATTAGCATGCCGAATATTACTTGGAATGTGAATTGGAACGAAATCGCCAATAGATAAGACCATTTTACAATTTGGGCCCAAGTTAAAAGCAGAGCCTAAGGTGTAAATTATCGATAGTCCATATCTCGGAAACTATAAGAGATAATGCAATTTGGCAACCGGCAATGTAATTAGCATGCCGAATATTACTTGGAATGTGAATTGGAACGAAATCGCCAATAGATAAGACCATTTTACAATTTTGGCCCAAGTTAGAAGCAGAGCCTAAGGTGTAAATTATCGATAGTCCATATCTCGGAAACTATAAGAGATAATGCAATTTCGCAACCGGCAATGTAATTAGCATGCCGAATATTACTTGGAGTGTGAATTGGAACGAAATCGCCAATAGATAAGACCATTTTACAATTTGGGCCCAAGTTAGAAGCAGAGCCTAAGGTGTAAATTATCGATAGTCCATATCTCGGAAACTATAAGAGATAATGCAATTTGGCAACCGGCAATGTAATTAGCATGCCGAATATTACTTGGAATGTGAATTGGAACGAAATCGCCAATAGATAAGACCATTTTACAATTTGGGCCCAAGTTAGAAGCAGAGCCTAAGGTGTAAATTATCGATAGTCCATATCTCGGAAACTATAAGAGATAATGCAATTTGGCAACCGGCAATGTAATTAGCATGCCGAATATTACTTGGAATGTGAATTGGAACGAAATCGCCAATAGATAAGACCATTTTACAATTTTGGCCCAAGTTAGAAGCAGAGCCTAAGGTGTAAATTATCGATAGTCCATATCTCGGAAACTATAAGAGATAATGCAATTTCGCAACCGGCAATGTAATTAGCATGCCGAATATTACTTGGAGTGTGAATTGGAACGAAATCGCCAATAGATAAGACCATTTTACAATTTGGGCCCAAGTTAGAAGCAGAGCCTAAGGTGTAAATTATCGATAGTCCATATCTCGGAAACTATAAGAGATAATGCAATTTGGCAACCGGCAATGTAATTAGCATGCCGAATATTACTTGGAATGTGAATTGGAACGAAATAGCCAATAGATAAGACCATTTTACAATTTGGGCCCAAGTTAGAAGCAGAGCCTAAGGTGTAAATTATCGATAGTCCATATCTCGGAAACTATAAGAGATAATGCAATTTGGCAACCGGCAATGTAATTAGCATGCCGAATATTACTTGGAATGTGAATTGGAACGAAATCGCCAATAGATAAGACCATTTTACAATTTGGGCCCAAGTTAGAAGCAGAGCCTAAGGTGTAAATTATCGATAGTCCATATCTCGGAAACTATAAGAGATAATGCAATTTGACAACCGGCAATGTAATTAGCATGCCGAATATTACTTGGAATGTGAATTGCAACTAAATCGCCAATAGATAAGACCATTTTACAATTTGGGCCCAAGTTAGAAGCAGAGCCTAAGGTGTAAATTATCGATAGTCCATATCTCGGAAACTATAAGAGATAATGCAATTTGGCAACCGGCAATGTAATTAGCATGCCGAATATTACTTGGAATGTGAATTGGAACGAAATCGCCAATAGATAAGACCATTTTACAATTTGGGCCCAAGTTAGAAGCAGAGCCTAAGGTGTAAATTATCGATAGTCCATATCTCGGAAACTATAACAGATAATGCAATTTGGCAACCGGCAATGTAATTAGCATGCCGAATATTACTTGGAATGTGAATTGGAACGAAATCGCCAATAGATAAGACCATTTTACAATTTGGGCCCAAGTTAGAAGCAGAGCCTAAGGTGTACATTATCGATAGTCCATATCTCGGAAACTATAAGAGATAATGCAATTTGGCAACCGGCAATGTAATTAGCATGCCGAATATTACTTGGAATGTGAATTGGAACGAAATCGCCAATAGATAAGACCATTTTACAATTTGGGCTCAAGTTAGAAGCAGAGCCTAAGGTGTAAATTATCGATAGTCCATATCTCGGAAACTATAAGAGTTAATGCAATTTGGCAACCGGCAATGTAATTAGCATGCCGAATATTACTTGGAATGTGAATTGGAACGAAATCGCCAATAGATAAGACCATTTTACAATTTGGGCCCAAGTTAGAAGCAGAGCCTAAGGTGTAAATTATCGATAGTCCATATCTCGGAAACTATAAGAGATAATGCAATTTGGCAACCGGCAATGTAATTAGCATGCCGAGTATTACTTGGAATGTGAATTGGAACGAAATTGCCAATAGATAAGACCATTTTACAATTTGGGCCCAAGTTAGAAGCAGAGCCTAAGGTGTAAATTATCGATAGTCCATATCTCTGAAACTATAAGAGATAATGCAATTTCGCAACCGGCAATGTAATTAGCATGCCGAATATTACTTGGAATGTGAATTGGGACGAAATCGCCAATAGATAAGGATATTTTACAATTTGGGCCCAAGTTAGAAGCAGAGCCTAAGGTGTAAATTATTGATAGTCCATATCTCGGAAACTATAAGAGATAATGCAATTTGGCAACCGGCAATGTAATTAGCATGCCGAATATTACTTGGAATGTGAATTGGAACGAAATCGCCAATAGATAAGACCATTTTACAATTTGGGCCCAAGTTAGAAGTAGAGCCTAAGGTGTAAATTATTGATAGTCCATATCTCGGAAACTATAAGAGATAATGCAATTTGGCAACCGGCAATGTAATTAGCATGCCGAATATTACTTGGAATGTGAATTGGAACGAAATCGCCAATAGATAAGACCATTTTACAATTTGGGCCCAAGTTAGAAGCAGAGCCTAAGGTGTAAATTATCGATAGTCCATATCTCGGAAACTATAAGAGATAATGCAATTTGGCAACCGGCAATGTAATTAGCATGCCGAATATTACTTGGAATGTGAATTGGAACGAAATCGCCAATAGATAAGGCCATTTTACAATTTGGGCCCAAGTTAAAAGCAGAGCCTAAGGTGTAAATTATCGATAGTCCATATCTCGGAAACTATAAGAGATAATGCAATTTGGCAACCGGCAATGTAATTAGCATGCCGAATATTACTTGGAATGTGAATTGGAACGAAATCGCCAATAGATAAGACCATTTTACAATTTTGGCCCAAGTTAGAAGCAGAGCCTAAGGTGTAAATTATCGATAGTCCATATCTCGGAAACTATAAGAGATAATGCAATTTCGCAACCGGCAATGTAATTAGCATGCCGAATATTACTTAGAGTGTGAATTGGAACGAAATCGCCAATAGATAAGACCATTTTACAATTTGGGCCCAAGTTAGAAGCAGAGCCTAAGGTGTAAATTATCGATAGTCCATATCTCGGAAACTATAAGAGATAATGCAATTTGGCAACCGGCAATGTAATTAGCATGCCGAATATTACTTGGAATGTGAATTGGAACGAAATAGCCAATAGATAAGACCATTTTACAATTTAGGTTCGTCCATCGATCGATGGACGAACCTATTTGGGCCCAAGTTAGAAGCAGAGCCTAAGGTGTAAATTATCGATAGTCCATATCTCGGAAACTATAAGAGATATTGCAATTTGGAAACCGGCAATGTAATTAGCATGCCGAATATTACTTGGAATGTGAATTGGAACGAAATCGCCAATAGATAAGACCATTTTACAATTTGGGCCCAAGTTAGAAGCAGAGCCTAAGGTGTAAATTATCGATAGTCCATATCTCGGAAACTATAAGAGATAATGCAATTTGACAACCGGCAATGTAATTAGCATGCCGAATATTACTTGGAATGTGAATTGCAACTAAATCGCCAATAGATAAGACCATTTTACAATTTGGGCCCAAGTTAGAAGCAGAGCCTAAGGTGTAAATTATCGATAGTCCATATCTCGGAAACTATAAGAGATA
The DNA here is from genome assembly GCF_030347505.1 of Rhynchophorus ferrugineus. Lineage (NCBI taxonomy): Eukaryota > Metazoa > Arthropoda > Insecta > Coleoptera > Curculionidae > Rhynchophorus > Rhynchophorus ferrugineus. The sequence goes on along the minus strand of NW_027472650.1, from coordinate 525,231 downwards.
ATGCAATTTGGCAACCGGCAATGTAATTAGCATGCCGAATATTACTTGGAATGTGAATTGGAACGAAATCGCCAATAGATAAGACCATTTTACAATTTGGGCCCAAGTTAGAAGCAGAGCCTAAGGTGTAAATTATCGATAGTCCATATCTCGGAAACTATAACAGATAATGCAATTTGGCAACCGGCAATGTAATTAGCATGCCGAATATTACTTGGAATGTGAATTGGAACGAAATCGCCAATAGATAAGACCATTTTACAATTTGGGCCCAAGTTAGAAGCAGAGCCTAAGGTGTAAATTATCGATAGTCCATATCTCGGAAACTATAAGAGATAATGCAATTTGGCAACCGGCAATGTAATTAGCATGCCGAATATTACTTGGAATGTGAATTGGAACGAAATCGCCAATAGATAAGACCATTTTACAATTTGGGCTCAAGTTAGAAGCAGAGCCTAAGGTGTAAATTATCGATAGTCCATATCTCGGAAACTATAAGAGATATTGCAATTTGGAAACCGGCAATGTAATTAGCATGCCGAATATTACTTGGAATGTGAATTGGAACGAAATCGCCAATAGATAAGACCATTTTACAATTTGGGCCCAAGTTAGAAGCAGAGCCTAAGGTGTAAATTATCGATAGTCCATATCTCGGAAACTATAAGAGATAATGCAATTTGGCAACCGGCAATGTAATTAGCATGCCGAGTATTACTTGGAATGTGAATTGGAACGAAATTGCCAATAGATAAGACCATTTTACAATTTGGGCCCAAGTTAGAAGCAGAGCCTAAGGTGTAAATTATCGATAGTCCATATCTCGGAAACTATAAGAGATAATGCAATTTCGCAACCGGCAATGTAATTAGCATGCCGAATATTACTTGGAATGTGAATTGGGACGAAATCGCCAATAGATAAGGATATTTTACAATTTGGGCCCAAGTTAGAAGCAGAGCCTAAGGTGTAAATTATTGATAGTCCATATCTCGGAAACTATAAGAGATAATGCAATTTGGCAACCGGCAATGTAATTAGCATGCCGAATATTACTTGGAATGTGAATTGGAACGAAATCGCCAATAGATAAGACCATTTTACAATTTGGGCCCAAGTTAGAAGCAGAGCCTAAGGTGTAAATTATCGATAGTCCATATCTCGGAAACTATAAGAGATAATGCAATTTGGCAACCGGCAATGTAATTAGCATGCCGAATATTACTTGGAATGTGAATTGGAACGAAATCGCCAATAGATAAGACCATTTTACAATTTGGGCCCAAGTTAGAAGCAGAGCCTAAGGTGTAAATTATCGATAGTCCATATCTCGGAAACTATAAGAGATAATGCAATTTGGCAACCGGCAATGTAATTAGCATGCCGAATATTACTTGGAATGTGAATTGGAACGAAATCGCCAATAGATAAGACCATTTTACAATTTGGGCCCAAGTTAGAAGCAGAGCCTAAGGCGTAAATTATTGATAGTCCATATCTCGGAAACTATAAGAGATAATGCAATTTCGCAACCGGCAATGTAATTAGCATGCCGAATATCACTTGGAATGTGAATTGGGACGAAATCGCGAATAGATAAGACCATTTTACAATTTGGGCCCAAGTTAGAAGCAGAGCCTAAGGTGTAAATTATCGATAGTCCATATCTCGGAAACTATAAGAGATAATGCAATTTGGCAACCGGCAATGTAATTAGCATGAAGAATATTACTTGGAATGTGAATTGGAACGAAATCGCCAATAGATAAGACCATTTTACAATTTGGGCCCAAGTTAGAAGCAGAGCCTAAGGTGTAAATTATCGATAGTCCATATCTCGGAAACTATAAGAGATAATGCAATTTCGCAACCGGCAATGTAATTAGCATGCCGAATAGTACTTGGAGTGTGAATTGGAACGAAATCGCCAATAGATAAGACCATTTTACAATTTGGGCCCAAGTTAGAAGCAGAGCCTAAGGTGTAAATTATCGATAGTCCATATCTCGGAAACTATAAGAGATAATGCAATTTGGCAACCGGCAATGTAATTAGCATGCCGAATATTACTTGGAATGTGAATTGGAACGAAATCGCCAATAGATAAGACCATTTTACAATTTGGGCCCAAGTTAGAAGCAGAGCCTAAGGTGTAAATTATCGATAGTCCATATCTCGGAAACTATAAGAGATAATGCAATTTGGCAACCGGCAATGTAATTAGCATGCCAAATATTACTTGGAATGTGAATTGGAACGAAATCGCCAATAGATAAGACCATTTTACAATTTGGGCCCAAGTTAGAAGCAGAGCCTATGGTGTAAATTATCGATAGTCCATATCTCGGAAACTATAAGAGATAATGCAATTTGGCAACCGGCAATGTAATTAGCATGCCGAATATTACTTGGAATGTGAATTGCAACTAAATCGCCAATAGATAAGACCATTTTACAATTTGGGCCCAAGTTAGAAGCAGAGCCTAAGGTGTAAATTATCGATAGTCCATATCTCGGAAACTATAAGAGATAATGCAATTTGGCAACCGGCAATGTAATTAGCATGCCGAATATTACTTGGAATGTGAATTGGAACGAAATCGCCAATAGATAAGACCATTTTACAATTTGGGCCCAAGTTAGAAGCAGAGCCTAAGGTGTAAATTATCGATAGTCCATATCTCGGAAACTATAAGAGATAATGCAATTTGGCAACCGGCAATGTAATTAGCATGCCGAATATTACTTGGAATGTGAATTGGAACGAAATCGCCAATAGATAAGACCATTTTACAATTTGGGCCCAAGTTAGAAGCAGAGCCTAAGGTGTAAATTATCGATAGTCCATATCTCGGAAACTATAAGAGATAATGCAATTTGGCAACCGGCAATGTAATTGGGATGCCGAATATTACTTGGAATGTGAATTGGAACGAAATCGCCAATAGATAAGACCATTTTACAATTTGGGCCCAAGTTAGAAGCAGAGACTAAGGTGTAAATTATCGATAGTCCATATCTCGGAAACTATAAGAGATAATGCAATTTGGCAACCGGAAATGTAATTAGCATGCCGAATATTACTTGGAATGTGAATTGCAACTAATTCGCCAATAGATAAGACCATTTTACAATTTGGGCCCAAGTTAGAAGCAGAGCCTAAGGTGTAAATTATCGATAGTCCATATCTCGGAAACTATAAGAGATAATGCAATTTGGCAACCGGCAATGTAATTAGCATGCCGAATATTACTTGGAATGTGAATTGGAACGAAATCGCCAATAGATAAGACCATTTTACAATTTGGGCCCAAGTTAGAAGCAGAGCCTAAGGTGTAAATTATCGGTAGTCCATATCTCGGAAACTATAAGAGATAATGCAATTTGGCAACCGGCAATGTAATTAGCATGCCGAATATTACTTGGAATGTGAATTGCAACTAAATCGCCAATAGATAAGACCATTTTACAATTTGGGCCCAAGTTAGAAGCAGAGCCTAAGGTGTAAATTATCGATAGTCCATATCTCGGAAACTATAAGAGATAATGCAATTTGGCAACCGGCAATGTAATTAGCATGCCGAATATTACTTGGAATGTGAATTGGAACGAAATCGCCAATAGATAAGACCATTTTACAATTTGGGCTCAAGTTAGAAGCAGAGCCTAAGGTGTAAATTATCGATAGTCCATATCTCGGAAACTATAAGAGTTAATGCAATTTGGCAACCGGCAATGTAATTAGCATGCCGAATATTACTTGGAATGTGAATTGGAACGAAATCGCCAATAGATAAGACCATTTTACAATTTGGGCCCAAGTTAGAAGCAGAGCCTAAGGTGTAAATTATCGATAGTCCATATCTCGGAAACTATAAGAGATAATGCAATTTGGCAACCGGCAATGTAATTAGCATGCCGAATATTACTTGGAATGTGAATTGGAACGAAATCGCCAATAGATAAGACCATTTTACAATTTGGGCCCAAGTTAGAAGCAGAGCCTAAGGCGTAAATTATTGATAGTCCATATCTCGGAAACTATAAGAGATAATGCAATTTCGCAACCGGCAATGTAATTAGCATGCCGAATATCACTTGGAATGTGAATTGGGACGAAATCGCGAATAGATAAGACCATTTTACAATTTGGGCCCAAGTTAGAAGCAGAGCCTAAGGTGTAAATTATCGATAGTCCATATCTCGGAAACTATAAGAGATAATGCAATTTGGCAACCGGCAATGTAATTAGCATGAAGAATATTACTTGGAATGTGAATTGGAACGAAATCGCCAATAGATAAGACCATTTTACAATTTGGGCCCAAGTTAGAAGCAGAGCCTAAGGCGTAAATTATTGATAGTCCATATCTCGGAAACTATAAGAGATAATGCAATTTCGCAACCGGCAATGTAATTAGCATGCCGAATATTACTTGGAATGTGAATTGGAACGAAATCGCCAATAGATAAGGATATTTTACAATTTGGGCCCAAGTTAGAAGCAGAGCCTAAGGTGTAAATTATTGATAGTCCATATCTCGGAAACTATAAGAGATAATGCAATTTGGCAACCGGCAATGTAATTAGCATGCCGAATATTACTTGGAATGTGAATTGGAACGAAATCGCCAATAGATAAGACCATTTTACAATTTGGGCCCAAGTTAGAAGCAGAGCCTAAGGTGTAAATTATCGATAGTCCATATCTCGGAAACTATAAGAGATAATGCAATTTGGCAACCGGCAATGTAATTAGCATGCCGAATATTACTTGGAATGTGAATTGGAACGAAATCGCCAATAGATAAGACCATTTTACAATTTGGGCCCAAGTTAGAAGCAGAGCCTAAGGTGTAAATTATCGATAGTCCATATCTCGGAAACTATAAGAGATAATGCAATTTGGCAACCGGCAATGTAATTAGCATGCCGAATATTACTTGGAATGTGAATTGGAACGAAATCGCCAATAGATAAGACCATTTTACAATTTGGGCCCAAGTTAGAAGCAGAGCCTAAGGCGTAAATTATTGATAGTCCATATCTCGGAAACTATAAGAGATAATGCAATTTCGCAACCGGCAATGTAATTAGCATGCCGAATATCACTTGGAATGTGAATTGGGACGAAATCGCGAATAGATAAGACCATTTTACAATTTGGGCCCAAGTTAGAAGCAGAGCCTAAGGTGTAAATTATCGATAGTCCATATCTCGGAAACTATAAGAGATAATGCAATTTGGCAACCGGCAATGTAATTAGCATGAAGAATATTACTTGGAATGTGAATTGGAACGAAATCGCCAATAGATAAGACCATTTTACAATTTGGGCCCAAGTTAGAAGCAGAGCCTAAGGTGTAAATTATCGATAGTCCATATCTCGGAAACTATAAGAGATAATGCAATTTGGCAACCGGCAATGTAATTAGCATGCCAAATATTACTTGGAATGTGAATTGGAACGAAATCGCCAATAGATAAGACCATTTTACAATTTGGGCCCAAGTTAGAAGCAGAGCCTATGGTGTAAATTATCGATAGTCCATATCTCGGAAACTATAAGAGATAATGCAATTTGGCAACCGGCAATGTAATTAGCATGCCGAATATTACTTGGAATGTGAATTGCAACTAAATCGCCAATAGATAAGACCATTTTACAATTTGGGCCCAAGTTAGAAGCAGAGCCTAAGGTGTAAATTATCGATAGTCCATATCTCGGAAACTATAAGAGATAATGCAATTTGGCAACCGGCAATGTAATTAGCATGCCGAATATTACTTGGAATGTGAATTGGAACGAAATCGCCAATAGATAAGACCATTTTACAATTTGGGCCCAAGTTAGAAGCAGAGCCTAAGGTGTAAATTATCGATAGTCCATATCTCGGAAACTATAAGAGATAATGCAATTTGGCAACCGGCAATGTAATTAGCATGCCGAATATTACTTGGAATGTGAATTGGAACGAAATCGCCAATAGATAAGACCATTTTACAATTTGGGCCCAAGTTAGAAGCAGAGCCTAAGGTGTAAATTATCGATAGTCCATATCTCGGAAACTATAAGAGATAATGCAATTTGGCAACCGGCAATGTAATTGGGATGCCGAATATTACTTGGAATGTGAATTGGAACGAAATCGCCAATAGATAAGACCATTTTACAATTTGGGCCCAAGTTAGAAGCAGAGACTAAGGTGTAAATTATCGATAGTCCATATCTCGGAAACTATAAGAGATAATGCAATTTGGCAACCGGAAATGTAATTAGCATGCCGAATATTACTTGGAATGTGAATTGCAACTAATTCGCCAATAGATAAGACCATTTTACAATTTGGGCCCAAGTTAGAAGCAGAGCCTAAGGTGTAAATTATCGATAGTCCATATCTCGGAAACTATAAGAGATAATGCAATTTGGCAACCGGCAATGTAATTAGCATGCCGAATATTACTTGGAATGTGAATTGGAACGAAATCGCCAATAGATAAGACCATTTTACAATTTGGGCCCAAGTTAGAAGCAGAGCCTAAGGTGTAAATTATCGGTAGTCCATATCTCGGAAACTATAAGAGATAATGCAATTTGGCAACCGGCAATGTAATTAGCATGCCGAATATTACTTGGAATGTGAATTGCAACTAAATCGCCAATAGATAAGACCATTTTACAATTTGGGCCCAAGTTAGAAGCAGAGCCTAAGGTGTAAATTATCGATAGTCCATATCTCGGAAACTATAAGAGATAATGCAATTTGGCAACCGGCAATGTAATTAGCATGCCGAATATTACTTGGAATGTGAATTGGAACGAAATCGCCAATAGATAAGACCATTTTACAATTTGGGCTCAAGTTAGAAGCAGAGCCTAAGGTGTAAATTATCGATAGTCCATATCTCGGAAACTATAAGAGTTAATGCAATTTGGCAACCGGCAATGTAATTAGCATGCCGAATATTACTTGGAATGTGAATTGGAACGAAATCGCCAATAGATAAGACCATTTTACAATTTGGGCCCAAGTTAGAAGCAGAGCCTAAGGTGTAAATTATCGATAGTCCATATCTCGGAAACTATAAGAGATAATGCAATTTGGCAACCGGCAATGTAATTAGCATGCCGAATATTACTTGGAATGTGAATTGGAACGAAATCGCCAATAGATAAGACCATTTTACAATTTGGGCCCAAGTTAGAAGCAGAGCCTAAGGCGTAAATTATTGATAGTCCATATCTCGGAAACTATAAGAGATAATGCAATTTCGCAACCGGCAATGTAATTAGCATGCCGAATATCACTTGGAATGTGAATTGGGACGAAATCGCGAATAGATAAGACCATTTTACAATTTGGGCCCAAGTTAGAAGCAGAGCCTAAGGTGTAAATTATCGATAGTCCATATCTCGGAAACTATAAGAGATAATGCAATTTGGCAACCGGCAATGTAATTAGCATGAAGAATATTACTTGGAATGTGAATTGGAACGAAATCGCCAATAGATAAGACCATTTTACAATTTGGGCCCAAGTTAGAAGCAGAGCCTAAGGTGTAAATTATCGATAGTCCATATCTCGGAAACTATAAGAGATAATGCAATTTCGCAACCGGCAATGTAATTAGCATGCCGAATATTACTTGGAGTGTGAATTGGAACGAAATCGCCAATAGATAAGACCATTTTACAATTTGGGCCCAAGTTAGAAGCAGAGCCTAAGGTGTAAATTATCGATAGTCCATATCTCGGAAACTATAAGAGATAATGCAATTTGGCAACCGGCAATGTAATTAGCATGCCGAATATTACTTGGAATGTGAATTGGAACGAAATCGCCAATAGATAAGACCATTTTACAATTTGGGCCCAAGTTAGAAGCAGAGCCTAAGGTGTAAATTATCGATAGTCCATATCTCGGAAACTATAAGAGATAATGCAATTTGGCAACCGGCAATGTAATTAGCATGCCGAATATTACTTGGAATGTGAATTGGAACGAAATCGCCAATAGATAAGACCATTTTACAATTTGGGCCCAAGTTAGAAGCAGAGCCTAAGGTGTAAATTATTGATAGTCCATATCTCGGAAACTATAAGAGATAATGCAATTTGGCAACCGGCAATGTAATTAGCATGCCGAATATTACTTGGAATGTGAATTGGAACGAAATCGCCAATAGATAAGACCATTTTACAATTTGGGCCCTAATTAGAAGCAGAGCCTAAGGTGTAAATAATTGATAGTCCATATCTCGGAAACTATAAGAGATAATGCAATTTGGCAACCGGCAATGTAATTAGCATGCCGAATATTACTTGGAATGTGAATTGGACGAAATCGCCAATAGATAAGACCATTTTACAATTTGGGCCCAAGTTAGAAGCAGAGCCTAAGGTGTAAATTATCGATAGTCCATATCTCGGAAACTATAAGAGATAATGCAATTTGGCAACCGGCAATGTAATTAGCATGCCGAATATTACTTGGAATGTGAATTGGAACGAAATCGCCAATAGATAAGACCATTTTACAATTTGGGCCCAAGTTAGAAGCAGAGCCTAAGGTGTAAATTATCGATAGTCCATATCTCGGAAACTATAAGAGATAATGCAATTTGGCAACCGGCAATGTAATTAGCATGCCGAATATTACTTGGAATGTGAATTGGAACGAAATCGCCAATAGATAAGACCATTTTACAATTTGGGCCCAAGTTAGAAGCAGAGCCTAAGGCGTAAATTATTGATAGTCCATATCTCGGAAACTATAAGAGATAATGCAATTTCGCAACCGGCAATGTAATTAGCATGCCGAATATCACTTGGAATGTGAATTGGGACGAAATCGCGAATAGATAAGACCATTTTACAATTTGGGCCCAAGTTAGAAGCAGAGCCTAAGGTGTAAATTATCGATAGTCCATATCTCGGAAACTATAAGAGATAATGCAATTTGGCAACCGGCAATGTAATTAGCATGAAGAATATTACTTGGAATGTGAATTGGAACGAAATCGCCAATAGATAAGACCATTTTACAATTTGGGCCCAAGTTAGAAGCAGAGCCTAAGGTGTAAATTATCGATAGTCCATATCTCGGAAACTATAAGCGATAATGCAATTTCGCAACCGGCAATGTAATTAGCATGCCGAATATTACTTGGAGTGTGAATTGGAACGAAATCGCCAATAGATAAGACCATTTTACAATTTGGGCCCAAGTTAGAAGCAGAGCCTAAGGTGTAAATTATCGATAGTCCATATCTCGGAAACTATAAGAGATAATGCAATTTGGCAACCGGCAATGTAATTAGCATGCCGAATATTACTTGGAATGTGAATTGGAACGAAATCGCCAATAGATAAGACCATTTTACAATTTGGGCCCAAGTTAGAAGCAGAGCCTAAGGTGTAAATTATCGATAGTCCATATCTCGGAAACTATAAGAGATAATGCAATTTGGCAACCGGCAATGTAATTAGCATGCCAAATATTACTTGGAATGTGAATTGGAACGAAATCGCCAATAGATAAGACCATTTTACAATTTGGGCCCAAGTTAGAAGCAGAGCCTATGGTGTAAATTATCGATAGTCCATATCTCGGAAACTATAAGAGATAATGCAATTTGGCAACCGGCAATGTAATTAGCATGCCGAATATTACTTGGAATGTGAATTGCAACTAAATCGCCAATAGATAAGACCATTTTACAATTTGGGCCCAAGTTAGAAGCAGAGCCTAAGGTGTAAATTATCGATAGTCCATATCTCGGAAACTATAAGAGATAATGCAATTTGGCAACCGGCAATGTAATTAGCATGCCGAATATTACTTGGAATGTGAATTGGAACGAAATCGCCAATAGATAAGACCATTTTACAATTTGGGCCCAAGTTAGAAGCAGAGCCTAAGGTGTAAATTATCGATAGTCCATATCTCGGAAACTATAAGAGATAATGCAATTTGGCAACCGGCAATGTAATTAGCATGCCGAATATTACTTGGAATGTGAATTGGAACGAAATCGCCAATAGATAAGACCATTTTACAATTTGGGCCCAAGTTAGAAGCAGAGCCTAAGGTGTAAATTATCGATAGTCCATATCTCGGAAACTATAAGAGATAATGCAATTTGGCAACCGGCAATGTAATTGGCATGCCGAATATTACTTGGAATGTGAATTGGAACGAAATCGCCAATAGATAAGACCATTTTACAATTTGGGCCCAAGTTAGAAGCAGAGACTAAGGTGTAAATTATCGATAGTCCATATCTCGGAAACTATAAGAGATAATGCAATTTGGCAACCGGAAATGTAATTAGCATGCCGAATATTACTTGGAATGTGAATTGCAACTAATTCGCCAATAGATAAGACCATTTTACAATTTGGGCCCAAGTTAGAAGCAGAGCCTAAGGTGTAAATTATCGATAGTCCATATCTCGGAAACTATAAGAGATAATGCAATTTGGCAACCGGCAATGTAATTAGCATGCCGAATATTACTTGGAATGTGAATTGGAACGAAATCGCCAATAGATAAGACCATTTTACAATTTGGGCCCAAGTTAGAAGCAGAGCCTAAGGTGTAAATTATCGATAGTCCATATCTCGGAAACTATAAGAGATAATGCAATTTGGCAACCGGCAATGTAATTAGCATGCCGAATATTACTTGGAATGTGAATTGCAACTAAATCGCCAATAGATAAGACCATTTTACAATTTGGGCCCAAGTTAGAAGCAGAGCCTAAGGTGTAAATTATCGATAGTCCATATCTCGGAAACTATAAGAGATAATGCAATTTGGCAACCGGCAATGTAATTAGCATGCCGAATATTACTTGGAATGTGAATTGGAACGAAATCGCCAATAGATAAGACCATTTTACAATTTGGGCTCAAGTTAGAAGCAGAGCCTAAGGTGTAAATTATCGATAGTCCATATCTCGGAAACTATAAGAGTTAATGCAATTTGGCAACCGGCAATGTAATTAGCATGCCGAATATTACTTGGAATGTGAATTGGAACGAAATCGCCAATAGATAAGACCATTTTACAATTTGGGCCCAAGTTAGAAGCAGAGCCTAAGGTGTAAATTATCGATAGTCCATATCTCGGAAACTATAAGAGATAATGCAATTTGGCAACCGGCAATGTAATTAGCATGCCGAATATTACTTGGAATGTGAATTGGAACGAAATCGCCAATAGATAAGACCATTTTACAATTTGGGCCCAAGTTAGAAGCAGAGCCTAAGGCGTAAATTATTGATAGTCCATATCTCGGAAACTATAAGAGATAATGCAATTTCGCAACCGGCAATGTAATTAGCATGCCGAATATCACTTGGAATGTGAATTGGGACGAAATCGCGAATAGATAAGACCATTTTACAATTTGGGCCCAAGTTAGAAGCAGAGCCTAAGGTGTAAATTATCGATAGTCCATATCTCGGAAACTATAAGAGATAATGCAATTTGGCAACCGGCAATGTAATTAGCATGAAGAATATTACTTGGAATGTGAATTGGAACGAAATCGCCAATAGATAAGACCATTTTACAATTTGGGCCCAAGTTAGAAGCAGAGCCTAAGGTGTAAATTATCGATAGTCCATATCTCGGAAACTATAAGAGATAATGCAATTTCGCAACCGGCAATGTAATTAGCATGCCGAATATTACTTGGAGTGTGAATTGGAACGAAATCGCCAATAGATAAGACCATTTTACAATTTGGGCCCAAGTTAGAAGCAGAGCCTAAGGTGTAAATTATCGATAGTCCATATCTCGGAAACTATAAGAGATAATGCAATTTGGCAACCGGCAATGTAATTAGCATGCCGAATATTACTTGGAATGTGAATTGGAACGAAATCGCCAATAGATAAGACCATTTTACAATTTGGGCCCAAGTTAGAAGCAGAGCCTAAGGTGTAAATTATCGATAGTCCATATCTCGGAAACTATAAGAGATAATGCAATTTGGCAACCGGCAATGTAATTAGCATGCCGAATATTACTTGGAATGTGAATTGGAACGAAATCGCCAATAGATAAGACCATTTTACAATTTGGGCCCAAGTTAGAAGCAGAGCCTAAGGTGTAAATTATCGATAGTCCATATCTCGGAAACTATAAGAGATAATGCAATTTGGCAACCGGCAATGTAATTAGCATGCCGAATATTACTTGGAATGTGAATTGGAACAAAATCGCCAATAGATAAGACCATTTTACAATTTGGGCCCAAGTTAGAAGCAGAGCCTAAGGCGTAAATTATTGATAGTCCATATCTCGGAAACTATAAGAGATAATGCAATTTGGCAACCGGCAATGTAATTAGCATGCCGAATATTACTTGGAATGTGAATTGGAACGAAATCGCCAATAGATAAGACCATTTTACAATTTGGGCTCAAGTTAGAAGAAGAGCCTAAGGTGTAAATTATCGATAGTCCATATCTCGGAAACTATAAGAGTTAATGCAATTTGGCAACCGGCAATGTAATTAGCATGCCGAATATTACTTGGAATGTGAATTGGAACGAAATCGCCAATAGATAAGACCATTTTACAATTTGGGCCCAAGTTAGAAGCAGAGCCTAAGGTGTAAATTATCGATAGTCCATATCTCGGAAACTATAAGAGATAATGCAATTTGGCAACCGGCAATGTAATTAGCATGCCGAGTATTACTTGGAATGTGAATTGGAACGAAATTGCCAATAGATAAGACCATTTTACAATTTGGGCCCAAGTTAGAAGCAGAGCCTAAGGTGTAAATTATCGATAGTCCATATCTTTGAAACTATAAGAGATAATGCAATTTCGCAACCGGCAATGTAATTAGCATGCCGAATATTACTTGGAATGTGAATTGGGACGAAATCGCCAATAGATAAGGATATTTTACAATTTGGGCCCAAGTTAGAAGCAGAGCCTAAGGTGTAAATTATTGATAGTCCATATCTCGGAAACTATAAGAGATAATGCAATTTGGCAACCGGCAATGTAATTAGCATGCCGAATATTACTTGGAATGTGAATTGGAACGAAATCGCCAATAGATAAGACCATTTTACAATTTGGGCTCAAGTTAGAAGCAGAGCCTAAGGTGTAAATTATCGATAGTCCATATCTCGGAAACTATAAGAGTTAATGCAATTTGGCAACCGGCAATGTAATTAGCATGCCGAATATTACTTGGAATGTGAATTGGAACGAAATCGCCAATAGATAAGACCATTTTACAATTTGGGCCCAAGTTAGAAGCAGAGCCTAAGGTGTAAATTATCGATAGTCCATATCTCGGAAACTATAAGAGATAATGCAATTTGGCAACCGGCAATGTAATTAGCATGCCGAGTATTACTTGGAATGTGAATTGGAACGAAATTGCCAATAGATAAGACCATTTTACAATTTGGGCCCAAGTTAGAAGCAGAGCCTAAGGTGTAAATTATCGATAGTCCATATCTCTGAAACTATAAGAGATAATGCAATTTCGCAACCGGCAATGTAATTAGCATGCCGAATATTACTTGGAATGTGAATTGGGACGAAATCGCCAATAGATAAGGATATTTTACAATTTGGGCCCAAGTTAGAAGCAGAGCCTAAGGTGTAAATTATTGATAGTCCATATCTCGGAAACTATAAGAGATAATGCAATTTGGCAACCGGCAATGTAATTAGCATGCCGAATATTACTTGGAATGTGAATTGGAACGAAATCGCCAATAGATAAGACCATTTTACAATTTGGGCCCAAGTTAGAAGTAGAGCCTAAGGTGTAAATTATTGATAGTCCATATCTCGGAAACTATAAGAGATAATGCAATTTGGCAACCGGCAATGTAATTAGCATGCCGAATATTACTTGGAATGTGAATTGGAACGAAATCGCCAATAGATAAGACCATTTTACAATTTGGGCCCAAGTTAGAAGCAGAGCCTAAGGTGTAAATTATCGATAGTCCATATCTCGGAAACTATAAGAGATAATGCAATTTGGCAACCGGCAATGTAATTAGCATGCCGAATATTACTTGGAATGTGAATTGGAACGAAATCGCCAATAGATAAGACCATTTTACAATTTGGGCCCAAGTTAAAAGCAGAGCCTAAGGTGTAAATTATCGATAGTCCATATCTCGGAAACTATAAGAGATAATGCAATTTGGCAACCGGCAATGTAATTAGCATGCCGAATATTACTTGGAATGTGAATTGGAACGAAATCGCCAATAGATAAGACCATTTTACAATTTTGGCCCAAGTTAGAAGCAGAGCCTAAGGTGTAAATTATCGATAGTCCATATCTCGGAAACTATAAGAGATAATGCAATTTCGCAACCGGCAATGTAATTAGCATGCCGAATATTACTTGGAGTGTGAATTGGAACGAAATCGCCAATAGATAAGACCATTTTACAATTTGGGCCCAAGTTAGAAGCAGAGCCTAAGGTGTAAATTATCGATAGTCCATATCTCGGAAACTATAAGAGATAATGCAATTTGGCAACCGGCAATGTAATTAGCATGCCGAATATTACTTGGAATGTGAATTGGAACGAAATAGCCAATAGATAAGACCATTTTACAATTTGGGCCCAAGTTAGAAGCAGAGCCTAAGGTGTAAATTATCGATAGTCCATATCTCGGAAACTATAAGAGATATTGCAATTTGGAAACCGGCAATGTAATTAGCATGCCGAATATTACTTGGAATGTGAATTGGAACGAAATCGCCAATAGATAAGACCATTTTACAATTTGGGCCCAAGTTAGAAGCAGAGCCTAAGGTGTAAATTATCGATAGTCCATATCTCGGAAACTATAAGAGATAATGCAATTTGACAACCGGCAATGTAATTAGCATGCCGAATATTACTTGGAATGTGAATTGCAACTAAATCGCCAATAGATAAGACCATTTTACAATTTGGGCCCAAGTTAGAAGCAGAGCCTAAGGTGTAAATTATCGATAGTCCATATCTCGGAAACTATAAGAGATAATGCAATTTGGCAACCGGCAATGTAATTAGCATGCCGAATATTACTTGGAATGTGAATTGGAACGAAATCGCCAATAGATAAGACCATTTTACAATTTGGGCCCAAGTTAGAAGCAGAGCCTAAGGTGTAAATTATCGATAGTCCATATCTCGGAAACTATAACAGATAATGCAATTTGGCAACCGGCAATGTAATTAGCATGCCGAATATTACTTGGAATGTGAATTGGAACGAAATCGCCAATAGATAAGACCATTTTACAATTTGGGCCCAAGTTAGAAGCAGAGCCTAAGGTGTAAATTATCGATAGTCCATATCTCGGAAACTATAAGAGATAATGCAATTTGGCAACCGGCAATGTAATTAGCATGCCGAATATTACTTGGAATGTGAATTGGAACGAAATCGCCAATAGATAAGACCATTTTACAATTTGGGCTCAAGTCAGAAGCAGAGCCTAAGGTGTAAATTATCGATAGTCCATATCTCGGAAACTATAAGAGTTAATGCAATTTGGCAACCGGCAATGTAATTAGCATGCCGAATATTACTTGGAATGTGAATTGGAACGAAATCGCCAATAGATAAGACCATTTTACAATTTGGGCCCAAGTTAGAAGCAGAGCCTAAGGTGTAAATTATCGATAGTCCATATCTCGGAAACTATAAGAGATAATGCAATTTGGCAACCGGCAATGTAATTAGCATGCCGAGTATTACTTGGAATGTGAATTGGAACGAAATTGCCAATAGATAAGACCATTTTACAATTTGGGCCCAAGTTAGAAGCAGAGCCTAAGGTGTAAATTATCGATAGTCCATATCTCTGAAACTATAAGAGATAATGCAATTTCGCAACCGGCAATGTAATTAGCATGCCGAATATTACTTGGAATGTGAATTGGGACGAAATCGCCAATAGATAAGGATATTTTACAATTTGGGCCCAAGTTAGAAGCAGAGCCTAAGGTGTAAATTATTGATAGTCCATATCTCGGAAACTATAAGAGATAATGCAATTTGGCAACCGGCAATGTAATTAGCATGCCGAATATTACTTGGAATGTGAATTGGAACGAAATCGCCAATAGATAAGACCATTTTACAATTTGGGCCCAAGTTAGAAGCAGAGCCTAAGGTGTAAATAATTGATAGTCCATATCTCGGAAACTATAAGAGATAATGCAATTTGGCAACCGGCAATGTAATTAGCATGCCGAATATTACTTGGAATGTGAATTGGAACGAAATCGCCAATAGATAAGACCATTTTACAATTTGGGCCCAAGTTAGAAGCAGAGCCTAAGGTGTAAATTATCGATAGTCCATATCTCGGAAACTATAAGAGATAATGCAATTTGGCAACCGGCAATGTAATTAGCATGCCGAATATTACTTGGAATGTGAATTGGAACGAAATCGCCAATAGATAAGACCATTTTACAATTTGGGCCCAAGTTAGAAGCAGAGCCTAAGGTGTAAATTATCGATAGTCCATATCTCGGAAACTATAAGAGATAATGCAATTTGGCAACCGGCAATGTAATTAGCATGCCGAATATTACTTGGAATGTGAATTGGAACGAAATCGCCAATAGATAAGACCATTTTACAATTTGGGCCCAAGTTAGAAGCAGAGCCTAAGGCGTAAATTATTGATAGTCCATATCTCGGAAACTATAAGAGATAATGCAATTTCGCAACCGGCAATGTAATTAGCATGCCGAATATCACTTGGAATGTGAATTGGGACGAAATCGCGAATAGATAAGACCATTTTACAATTTGGGCCCAAGTTAGAAGCAGAGCCTAAGGTGTAAATTATCGATAGTCCATATCTCGGAAACTATAAGAGATAATGCAATTTGGCAACCGGCAATGTAATTAGCATGAAGAATATTACTTGGAATGTGAATTGGAACGAAATCGCCAATAGATAAGACCATTTTACAATTTGGGCCCAAGTTAGAAGCAGAGCCTAAGGTGTAAATTATCGATAGTCCATATCTCGGAAACTATAAGAGATAATGCAATTTCGCAACCGGCAATGTAATTAGCATGCCGAATATTACTTGGAGTGTGAATTGGAACGAAATCGCCAATAGATAAGACCATTTTACAATTTGGGCCCAAGTTAGAAGCAGAGCCTAAGGTGTAAATTATCGATAGTCCATATCTCGGAAACTATAAGAGATAATGCAATTTGGCAAACGGCAATGTAATTAGCATGCCGAATATTACTTGGAATGTGAATTGGAACGAAATCGCCAATAGATAAGACCATTTTACAATTTGGGCCCAAGTTAGAAGCAGAGCCTAAGGTGTAAATTATCGATAGTCCATATCTCGGAAACTATAAGAGATAATGCAATTTGGCAACCGACAATGTAATTAGCATGCCAAATATTACTTGGAATGTGAATTGGAACGAAATCGCCAATAGATAAGACCATTTTACAATTTGGGCCCAAGTTAGAAGCAGAGCCTATGGTGTAAATTATCGATAGTCCATATCTCGGAAACTATAAGAGATAATGCAATTTGGCAACCGGCAATGTAATTAGCATGCCGAATATTACTTGGAATGTGAATTGCAACTAAATCGCCAATAGATAAGACCATTTTACAATTTGGGCCCAAGTTAGAAGCAGAGCCTAAGGTGTAAATTATCGATAGTCCATATCTCGGAAACTATAAGAGATAATGCAATTTGGCAACCGGCAATGTAATTAGCATGCCGAATATTACTTGGAATGTGAATTGGAACGAAATCGCCAATAGATAAGACCATTTTACAATTTGGGCCCAAGTTAGAAGCAGAGCCTAAGGTGTAAATTATCGATAGTCCATATCTCGGAAACTATAAGAGATAATGCAATTTGGCAACCGGCAATGTAATTAGCATGCCGAATATTACTTGGAATGTGAATTGGAACGAAATCGCCAATAGATAAGACCATTTTACAATTTGGGCCCAAGTTAGAAGCAGAGCCTAAGGTGTAAATTATCGATAGTCCATATCTCGGAAACTATAAGAGATAATGCAATTTGGCAACCGGCAATGTAATTGGCATGCCGAATATTACTTGGAATGCGAATTGGAACGAAATCGCCAATAGATAAGACCATTTTACAATTTGGGCCCAAGTTAGAAGCAGAGACTAAGGTGTAAATTATCGATAGTCCATATCTCGGAAACTATAAGAGATAATGCAATTTGGCAACCGGAAATGTAATTAGCATGCCGAATATTACTTGGAATGTGAATTGCAACTAATTCGCCAATAGATAAGACCATTTTACAATTTGGGCCCAAGTTAGAAGCAGAGCCTAAGGTGTAAATTATCGATAGTCCATATCTCGGAAACTATAAGAGATAATGCAATTTGGCAACCGGCAATGTAATTAGCATGCCGAATATTACTTGGAATGTGAATTGGAACGAAATCGCCAATAGATAAGACCATTTTACAATTTGGGCCCAAGTTAGAAGCAGAGCCTAAGGTGTAAATTATCGATAGTCCATATCTCGGAAACTATAAGAGATAATGCAATTTGGCAACCGGCAATGTAATTAGCATGCCGAATATTACTTGGAATGTGAATTGCAACTAAATCGCCAATAGATAAGACCATTTTACAATTTGGGCCCAAGTTAGAAGCAGAGCCTAAGGTGTAAATTATCGATAGTCCATATCTCGGAAACTATAAGAGATAATGCAATTTGGCAACCGGCAATGTAATTAGCATGCCGAATATTACTTGGAATGTGAATTGGAACGAAATCGCCAATAGATAAGACCATTTTACAATTTGGGCTCAAGTTAGAAGCAGAGCCTAAGGTGTAAATTATCGATAGTCCATATCTCGGAAACTATAAGAGTTAATGCAATTTGGCAACCGGCAATGTAATTAGCATGCCGAATATTACTTGGAATGTGAATTGGAACGAAATCGCCAATAGATAAGACCATTTTACAATTTGGGCCCAAGTTAGAAGCAGAGCCTAAGGTGTAAATTATCGATAGTCCATATCTCGGAAACTATAAGAGATAATGCAATTTGGCAACCGGCAATGTAATTAGCATGCCGAATATTACTTGGAATGTGAATTGGAACGAAATTGCCAATAGATAAGATCATTTTACAATTTGGGCCCAAGTTAGAAGCAGAGCCTAAGGTGTAAATTATCGATAGTCCATATCTCTGAAACTATAAGAGATAATGCAATTTCGCAACCGGCAATGTAATTAGCATGCCGAATATTACTTGGAATGTGAATTGGGACGAAATCGCCAATAGATAAGGATATTTTACAATTTGGGCCCAAGTTAGAAGCAGAGCCTAAGGTGTAAATTATCGATAGTCCATATCTCGGAAACTATAAGAGATAATGCAATTTGGCAACCGGCAATGTAATTAGCATGCCGAATATTACTTGGAATGTGAATTGGAACGAAATCGCCAATAGATAAGACCATTTTACAATTTGGGCCCAAGTTAGAAGCAGAGCCTAAGGTGTAAATTATCGATAGTCCATATCTCGGAAACTATAAGAGATAATGCAATTTGGCAACCGGCAATGTAATTAGCATGCCGAATATTACTTGGAATGTGAATTGGAACGAAATCGCCAATAGATAAGACCATTTTACAATTTGGGCCCAAGTTAGAAGCAGAGCCTAAGGTGTAAATTATCGATAGTCCATATCTCGGAAACTATAAGAGATAATGCAATTTGGCAACCGGCAATGTAATTAGCATGCCGAATATTACTTGGAATGTGAATTGGAACGAAATCGCCAATAGATAAGACCATTTTACAATTTGGGCCCAAGTTAGAAGCAGCCTAAGGCGTAAATTATTGATAGTCCATATCTCGGAAACTATAAGAGATAATGCAATTTCGCAACCGGCAATGTAATTAGCATGCCGAATATCACTTGGAATGTGAATTGGGACGAAATCGCGAATAGATAAGACCATTTTACAATTTGGGCCCAAGTTAGAAGCAGAGCCTAAGGTGTAAATTATCGATAGTCCATATCTCGGAAACTATAAGAGATAATGCAATTTGGCAACCGGCAATGTAATTAGCATGAAGAATATTACTTGGAATGTGAATTGGAACGAAATCGCCAATAGATAAGACCATTTTACAATTTGGGCCCAAGTTAGAAGCAGAGCCTAAGGTGTAAATTATCGATAGTCCATATCTCGGAAACTATAAGAGATAATGCAATTTCGCAACCGGCAATGTAATTAGCATGCCGAATATTACTTGGAGTGTGAATTGGAACGAAATCGCCAATAGATAAGACCATTTTACAATTTGGGCCCAAGTTAGAAGCAGAGCCTAAGGTGTAAATTATCGATAGTCCATATCTCGGAAACTATAAGAGATAATGCAATTTGGCAACCGGCAATGTAATTAGCATGCCGAATATTACTTGGAATGTGAATTGGAACGAAATCGCCAATAGATAAGACCATTTTACAATTTGGGCCCAAGTTAGAAGCAGAGCCTAAGGTGTAAATTATCGATAGTCCATATCTCGGAAACTATAAGAGATAATGCAATTTGGC
Organism: Rhynchophorus ferrugineus; assembly: GCF_030347505.1. Classification (NCBI taxonomy): domain Eukaryota; kingdom Metazoa; phylum Arthropoda; class Insecta; order Coleoptera; family Curculionidae; genus Rhynchophorus; species Rhynchophorus ferrugineus. Next base: position 504,604 of record NW_027472650.1, on the reverse strand, counting down.
AACCGGCAATGTAATTAGCATGCCGAATATTACTTGGAATGTGAATTGGAACGAAATCGCCAATAGATAAGACCATTTTACAATTTGGGCCCAAGTTAGAAGCAGAGCCTAAGGCGTAAATTATTGATAGTCCATATCTCGGAAACTATAAGAGATAATGCAATTTGGCAACCGGCAATGTAATTAGCATGCCGAATATTACTTGGAATGTGAATTGGAACGAAATCGCCAATAGATAAGACCATTTTACAATTTGGGCCCAAGTTAGAAGCAGAGCCTAAGGCGTAAATTATTGATAGTCCATATCTCGGAAACTATAAGAGATAATGCAATTTGGCAACCGGCAATGTAATTAGCATGCCGAATATTACTTGGAATGTGAATTGGAACGAAATCGCCAATAGATAAGACCATTTTACAATTTGGGCTCAAGTTAGAAGCAGAGCCTAAGGTGTAAATTATCGATAGTCCATATCTCGGAAACTATAAGAGTTAATGCAATTTGGCAACCGGCAATGTAATTAGCATGCCGAATATTACTTGGAATGTGAATTGGAACGAAATCGCCAATAGATAAGACCATTTTACAATTTGGGCCCAAGTTAGAAGCAGAGCCTAAGGTGTAAATTATCGATAGTCCATATCTCGGAAACTATAAGAGATAATGCAATTTGGCAACCGGCAATGTAATTAGCATGCCGAGTATTACTTGGAATGTGAATTGGAACGAAATTGCCAATAGATAAGACCATTTTACAATTTGGGCCCAAGTTAGAAGCAGAGCCTAAGGTGTAAATTATCGATAGTCCATATCTTTGAAACTATAAGAGATAATGCAATTTCGCAACCGGCAATGTAATTAGCATGCCGAATATTACTTGGAATGTGAATTGGGACGAAATCGCCAATAGATAAGGATATTTTACAATTTGGGCCCAAGTTAGAAGCAGTGCCTAAGGTGTAAATTATTGATAGTCCATATCTCGGAAACTATAAGAGATAATGCAATTTGGCAACCGGCAATGTATTTAGCATGCCGACTATTACTTGGAATGTGAATTGGAACGAAATCGCCAATAGATAAGACCATTTTACAATTTGGGCCCAAGTTAGAAGCAGAGCCTAAGGTGTAAATTATTGATAGTCCATATCTCGGAAACTATAAGAGATAATGCAATTTGGCAACCGGCAATGTAATTAGCATGCCGAATATAACTTGGAATGTGAATTGGAACGAAATCGCCAATAGATAAGACCATTTTACAATTTGGGCCCAAGTTAGAAGCAGAGCCTAAGGTGTAAATTATCGATAGTCCATATCTCGGAAACTATAAGAGATAATGCAATTTGGCAACCGGCAATGTAATTAGCATGCCGAATATTACTTGGAATGTGAATTGGAACAAAATCGCCAATAGATAAGACCATTTTACAATTTGGGCCCAAGTTAGAAGCAGAGCCTAAGGTGTAAATTATCGATAGTCCATATCTCGGAAACTATAAGAGATAATGCAATTTGGCAACCGGCAATGTAATTAGCATGCCGAATATTACTTGGAATGTGAATTGGAACGAAATCGCCAATAGATAAGACCATTTTACAATTTGGGCCCAAGTTAGAAGCAGAGCCTAAGGCGTAAATTATTGATAGTCCATATCTCGGAAACTATTAGAGATAATGCAATTTCGCAACCGGCAATGTAATTAGCATGCCGAATATCACTTGGAATGTGAATTGGGACGAAATCGCGAATAGATAAGACCATTTTACAATTTGGGCCCAAGTTAGAAGCAGAGCCTAAGGTGTAAATTATCGATAGTCCATATCTCGGAAACTATAAGAGATAATGCAATTTGGCAACCGGCAATGTAATTAGCATGAAGAATATTACTTGGAATGTGAATTGGAACGAAATCGCCAATAGATAAGACCATTTTACAATTTGGGCCCAAGTTAGAAGCAGAGCCTAAGGTGTAAATTATCGATAGTCCATATCTCGGAAACTATAAGAGATAATGCAATTTCGCAACCGGCAATGTAATTAGCATGCCGAATATTACTTGGAGTGTGAATTGGAACGAAATCGCCAATAGATAAGACCATTTTACAATTTGGGCCCAAGTTAGAAGCAGAGCCTAAGGTGTAAATTATCGATAGTCCATATCTCGGAAACTATAAGAGATAATGCAATTTGGCAACCGGCAATGTAATTAGCATGCCGAATATTACTTGGAATGTGAATTGGAACGAAATCGCCAATAGATAAGACCATTTTACAATTTGGGCCCAAGTTAGAAGCAGAGCCTAAGGTGTAAATTATCGATAGTCCATATCTCGGAAACTATAAGAGATAATGCAATTTGGCAACCGGCAATGTAATTAGCATGCCAAATATTACTTGGAATGTGAATTGGAACGAAATCGCCAATAGATAAGACCATTTTACAATTTGGGCCCAAGTTAGAAGCAGAGCCTATGGTGTAAATTATCGATAGTCCATATCTCGGAAACTATAAGAGATAATGCAATTTGGCAACCGGCAATGTAATTAGCATGCCGAATATTACTTGGAATGTGAATTGCAACTAAATCGCCAATAGATAAGACCATTTTACAATTTGGGCCCAAGTTAGAAGCAGAGCCTAAGGTGTAAATTATCGATAGTCCATATCTCGGAAACTATAAGAGATAATGCAATTTGGCAACCGGCAATGTAATTAGCATGCCGAATATTACTTGGAATGTGAATTGGAACGAAATCGCCAATAGATAAGACCATTTTACAATTTGGGCCCAAGTTAGAAGCAGAGCCTAAGGTGTAAATTATCGATAGTCCATATCTCGGAAACTATAAGAGATAATGCAATTTGGCAACCGGCAATGTAATTAGCATGCCGAATATTACTTGGAATGTGAATTGGAACGAAATCGCCAATAGATAAGACCATTTTACAATTTGGGCCCAAGTTAGAAGCAGAGCCTAAGGTGTAAATTATCGATAGTCCATATCTCGGAAACTATAAGAGATAATGCAATTTGGCAACCGGCAATGTAATTGGCATGCCGAATATTACTTGGAATGTGAATTGGAACGAAATCGCCAATAGATAAGACCATTTTACAATTTGGGCCCAAGTTAGAAGCAGAGACTAAGGTGTAAATTATCGATAGTCCATATCTCGGAAACTATAAGAGATAATGCAATTTGGCAACCGGAAATGTAATTAGCATGCCGAATATTACTTGGAATGTGAATTGCAACTAATTCGCCAATAGATAAGACCATTTTACAATTTGGGCCCAAGTTAGAGGCAGAGCCTAAGGTGTAAATTATCGATAGTCCATATCTCGGAAACTATAAGAGATAATGCAATTTGGCAACCGGCAATGTAATTAGCATGCCGAATATTACTTGGAATGTGAATTGGAACGAAATCGCCAATAGATAAGACCATTTTACAATTTGGGCCCAAGTTAGAAGCAGAGCCTAAGGTGTAAATTATCGATAGTCCATATCTCGGAAACTATAAGAGATAATGCAATTTGGCAACCGGCAATGTAATTAGCATGCCGAATATTACTTGGAATGTGAATTGCAACTAAATCGCCAATAGATAAGACCATTTTACAATTTGGGCCCAAGTTAGAAGCAGAGCCTAAGGTGTAAATTATCGATAGTCCATATCTCGGAAACTATAAGAGATAATGCAATTTGGCAACCGGCAATGTAATTAGCATGCCGAATATTACTTGGAATGTGAATTGGAACGAAATCGCCAATAGATAAGACCATTTTACAATTTGGGCTCAAGTTAGAAGCAGAGCCTAAGGTGTAAATTATCGATAGTCCATATCTCGGAAACTATAAGAGTTAATGCAATTTGGCAACCGGCAATGTAATTAGCATGCCGAATATTACTTGGAATGTGAATTGGAACGAAATCGCCAATAGATAAGACCATTTTACAATTTGGGCCCAAGTTAGAAGCAGAGCCTAAGGTGTAAATTATCGATAGTCCATATCTCGGAAACTATAAGAGATAATGCAATTTGGCAACCGGCAATGTAATTAGCATGCCGAATATTACTTGGAATGTGAATTGGAACGAAATTGCCAATAGATAAGACCATTTTACAATTTGGGCCCAAGTTAGAAGCAGAGCCTAAGGTGTAAATTATCGATAGTCCATATCTCGGAAACTATAAGAGTTAATGCAATTTGGCAACCGGCAATGTAATTAGCATGCCGAATATTACTTGGAATGTGAATTGGGACGAAATCGCCAATAGATAAGGATATTTTACAATTTGGGCCCAAGTTAGAAGCAGAGCCTAAGGTGTAAATTATCGATAGTCCATATCTCGGAAACTATAAGAGATAATGCAATTTGGCAACCGGCAATGTAATTAGCATGCCGAATATTACTTGGAATGTGAATTGGAACGAAATCGCCAATAGATAAGACCATTTTACAATTTGGGCCCAAGTTAGAAGCAGAGCCTAAGGTGTAAATTATCGATAGTCCATATCTCGGAAACTATAAGAGATAATGCAATTTGGCAACCGGCAATGTAATTAGCATGCCGAATATTACTTGGAATGTGAATTGGAACGAAATCGCCAATAGATAAGACCATTTTACAATTTGGGCCCAAGTTAGAAGCAGAGCCTAAGGTGTAAATTATCGATAGTCCATATCTCGGAAACTATAAGAGATAATGCAATTTGGCAACCGGCAATGTAATTAGCATGCCGAATATTACTTGGAATGTGAATTGGAACGAAATCGCCAATAGATAAGACCATTTTACAATTTGGGCCCAAGTTAGAAGCAGAGCCTATGGCGTAAATAATTGATAGTCCATATCTCGGAAACTATAAGAGATAATGCAATTTCGCAACCGGCAATGTAATTAGCATGCCGAATATCACTTGGAATGTGAATTGGGACGAAATCGCGAATAGATAAGACCATTTTACAATTTGGGCCCAAGTTAGAAGCAGAGCCTAAGGTGTAAATTATCGATAGTCCATATCTCGGAAACTATAAGAGATAATGCAATTTGGCAACCGGCAATGTAATTAGCATGCCGAATATTACTTGGAATGTGAATTGGAACGAAATCGCCAATAGATAAGACCATTTTACAATTTGGGCCCAAGTTAGAAGCAGAGCCTAAGGTGTAAATTATCGATAGTCCATATCTCGGAAACTATAAGAGATAATGCAATTTCGCAACCGGCAATGTAATTAGCATGCCGAATATTACTTGGAGTGTGAATTGGAACGAAATCGCCAATAGATAAGACCATTTTACAATTTGGGCCCAAGTTAGAAGCAGAGCCTAAGGTGTAAATTATCGATAGTCCATATCTCGGAAACTATAAGAGATAATGCAATTTGGCAACCGGCAATGTAATTAGCATGCCGAATATTACTTGGAATGTGAATTGGAACGAAATCGCCAATAGATAAGACCATTTTACAATTTGGGCCCAAGTTAGAAGCAGAGCCTAAGGTGTAAATTATCGATAGTCCATATCTCGGAAACTATAAGAGATAATGCAATTTGGCAACCGGCAATGTAATTAGCATGCCAAATATTACTTGGAATGTGAATTGGAACGAAATCGCCAATAGATAAGACCATTTTACAATTTGGGCCCAAGTTAGAAGCAGAGCCTATGGTGTAAATTATCGATAGTCCATATCTCGGAAACTATAAGAGATAATGCAATTTGGCAACCGGCAATGTAATTAGCATGCCGAATATTACTTGGAATGTGAATTGCAACTAAATCGCCAATAGATAAGACCATTTTACAATTTGGGCCCAAGTTAGAAGCAGAGCCTAAGGTGTAAATTATCGATAGTCCATATCTCGGAAACTATAAGAGATAATGCAATTTGGCAACCGGCAATGTAATTAGCATGCCGAATATTACTTGGAATGTGAATTGGAACGAAATCGCCAATAGATAAGACCATTTTACAATTTGGGCCCAAGTTAGAAGCAGAGCCTAAGGTGTAAATTATCGATAGTCCATATCTCGGAAACTATAAGAGATAACGCAATTTGGCAACCGGCAATGTAATTAGCATGCCGAATATTACTTGGAATGTGAATTGGAACGAAATCGCCAATAGATAAGACCATTTTACAATTTGGGCCCAAGTTAGAAGCAGAGCCTAAGGTGTAAATTATCGATAGTCCATATCTCGGAAACTATAAGAGATAATGCAATTTGGCAACCGGCAATGTAATTAGCATGCCGAATATTACTTGGAATGTGAATTGGAACGAAATCGCCAATAGATAAGACCATTTTACAATTTGGGCCCAAGTTAGAAGGAGAGACTAAGGTGTAAATTATCGATAGTCCATATCTCGGAAACTATAAGAGATAATGCAATTTGGCAACCGGAAATGTAATTAGCATGCCGAATATTACTTGGAATGTGAATTGCAACTAATTCGCCAATAGATAAGACCATTTTACAATTTGGGCCCAAGTTAGAAGCAGAGCCTAAGGTGTAAATTATCGATAGTCCATATCTCGGAAACTATAAGAGATAATGCAATTTGGCAACCGGCAATGTAATTAGCATGCCGAATATTACTTGGAATGTGAATTGGAACGAAATCGCCAATAGATAAGACCTTTTTACAATTTGGGCCCAAGTTAGAAGCAGAGCCTAAGGTGTAAATTATCGATAGTCCATATCTCGGAAACTATAAGAGATAATGCAATTTGGCAACCGGCAATGTAATTAGCATGCCGAATATTACTTGGAATGTGAATTGGAACGAAATCGCCAATAGATAAGACCATTTTACAATTTGGGCCCAAGTTAGAAGCAGAGCCTAAGGTGTAAATTATCGATAGTCCATATCTCGGAAACTATAAGAGATAATGCAATTTGGCAACCGGCAATGTAATTAGCATGCCGAATATTACTTGGAATGTGAATTGGAACGAAATCGCCAATAGATAAGACCATTTTACAATTTGGGCCCAAATTAGAAGCAGAGACTATGGTGTAAATTATCGATAGTCCATATCTCGGAAACTATAAGAGATAATGCAATTTGGCAACCGGCAATGTAATTAGCATGCCGAATATTACTTGGAATGTGAATTGCAACTAATTCGCCAATAGATAAGACCATTTTACAATTTGGGCCCAAGTTAGAAGCAGAGCCTAAGGTGTAAATTATCGATAGTCCATATCTCGGAAACTATAAGAGATAATGCAATTTGGCAACCGGCAATGTAATTAGCATGCCGAATATTACTTGGAATGTGAATTGGAACGAAATCGCCAATAGATAAGACCATTTTACAATTTGGGCCCAAGTTAGAAGCAGAGCCTAAGGTGTAAATTATCGATAGTCCATATCTCGGAAACTATAAGAGATAATGCAATTTGGCAACCGGCAATGTAATTAGCATGCCGAATATTACTTGGAATGTGAATTGGAACGAAATCGCCAATAGATAAGACCATTTTACAATTTGGGCCCAAGTTAGAAGCAGAGCCTAAGGTGTAAATTATCGATAGTCCATATCTCGGAAACTATAAGAGATAATGCAATTTGGCAACCGGCAATGTAATTAGCATGCCGAATATTACTTGGAATGTGAATTGGAACGAAATCGCCAATAGGTAAGACCATTTTACAATTTGGGCCCAAGTTAGAAGCAGAGCCTAAGGTGTAAATTATCGATAGTCCATATCTCGGAAACTATAAGAGATAATTCAATTTGGCAACCGGCAATGTAATTAGCATGCCGAATATTACTTGGAATGTCAATTGGAACGAAATCGCCAATAGATAAGACCATTTTACAATTTGGGCCCAAGTTAGAAGCAGAGCTTGAGGTGTAAATTATCGATAGTCCATATCTCGGAAACTATAAGAGATAATGCAATTTGGCAACCGGCAATGTAATTAGCATGCCGAATATTACTTGGAATGTGAATTGGAACGAAATCGCCAATAGATAAGACCATTTTACCATTTTACAATTTGGGCCCAAGTTAGAAGCAGAGCCTAAGGTGTAAATTATCGATAGTCCATATCTCGGAAACTATAAGAGATAATGCAATTTGGCAACCGGCAATGTAATTAGCATGCCGAATATTACTTGGAATGCGAATTGGAACGAAATCGCCAATAGATAAGACCATTTTACAATTTGGGCCCAAGTTAGAAGCAGAGCCTAAGGTGTAAATTATCGATAGTCCATATCTCGGAAACTATAAGAGTTAATGCAATTTGGCAACCGGCAATGTAATTAGCATGCCGAATATTACTTGGAATGCGAATTGGAACGAAATCGCCAATAGATAAGACCATTTTACAATTTGGGCCCAAGTTAGAAGCAGAGCCTAAGGTGTAAATTATCGATAGTCCATATCTCGGAAACTATAAGAGATAATGCAATTTGGCAACCGGCAATGTAATTAGCATGCCGAATATTACTTGGAATGTGAATTGCAACTAAATCGCCAATAGATAAGACCATTTTACAATTTGGGCCCAAGTTAGAAGCAGAGCCTAAGGTGTAAATTATCGATAGTCCATATCTCGGAAACTATAAGAGATAATGCAATTTGGCAACCGGCAATGTAATTAGCATGCCGAATATTACTTGGAATGCGAATTGGAACGAAATCGCCAATAGATAAGACCATTTTACAATTTGGGCCCAAGTTAGAAGCAGAGCCTAAGGTGTAAATTATCGATAGTCCATATCTCGGAAACTATAAGAGTTAATGCAATTTGGCAACCGGCAATGTAATTAGCATGCCGAATATTACTTGGAATGCGAATTGGAACGAAATCGCCAATAGATAAGACCATTTTACAATTTGGGCCCAAGTTAGAAGCAGAGCCTAAGGTGTAAATTATCGATAGTCCATATCTCGGAAACTATAAGAGATAATGCAATTTGGCAACCGGCAATGTAATTAGCATGCCGAATATTACTTGGAATGTGAATTGCAACTAAATCGCCAATAGATAAGACCATTTTACAATTTGGGCCCAAGTTAGAAGCAGAGCCTAAGGTGTAAATTATCGATAGTCCATATCTCGGAAACTATAAGAGATAATGCAATTTCGCAACCGGCAATGTAATTAGCATGCCGAATATTACTTGGAAGGTGAATTGGGACGAAATCGCCAATAGATAAGGCCATTTTACAATTTGGGCCCAAGTTAGAAGCAGAGCCTAAGGTGTAAATTATCGATAGTCCATATCTCGGAAACTATAAGAGATAATGCAATTTGGCAACCGGCAATGTAATTAGCATGCCGAATATTACTTGGAATGTGAATTGGAACGAAATCGCCAATAGATAAGACCATTTTACAATTTGGGCCCAAGTTAGAAGCAGAGCCTAAGGTGTAAATTATTGATAGTCCATATCTCGGAAACTATAAGAGATAATGCAATTTGGCAACCGGCAATGTAATTAGCATGCCGAATATTACTTGGAATGTGAATTGGAACGAAATCGCCAATAGATAAGACCATTTTACAATTTGGGCCCAAGTTAGAAGCAGAGCCTAAGGTGTAAATTATCGATAGTCCATATCTCGGAAACTATAAGAGATAATGCAATTTGGCAACCGGCAATGTAATTAGCATGGCGAATATTACTTGGAATCTGAATTGGAACGAAATCGCCAATAGATAAGACCATTTTACAATTTGGGCCCAAGTTAAAAGCAGAGCCTAAGGTGTAAATTATCGATAGTCCATATCTCGGAAACTATAAGAGATAATGCAATTTCGCAACCGGCAATGTAATTAGCATGCCGAATATCACTTGGAATGTGAATTGGGACGAAATCGCCAATAGATAAGACCATTTTACAATTTGGGCCCAAGTTAGAAGCAGAGCCTAAGGTGTAAATTATCGATAGTCCATATCTCGGAAACTATAAGAGATAATGCAATTTGGCAACCGGCAATGTAATTAGCATGCCGAATATTACTTGGAATGTGAATTGGAACGAAATCGCCAATAGATAAGACCATTTTACAATTTGGGCCCAAGTTAGAAGCAGAGCCTAAGGTGTAAATAATCGATAGTCCATATCTCGGAAACTATAAGAGATAATGCAATTTGGCAACCGGCAATGTAATTAGCATGCCGAATATTACTTGGAATGTGAATTGGAACGAAATCGCCAATAGATAAGACCATTTTACAATTTGGGCCCAAGTTAGAAGCAGAGCCTAAGGTGTAAATTATCGATAGTCCATATCTCGGAAACTATAAGAGATAATGCAATTTGGCAACCGGCAATGTAATTAGCATGCCGAATATTACTTGGAATGTGAATTGGAACGAAATCGCCAATAGATAAGACCATTTTACAATTTGGGCCCAAGTTAGAAGCAGAGCCTAAGGTGTAAATTATCGATAGTCCATATCTCGGAAACTATAAGAGATAATGCAATTTGGCAACCGGCAATGTAATTAGCATGCCGAATATTACTTGGAATGTGAATTGGAACGAAATCGCCAATAGATAAGACCATTTTACAATTTGGGCCCAAGTTAGAAGCAGAGCCTAAGGTGTAAATTATTGATAGTCCATATCTCGAAACTATAAGAGATAATGCAATTTCGCAACCGGCAATGTAATTAGCATGCCGAATATCACTTGGAATGTGAATTGAGACGAAATCGCCAATAGATAAGACCATTTTACAATTTGGGCCCAAGTTAGAAGCAGAGCCTAAGGTGTAAGTTATCGATAGTCCATATCTCGGAAACTATAAGAGATAATGCAATTTGGCAACCGGCAATGTAATTAGCATGCCGAATATTACTTGGAATGTGAATTGGAACGAAATCGCCAATAGATAAGACCATTTTACAATTTGGGCCCAAGTTAGAAGCAGAGCCTAAGGTGTAAATTATCGATAGTCTATATCTCGGAAACTATAAGAGATAATGCAATTTGGCAACCGGCAATGTAATTAGCATGCCGAATATTACTTGGAATGTGAATTGGAACGAAATCGCCAATAGATAAGACCATTTTACAATTTGGGCCCAAGTTAGAAGCAGAGCCTAAGGTGTAAATTATCGATAGTCCATATCTCGGAAACTATAAGAGATAATGCAATTTCGCAACCGGCAATGTAATTAGCATGCCGAATATTACTTGGAGTGTGAATTGGAACGAAATCGCCAATAGATAAGACCATTTTACAATTTGGGCCCAAGTTAGAAGCAGAGCCTAAGGTGTAAATTATCGATAGTCCATATCTCGGAAACTATAAGAGATAATGCAATTTGGCAACCGGCAATGTAATTAGCATGCCGAATATTACTTGGAATGTGAATTGGAACGAAATCGCCAATAGATAAGACCATTTTACAATTTGGGCCCAAGTTAGAAGCAGAGCCTATGGTGTAAATTATCGATAGGCCATATCTCGGAAACTATAAGAGATAATGCAATTTGGCAACCGGCAATGTAATTAGCATGCCAAATATTACTTGGAATGTGAATTGGAACGAATTCGCCAATAGATAAGACCATTTTACAATTTGGGCCCAAGTTAGAAGCAGAGCCTAAGGTGTAAATTATCGATAGTCCATATCTCGGAAACTATAAGAGATAATGCAATTTGGCAACCGGCAATGTAATTAGCATGCCGAATATTACTTGGAATGTGAATTGCAACTAAATCGCCAATAGATAAGACCATTTTACAATTTGGGCCCAAGTTAGAAGCAGAGCCTAAGGTGTAAATTATCGATAGTCCATATCTCGGAAACTATAAGAGATAATGCAATTTGGCAACCGGCAATGTAATTAGCATGCCGAATATTACTTGGAATGTGAATTGGAACGAAATCGCCAATAGATAAGACCATTTTACAATTTGGGCCCAAGTTAGAAGCAGAGCCTAAGGTGTAAATTATCGATAGTCCATATCTCGGAAACTATAAGAGATAATGCAATTTGGCAACCGGCAATGTAATTAGCATGCCGAATATTACTTGGAATTTGAATTGGAACGAAATCGCCAATAGATAAGACCATTTTACAATTTGGGCCCAAGTTAGAAGCAGAGCCTAAGGTGTAAATTATCGATAGTCCATATCTCGGAAACTATAAGAGATAATGCAATTTGGCAACCGGCAATGTAATTAGCATGCCGAATATTACTTGGAATGTGAATTGGAACGAAATCGCCAATAGATAAGACCATTTTACAATTTGGGCCCAAGTTAGAAGCAGAGCCTAAGGTGTAAATTATTGATAGTCCATATCTCGGAAACTATAAGAGATAATGTAATTTCGCAACCGGCAATGTAATTAGCATGCCGAATATCACTTGGAATGTGAATTGGGACGAAATCGCCAATAGATAAGACCATTTTACAATTTGGGCCCAAGTTAGAAGCAGAGCCTAAGGCGTAAATTATCGATAGTCCATATCTCGGAAACTATAAGAGATAATGCAATTTGGCAACCGGCAATGTAATTAGCATGCCGAATATTACTTGGAATGTGAATTGGAACGAAATCGCCAATAGATAAGACCATTTTACAATTTGGGCCCAAGTTAGAAGCAGAGCCTAAGGCGTAAATTATTGATAGTCCATATCTCGGAAACTATAAGAGATAATGCAATTTCGCAACCGGCAATGTAATTAGCATGCCGAATATCACTTGGAATGTGAATTGGGACGAAATCGCGAATAGATAAGACCATTTTACAATTTGGGCCCAAGTTAGAAGCAGAGCCTAAGGTGTAAATTATCGATAGTCCATATCTCGGAAACTATAAGAGATAATGCAATTTGGCAACCGGCAATGTAATTAGCATGCCGAATATCACTTGGAATGTGAATTGGGACGAAATCGCCAATAGATAAGACCATTTTACAATTTGGGCCCAAGTTAGAAGCAGAGCCTAAGGTGTAAATTATCGATAGTCCATATCTCGGAAACTATAAGAGATAATGCAATTTGGCAACCGGCAATGTAATTAGCATGCCGAATATTACTTGGAATGTGAATTGGAACGAAATCGCCAATAGATAAGACCATTTTACAATTTGGGCCCAAGTTAGAAGCAGAGCCTAAGGTGTAAATTATCGATAGTCCATATCTCGGAAACTATAAGAGATAATGCAATTTGGCAACCGGCAATGTAATTAGCATGCCGAATATTACTTGGAATGTGAATTGGAACGAAATCGCCAATAGATAAGACCATTTTACAATTTGGGCCCAAGTTAGAAGCAGAGCCTAAGGTGTAAATTATCGATAGTCCATATCTCGGAAACTATAAGAGATAATGCAATTTGGCAACCGGCAATGTAATTAGCATGCCGAATATTACTTGGAATGTGAATTGGAACGAAATCGCCAATAGATAAGACCATTTTACAATTTGGGCCCAAGTTAGAAGCAGAGCCTAAGGTGTAAATTATCGATAGTCCATATCTCGGAAACTATAAGAGATAATGCAATTTGGCAACCGGCAATGTAATTAGCATGCCGAATATTACTTGGAATGTGAATTGGAACGAAATCGCCAATAGATAAGACCATTTTACAATTTGGGCCCAAGTTAGAAGCAGAGCCTAAGGTGTAAATTATTGATAGTCCATATCTCGAAACTATAAGAGATAATGCAATTTCGCAACCGGCAATGTAATTAGCATGCCGAATATCACTTGGAATGTGAATTGAGACGAAATCGCCAATAGATAAGACCATTTTACAATTTGGGCCCAAGTTAGAAGCAGAGCCTAAGGTGTAAGTTATCGATAGTCCATATCTCGGAAACTATAAGAGATAATGCAATTTGGCAACCGGCAATGTAATTAGCATGCCGAATATTACTTGGAATGTGAATTGGAACGAAATCGCCAATAGATAAGACCATTTTACAATTTGGGCCCAAGTTAGAAGCAGAGCCTAAGGTGTAAATTATCGATAGTCTATATCTCGGAAACTATAAGAGATAATGCAATTTGGCAACCGGCAATGTAATTAGCATGCCGAATATTACTTGGAATGTGAATTGGAACGAAATCGCCAATAGATAAGACCATTTTACAATTTGGGCCCAAGTTAGAAGCAGAGCCTAAGGTGTAAATTATCGATAGTCCATATCTCGGAAACTATAAGAGATAATGCAATTTCGCAACCGGCAATGTAATTAGCATGCCGAATATTACTTGGAGTGTGAATTGGAACGAAATCGCCAATAGATAAGACCATTTTGCAATTTGGGCCCAAGTTAGAAGCAGAGCCTAAGGTGTAAATTATCGATAGTCCATATCTCGGAAACTATAAGAGATAATGCAATTTGGCAACCGGCAATGTAATTAGCATGCCGAATATTACTTGGAATGTGAATTGGAACGAAATCGCCAATAGATAAGACCATTTTACAATTTGGGCCCAAGTTAGAAGCAGAGCCTATGGTGTAAATTATCGATAGTCCATATCTCGAAAACTATAAGAGATAATGCAATTTGGCAACCGGCAATGTAATTAGCATGCCAAATATTACTTGGAATGTGAATTGGAACGAAATCGCCAATAGATAAGACCATTTTACAATTTGGGCCCAAGTTAGAAGCAGAGCCTAAGGTGTAAATTATCGATAGTCCATATCTCGGAAACTATAAGAGATAATGCAATTTGGCAACCGGCAATGTAATTAGCATGCCGAATATTACTTGGAATGTGAATTGCAACTAAATCGCCAATAGATAAGACCATTTTACAATTTGGGCCCAAGTTAGAAGCAGAGCCTAAGGTGTAAATTATCGATAGTCCATATCTCGGAAACTATAAGAGATAATGCAATTTGGCAACCGGCAATGTAATTAGCATGCCGAATATTACTTGGAATGTGAATTGGAACGAAATCGCCAATAGATAAGACCATTTTACAATTTGGGCCCAAGTTAGAAGCAGAGCCTAAGGTGTAAATTATCGATAGTCCATATCTCGGAAACTATAAGAGATAATGCAATTTGGCAACCGGCAATGTAATTAGCATGCCGAATATTACTTGGAATGTGAATTGGAACGAAATCGCCAATAGATAAGACCATTTTACAATTTGGGCCCAAGTTAGAAGCAGAGCCTAAGGTGTAAATTATCGATAGTCCATATCTCGGAAACTATAAGAGATAATGCAATTTGGCAACCGGCAATGTAATTAGCATGCCGAATATTACTTGGAATGTGAATTGGAACGAAATCGCCAATAGATAAGACCATTTTACAATTTGGGCCCAAGTTAGAAGCAGAGCCTAAGGTGTAAATTATTGATAGTCCATATCTCGGAAACTATAAGAGATAATGTAATTTCGCAACCGGCAATGTAATTAGCATGCCGAATATCACTTGGAATGTGAACTGGGACGAAATCGCCAATAGATAAGACCATTTTACAATTTGGGCCCAAGTTAGAAGCAGAGCCTAAGGCGTAAATTATCGATAGTCCATATCTCGGAAACTATAAGAGATAATGCAATTTGGCAACCGGCAATGTAATTAGCATGCCGAATATTACTTGGAATGTGAATTGGAACGAAATCGCCAATAGATAAGACCATTTTACAATTTGGGCCCAAGTTAGAAGCAGAGCCTAAGGCGTAAATTATTGATAGTCCATATCTCGGAAACTATAAGAGATAATGCAATTTCGCAACCGGCAATGTAATTAGCATGCCGAATATCACTTGGAATGTGAATTGGGACGAAATCGCGAATAGATAAGACCATTTTACAATTTGGGCCCAAGTTAGAAGCAGAGCCTAAGGTGTAAATTATCGATAGTCCATATCTCGGAAACTATAAGAGATAATGCAATTTGGCAACCGGCAATGTAATTAGCATGAAGAATATTACTTGGAATGTGAATTGGAACGAAATCGCCAATAGATAAGACCATTTTACAATTTGGGCCCAAGTTAGAAGCAGAGCCTAAGGTGTAAATTATCGATAGTCCATATCTCGGAAACTATAAGAGATAATGCAATTTCGCAACCGGCAATGTAATTAGCATGCCGAATATTACTTGGAGTGTGAATTGGAACGAAATCGCCAATAGATAAGACCATTTTACAATTTGGGCCCAAGTTAGAAGCAGAGCCTAAGGTGTAAATTATCGATAGTCTATATCTCGGAAACTATAAGAGATAATGCAATTTGGCAACCGGCAATGTAATTAGCATGCCGAATATTACTTGGAATGTGAATTGGAACGAAATCGCCAATAGATAAGACCATTTTACAATTTGGGCCCAAGTTAGAAGCAGAGCCTAAGGTGTAAATTATCGATAGTCCATATCTCGGAAACTATAAGAGATAATGCAATTTGGCAACCGGCAATGTAATTAGCATGCCAAATATTACTTGGAATGTGAATTGGAACGAAATCGCCAATAGATAAGACCATTTTACAATTTGGGCCCAAGTTAGAAGCAGAGCCTATGGTGTAAATTATCGATAGTCCATATCTCGGAAACTATAAGAGATAATGCAATTTGGCAACCGGCAATGTAATTAGCATGCCGAATATTACTTGGAATGTGAATTGCAACTAAATCGCCAATAGATAAGACCATTTTACAATTTGGGCCCAAGTTAGAAGCAGAGCCTAAGGTGTAAATTATCGATAGTCCATATCTCGGAAACTATAAGAGATAATGCAATTTGGCAACCGGCAATGTAATTAGCATGCCGAATATTACTTGGAATGTGAATTGGAACGAAATCGCCAATAGATAAGACCATTTTACAATTTGGGCCCAAGTTAGAAGCAGAGCCTAAGGTGTAAATTATCGATAGTCCATATCTCGGAAATTATAAGAGATAATGCAATTTGGCAACCGGCAATGTAATTAGCATGCCGAATATTACTTGGAATGTGAATTGGAACGAAATCGCCAATAGATAAGACCATTTTACAATTTGGGCCCAAGTTAGAAGCAGAGCCTAAGGTGTAAATTATCGATAGTCCATATCTCGGAAACTATAAGAGATAATGCAATTTGGCAACCGGCAATGTAATTGGCATGCCGAATATTACTTGGAATGTGAATTGGAACGAAATCGCCAATAGATAAGACCATTTTACAATTTGGGCCCAAGTTAGAAGCAGAGACTAAGGTGTAAATTATCGATAGTCCATATCTCGGAAACTATAAGAGATAATGCAATTTGGCAACCGGAAATGTAATTAGCATGCCGAATATTACTTGGAATGTGAATTGCAACTAATTCGCCAATAGATAAGACCATTTTACAATTTGGGCCCAAGTTAGAAGCAGAGCCTAAGGTGTAAATTATCGATAGTCCATATCTCGGAAACTATAAGAGATAATGCAATTTGGCAACCGGCAATGTAATTAGCATGCCGAATATTACTTGGAATGTGAATTGGAACGAAATCGCCAATAGATAAGACCATTTTACAATTTGGGCCCAAGTTAGAAGCAGAGCTTAAGGCGTAAATTATTGATAGTCCATATCTCGGAAACTATAAGAGATAATGCAATTTCGCAACCGGCAATGTAATTAGCATGCCGAATATCACTTGGAATGTGAATTGGGACGAAATCGCGAATAGATAAGACCATTTTACAATTTGGGCCCAAGTTAGAAGCAGAGCCTAAGGTGTAAATTATCGATAGTCCATATCTCGGAAACTATAAGAGATAATGCAATTTGGCAACCGGCAATGTAATTAGCATGAAGAATATTACTTGGAATGTGAATTGGAACGAAATCGCCAATAGATAAGACCATTTTACAATTTGGGCCCAAGTTAGAAGCAGAGCCTAAGGTGTAAATTATCGATAGTCCATATCTCGGAAACTATAAGAGATAATGCAATTTCGCAACCGGCAATGTAATTAGCATGCCGAATATTACTTGGAGTGTGAATTGGAACGAAATCGCCAATAGATAAGACCATTTTACAATTTGGGCCCAAGTTAGAAGCAGAGCCTAAGGTGTAAATTATCGATAGTCCATATCTCGGAAACTATAAGAGATAATGCAATTTGGCAACCGGCAATGTAATTAGCATGCCGAATATTACTTGGAATGTGAATTGGAACGAAATCGCCAATAGATAAGACCATTTTACAATTTGGGCCCAAGTTAGAAGCAGAGCCTAAGGTGTAAATTATCGATAGTCCATATCTCGGAAACTATAAGAGATAATGCAATTTGGCAACCGGCAATGTAATTAGCATGCCAAATATTACTTGGAATGTGAATTGGAACGAAATCGCCAATAGATAAGACCATTTTACAATTTGGGCCCAAGTTAGAAGCAGAGCCTATGGTGTAAATTATCGATAGTCCATATCTCGGAAACTATAAGAGATAATGCAATTTGGCAACCGGCAATGTAATTAGCATGCCGAATATTACTTGGAATGTGAATTGGAACGAAATCGCCAATAGATAAGACCATTTTACAATTTGGGCCCAAGTTAGAAGCAGAGCCTAAGGTGTAAATTATCGATAGTCCATATCTCGGAAACTATAAGAGATAATGCAATTTCGCAACCGGCAATGTAATTAGCATGCCGAATATTACTTGGAGTGTGAATTGGAACGAAATCGCCAATAGATAAGACCATTTTACAATTTGGGCCCAAGTTAGAAGCAGAGCCTAAGGTGTAAATTATCGATAGTCCATATCTCGGAAACTATAAGAGATAATGCAATTTGGCAACCGGCAATGTAATTAGCATGCCGAATATTACTTGGAATGTGAATTGGAACGAAATCGCTAATAGATAAGACCATTTTACAATTTGGGCCCAAGTTAGAAGCAGAGCCTAAGGTGTAAATTATCGATAGTCCATATCTCGGAAACTATAAGAGATAATGCAATTTGGCAACCGGCAATGTAATTAGCATGCCAAATATTACTTGGAATGTGAATTGGAACGAAATCGCCAATAGATAAGACCATTTTACAATTTGGGCCCAAGTTAGAAGCAGAGCCTATGGTGTAAATTATCGATAGTCCATATCTCGGAAACTATAAGAGATAATGCAATTTGGCAACCGGCAATGTAATTAGCATGCCGAATATTACTTGGAATGTGAATTGCAACTAAATCGCCAATAGATAAGACCATTTTACAATTTGGGCCCAAGTTAGAAGCAGAGCCTAAGGTGTAAATTATCGATAGTCCATATCTCGGAAACTATAAGAGATAATGCAATTTGGCAACCGGCAATGTAATTAGCATGCCGAATATTACTTGGAATGTGAATTGGAACGAAATCGCCAATAGATAAGACCATTTTACAATTTGGGCCCAAGTTAGAAGCAGAGCCTAAGGTGTAAATTATCGATAGTCCATATCTCGGAAACTATAAGAGATAATGCAATTTGGCAACCGGCAATGTAATTAGCATGCCGAATATTACTTGGAATGTGAATTGGAACGAAATCGCCAATAGATAAGACCATTTTACAATTTGGGCCCAAGTTAGAAGCAGAGCCTAAGGTGTAAATTATCGATAGTCCATATCTCGGAAACTATAAGAGATAATGCAATTTGGCAACCGGCAATGTAATTGGAATGCCGAATATTACTTGGAATGTGAATTGGAACGAAATCGCCAATAGATAAGACCATTTTACAATTTGGGCCCAAGTTAGAAGCAGAGCCTAAGGTGTAAATTATCGATAGTCCATATCTCGGAAACTATAAGAGATAATGCAATTTGGCAACCGGCAATGTAATTAGCATGCCGAATATTACTTGGAATGTGAATTGGAACGAAATCGCCAATAGATAAGACCATTTTACAATTTGGGCCCAAGTTAGAAGCAGAGCCTAAGGCGTAAATTATTGATAGTCCATATCTCGGAAACTATAAGAGATAATGCAATTTCGCAACCGGCAATGTAATTAGCATGCCGAATATCACTTGGAATGTGAATTGGGACGAAATCGCGAATAGATAAGACCATTTTACAATTTGGGCCCAAGTTAGAAGCAGAGCCTAAGGTGTAAATTATCGATAGTCCATATCTCGGAAACTATAAGAGATAATGCAATTTGGCAACCGGCAATGTAATTAGCATGAAGAATATTACTTGGAATGTGAATTGGAACGAAATCGCCAATAGATAAGACCATTTTACAATTTGGGCCCAAGTTAGAAGCAGAGCCTAAGGTGTAAATTATCGATAGTCCATATCTCGGAAACTATAAGAGATAATGCAATTTCGCAACCGGCAATGTAATTAGCATGCCGAATATTACTTGGAGTGTGAATTGGAACGAAATCGCCAATAGATAAGACCATTTTACAATTTGGGCCCAAGTTAGAAGCAGAGCCTAAGGTGTAAATTATCGATAGTCCATATCTCGGAAACTATAAGAGATAATGCAATTTGGCAACCGGCAATGTAATTAGCATGCCGAATATTACTTGGAATGTGAATTGGAACGAAATCGCCAATAGATAAGACCATTTTACAATTTGGGCCCAAGTTAGAAGCAGAGCCTAAGGTGTAAATTATCGATAGTCCATATCTCGGAAACTATAAGAGATAATGCAATTTGGCAACCGGCAATGTAATTAGCATGCCAAATATTACTTGGAATGTGAATTGGAACGAAATCGCCAATAGATAAGACCATTTTACAATTTGGGCCCAAGTTAGAAGCAGAGCCTATGGTGTAAATTATCGATAGTCCATATCTCGGAAACTATAAGAGATAATGCAATTTGGCAACCGGCAATGTAATTAGCATGCCGAATATTACTTGGAATGTGAATTGGAACGAAATCGCCAATAGATAAGACCATTTTACAATTTGGGCCCAAGTTAGAAGCAGAGCCTAAGGTGTAAATTATCGATAGTCCATATCTCGGAAACTATAAGAGATAATGCAATTTCGCAACCGGCAATGTAATTAGCATGCCGAATATTACTTGGAATGTGAATTGGAACGAAATCGCTAATAGATAAGACCATTTTACAATTTGGGCCCAAGTTAGAAGCAGAGCCTAAGGTGTAAATTATCGATAGTCCATATCTCGGAAACTATAAGAGATAATGCAATTTCGCAACCGGCAATGTAATTAGCATGCCGAATATTACTTGGAGTGTGAATTGGAACGAAATCGCCAATAGATAAGACCATTTTGCAATTTGGGCCCAAGTTAGAAGCAGAGCCTAAGGTGTAAATTATCGATAGTCCATATCTCGGAAACTATAAGAGATAATGCAATTTGGCAACCGGCAATGTAATTAGCATGCCGAATATTACTTGGAATGTGAATTGGAACGAAATCGCCAATAGATAAGACCATTTTACAATTTGGGCCCAAGTTAGAAGCAGAGCCTATGGTGTAAATTATCGATAGTCCATATCTCGAAAACTATAAGAGATAATGCAATTTGGCAACCGGCAATGTAATTAGCATGCCAAATATTACTTGGAATGTGAATTGGAACGAAATCGCCAATAGATAAGACCATTTTACAATTTGGGCCCAAGTTAGAAGCAGAGCCTAAGGTGTAAATTATCGATAGTCCATATCTCGGAAACTATAAGAGATAATGCAATTTGGCAACCGGCAATGTAATTAGCATGCCGAATATTACTTGGAATGTGAATTGCAACTAAATCGCCAATAGATAAGACCATTTTACAATTTGGGCCCAAGTTAGAAGCAGAGCCTAAGGTGTAAATTATCGATAGTCCATATCTCGGAAACTATAAGAGATAATGCAATTTGGCAACCGGCAATGTAATTAGCATGCCGAATATTACTTGGAATGTGAATTGGAACGAAATCGCCAATAGATAAGACCATTTTACAATTTGGGCCCAAGTTAGAAGCAGAGCCTAAGGTGTAAATTATCGATAGTCCATATCTCGGAAACTATAAGAGATAATGCAATTTGGCAACCGGCAATGTAATTAGCATGCCGAATATTACTTGGAATGTGAATTGGAACGAAATCGCCAATAGATAAGACCATTTTACAATTTGGGCCCAAGTTAGAAGCAGAGCCTAAGGTGTAAATTATCGATAGTCCATATCTCGGAAACTATAAGAGATAATGCAATTTGGCAACCGGCAATGTAATTAGCATGCCGAATATTACTTGGAATGTGAATTGGAACGAAATCGCCAATAGATAAGACCATTTTACAATTTGGGCCCAAGTTAGAAGCAGAGCCTAAGGTGTAAATTATTGATAGTCCATATCTCGGAAACTATAAGAGATAATGTAATTTCGCAACCGGCAATGTAATTAGCATGCCGAATATCACTTGGAATGTGAACTGGGACGAAATCGCCAATAGATAAGACCATTTTACAATTTGGGCCCAAGTTAGAAGCAGAGCCTAAGGCGTAAATTATCGATAGTCCATATCTCGGAAACTATAAGAGATAATGCAATTTGGCAACCGGCAATGTAATTAGCATGCCGAATATTACTTGGAATGTGAATTGGAACGAAATCGCCAATAGATAAGACCATTTTACAATTTGGGCCCAAGTTAGAAGCAGAGCCTAAGGCGTAAATTATTGATAGTCCATATCTCGGAAACTATAAGAGATAATGCAATTTCGCAACCGGCAATGTAATTAGCATGCCGAATATCACTTGGAATGTGAATTGGGACGAAATCGCGAATAGATAAGACCATTTTACAATTTGGGCCCAAGTTAGAAGCAGAGCCTAAGGTGTAAATTATCGATAGTCCATATCTCGGAAACTATAAGAGATAATGCAATTTGGCAACCGGCAATGTAATTAGCATGAAGAATATTACTTGGAATGTGAATTGGAACGAAATCGCCAATAGATAAGACCATTTTACAATTTGGGCCCAAGTTAGAAGCAGAGCCTAAGGTGTAAATTATCGATAGTCCATATCTCGGAAACTATAAGAGATAATGCAATTTCGCAACCGGCAATGTAATTAGCATGCCGAATATTACTTGGAGTGTGAATTGGAACGAAATCGCCAATAGATAAGACCATTTTACAATTTGGGCCCAAGTTAGAAGCAGAGCCTAAGGTGTAAATTATCGATAGTCTATATCTCGGAAACTATAAGAGATAATGCAATTTGGCAACCGGCAATGTAATTAGCATGCCGAATATTACTTGGAATGTGAATTGGAACGAAATCGCCAATAGATAAGACCATTTTACAATTTGGGCCCAAGTTAGAAGCAGAGCCTAAGGTGTAAATTATCGATAGTCCATATCTCGGAAACTATAAGAGATAATGCAATTTGGCAACCGGCAATGTAATTAGCATGCCAAATATTACTTGGAATGTGAATTGGAACGAAATCGCCAATAGATAAGACCATTTTACAATTTGGGCCCAAGTTAGAAGCAGAGCCTATGGTGTAAATTATCGATAGTCCATATCTCGGAAACTATAAGAGATAATGCAATTTGGCAACCGGCAATGTAATTAGCATGCCGAATATTACTTGGAATGTGAATTGCAACTAAATCGCCAATAGATAAGACCATTTTACAATTTGGGCCCAAGTTAGAAGCAGAGCCTAAGGTGTAAATTATCGATAGTCCATATCTCGGAAACTATAAGAGATAATGCAATTTGGCAACCGGCAATGTAATTAGCATGCCGAATATTACTTGGAATGTGAATTGGAACGAAATCGCCAATAGATAAGACCATTTTACAATTTGGGCCCAAGTTAGAAGCAGAGCCTAAGGTGTAAATTATCGATAGTCCATATCTCGGAAATTATAAGAGATAATGCAATTTGGCAACCGGCAATGTAATTAGCATGCCGAATATTACTTGGAATGTGAATTGGAACGAAATCGCCAATAGATAAGACCATTTTACAATTTGGGCCCAAGTTAGAAGCAGAGCCTAAGGTGTAAATTATCGATAGTCCATATCTCGGAAACTATAAGAGATAATGCAATTTGGCAACCGGCAATGTAATTGGCATGCCGAATATTACTTGGAATGTGAATTGGAACGAAATCGCCAATAGATAAGACCATTTTACAATTTGGGCCCAAGTTAGAAGCAGAGACTAAGGTGTAAATTATCGATAGTCCATATCTCGGAAACTATAAGAGATAATGCAATTTGGCAACCGGAAATGTAATTAGCATGCCGAATATTACTTGGAATGTGAATTGCAACTAATTCGCCAATAGATAAGACCATTTTACAATTTGGGCCCAAGTTAGAAGCAGAGCCTAAGGTGTAAATTATCGATAGTCCATATCTCGGAAACTATAAGAGATAATGCAATTTGGCAACCGGCAATGTAATTAGCATGCCGAATATTACTTGGAATGTGAATTGGAACGAAATCGCCAATAGATAAGACCATTTTACAATTTGGGCCCAAGTTAGAAGCAGAGCTTAAGGCGTAAATTATTGATAGTCCATATCTCGGAAACTATAAGAGATAATGCAATTTCGCAACCGGCAATGTAATTAGCATGCCGAATATCACTTGGAATGTGAATTGGGACGAAATCGCGAATAGATAAGACCATTTTACAATTTGGGCCCAAGTTAGAAGCAGAGCCTAAGGTGTAAATTATCGATAGTCCATATCTCGGAAACTATAAGAGATAATGCAATTTGGCAACCGGCAATGTAATTAGCATGAAGAATATTACTTGGAATGTGAATTGGAACGAAATCGCCAATAGATAAGACCATTTTACAATTTGGGCCCAAGTTAGAAGCAGAGCCTAAGGTGTAAATTATCGATAGTCCATATCTCGGAAACTATAAGAGATAATGCAATTTCGCAACCGGCAATGTAATTAGCATGCCGAATATTACTTGGAGTGTGAATTGGAACGAAATCGCCAATAGATAAGACCATTTTACAATTTGGGCCCAAGTTAGAAGCAGAGCCTAAGGTGTAAATTATCGATAGTCCATATCTCGGAAACTATAAGAGATAATGCAATTTGGCAACCGGCAATGTAATTAGCATGCCGAATATTACTTGGAATGTGAATTGGAACGAAATCGCCAATAGATAAGACCATTTTACAATTTGGGCCCAAGTTAGAAGCAGAGCCTAAGGTGTAAATTATCGATAGTCCATATCTCGGAAACTATAAGAGATAATGCAATTTGGCAACCGGCAATGTAATTAGCATGCCAAATATTACTTGGAATGTGAATTGGAACGAAATCGCCAATAGATAAGACCATTTTACAATTTGGGCCCAAGTTAGAAGCAGAGCCTATGGTGTAAATTATCGATAGTCCATATCTCGGAAACTATAAGAGATAATGCAATTTGGCAACCGGCAATGTAATTAGCATGCCGAATATTACTTGGAATGTGAATTGGAACGAAATCGCCAATAGATAAGACCATTTTACAATTTGGGCCCAAGTTAGAAGCAGAGCCTAAGGTGTAAATTATCGATAGTCCATATCTCGGAAACTATAAGAGATAATGCAATTTCGCAACCGGCAATGTAATTAGCATGCCGAATATTACTTGGAGTGTGAATTGGAACGAAATCGCCAATAGATAAGACCATTTTACAATTTGGGCCCAAGTTAGAAGCAGAGCCTAAGGTGTAAATTATCGATAGTCCATATCTCGGAAACTATAAGAGATAATGCAATTTGGCAACCGGCAATGTAATTAGCATGCCGAATATTACTTGGAATGTGAATTGGAACGAAATCGCTAATAGATAAGACCATTTTACAATTTGGGCCCAAGTTAGAAGCAGAGCCTAAGGTGTAAATTATCGATAGTCCATATCTCGGAAACTATAAGAGATAATGCAATTTGGCAACCGGCAATGTAATTAGCATGCCAAATATTACTTGGAATGTGAATTGGAACGAAATCGCCAATAGATAAGACCATTTTACAATTTGGGCCCAAGTTAGAAGCAGAGCCTATGGTGTAAATTATCGATAGTCCATATCTCGGAAACTATAAGAGATAATGCAATTTGGCAACCGGCAATGTAATTAGCATGCCGAATATTACTTGGAATGTGAATTGCAACTAAATCGCCAATAGATAAGACCATTTTACAATTTGGGCCCAAGTTAGAAGCAGAGCCTAAGGTGTAAATTATCGATAGTCCATATCTCGGAAACTATAAGAGATAATGCAATTTGGCAACCGGCAATGTAATTAGCATGCCGAATATTACTTGGAATGTGAATTGGAACGAAATCGCCAATAGATAAGACCATTTTACAATTTGGGCCCAAGTTAGAAGCAGAGCCTAAGGTGTAAATTATCGATAGTCCATATCTCGGAAACTATAAGAGATAATGCAATTTGGCAACCGGCAATGTAATTAGCATGCCGAATATTACTTGGAATGTGAATTGGAACGAAATCGCCAATAGATAAGACCATTTTACAATTTGGGCCCAAGTTAGAAGCAGAGCCTAAGGTGTAAATTATCGATAGTCCATATCTCGGAAACTATAAGAGATAATGCAATTTGGCAACCGGCAATGTAATTGGAATGCCGAATATTACTTGGAATGTGAATTGGAACGAAATCGCCAATAGATAAGACCATTTTACAATTTGGGCCCAAGTTAGAAGCAGAGCCTAAGGTGTAAATTATCGATAGTCCATATCTCGGAAACTATAAGAGATAATGCAATTTGGCAACCGGCAATGTAATTAGCATGCCGAATATTACTTGGAATGTGAATTGGAACGAAATCGCCAATAGATAAGACCATTTTACAATTTGGGCCCAAGTTAGAAGCAGAGCCTAAGGCGTAAATTATTGATAGTCCATATCTCGGAAACTATAAGAGATAATGCAATTTCGCAACCGGCAATGTAATTAGCATGCCGAATATCACTTGGAATGTGAATTGGGACGAAATCGCGAATAGATAAGACCATTTTACAATTTGGGCCCAAGTTAGAAGCAGAGCCTAAGGTGTAAATTATCGATAGTCCATATCTCGGAAACTATAAGAGATAATGCAATTTGGCAACCGGCAATGTAATTAGCATGAAGAATATTACTTGGAATGTGAATTGGAACGAAATCGCCAATAGATAAGACCATTTTACAATTTGGGCCCAAGTTAGAAGCAGAGCCTAAGGTGTAAATTATCGATAGTCCATATCTCGGAAACTATAAGAGATAATGCAATTTCGCAACCGGCAATGTAATTAGCATGCCGAATATTACTTGGAGTGTGAATTGGAACGAAATCGCCAATAGATAAGACCATTTTACAATTTGGGCCCAAGTTAGAAGCAGAGCCTAAGGTGTAAATTATCGATAGTCCATATCTCGGAAACTATAAGAGATAATGCAATTTGGCAACCGGCAATGTAATTAGCATGCCGAATATTACTTGGAATGTGAATTGGAACGAAATCGCCAATAGATAAGACCATTTTACAATTTGGGCCCAAGTTAGAAGCAGAGCCTAAGGTGTAAATTATCGATAGTCCATATCTCGGAAACTATAAGAGATAATGCAATTTGGCAACCGGCAATGTAATTAGCATGCCAAATATTACTTGGAATGTGAATTGGAACGAAATCGCCAATAGATAAGACCATTTTACAATTTGGGCCCAAGTTAGAAGCAGAGCCTATGGTGTAAATTATCGATAGTCCATATCTCGGAAACTATAAGAGATAATGCAATTTGGCAACCGGCAATGTAATTAGCATGCCGAATATTACTTGGAATGTGAATTGCAACTAAATCGCCAATAGATAAGACCATTTTACAATTTGGGCCCAAGTTAGAAGCAGAGCCTAAGGTGTAAATTATCGATAGTCCATATCTCGGAAACTATAAGAGATAATGCAATTTGGCAACCGGCAATGTAATTAGCATGCCGAATATTACTTGGAATGTGAATTGGAACGAAATCGCCAATAGATAAGACCATTTTACAATTTGGGCCCAAGTTAGAAGCAGAGCCTAAGGTGTAAATTATCGATAGTCCATATCTCGGAAACTATAAGAGATAATGCAATTTGGCAACCGGCAATGTAATTAGCATGCCGAATATTACTTGGAATGTGAATTGGAACGAAATCGCCAATAGATAAGACCATTTTACAATTTGGGCCCAAGTTAGAAGCAGAGCCTAAGGTGTAAATTATCGATAGTCCATATCTCGGAAACTATAAGAGATAATGCAATTTGGCAACCGGCAATGTAATTGGCATGCCGAATATTACTTGGAATGTGAATTGGAACGAAATCGCCAATAGATAAGACCATTTTACAATTTGGGCCCAAGTTAGAAGCAGAGACTAAGGTGTAAATTATCGATAGTCCATATCTCGGAAACTATAAGAGATAATGCAATTTGGCAACCGGAAATGTAATTAGCATGCCGAATATTACTTGGAATGTGAATTGCAACTAATTCGCCAATAGATAAGACCATTTTACAATTTGGGCCCAAGTTAGA
Source organism: Rhynchophorus ferrugineus (assembly GCF_030347505.1). Lineage (NCBI taxonomy): Eukaryota > Metazoa > Arthropoda > Insecta > Coleoptera > Curculionidae > Rhynchophorus > Rhynchophorus ferrugineus. The sequence continues at coordinate 476,106 of NW_027472650.1, read as the reverse complement.
AGCAGAGCCTAAGGTGTAAATTATCGATAGTCCATATCTCGGAAACTATAAGAGATAATGCAATTTGGCAACCGGCAATGTAATTAGCATGCCGAATATTACTTGGAATGTGAATTGGAACGAAATCGCCAATAGATAAGACCATTTTACAATTTGGGCCCAAGTTAGAAGCAGAGCCTAAGGTGTAAATTATCGTTAGTCCATATCTCGGAAACTATAAGAGATAATGCAATTTGGCAACCGGCAATGTAATTAGCATGCCGAATATTACTTGGAATGTGAATTGCAACTAAATCGCCAATAGATAAGACCATTTTACAATTTGGGCCCAAGTTAGAAGCAGAGCCTAAGGTGTAAATTATCGATAGTCCATATCTCGGAAACTATAAGAGATAATGCAATTTGGCAACCGGCAATGTAATTAGCATGCCGAATATTACTTGGAATGTGAATTGGAACGAAATCGCCAATAGATAAGACCATTTTACAATTTGGGCTCAAGTTAGAAGCAGAGCCTAAGGTGTAAATTATCGATAGTCCATATCTCGGAAACTATAAGAGTTAATGCAATTTGGCAACCGGCAATGTAATTAGCATGCCGAATATTACTTGGAATGTGAATTGGAACGAAATCGCCAATAGATAAGACCATTTTACAATTTGGGCCCAAGTTAGAAGCAGAGCCTAAGGTGTAAATTATCGATAGTCCATATCTCGGAAACTATAAGAGATAATGCAATTTGGCAACCGGCAATGTAATTAGCATGCCGAATATTACTTGGAATGTGAATTGGAACGAAATCGCCAATAGATAAGACCATTTTACAATTTGGGCCCAAGTTAGAAGCAGAGCCTAAGGCGTAAATTATTGATAGTCCATATCTCGGAAACTATAAGAGATAATGCAATTTCGCAACCGGCAATGTAATTAGCATGCCGAATATCACTTGGAATGTGAATTGGGACGAAATCGCGAACAGATAAGACCATTTTACAATTTGGGCCCAAGTTAGAAGCAGAGCCTAAGGTGTAAATTATCGATAGTCCATATCTCGGAAACTATAAGAGATAATGCAATTTGGCAACCGGCAATGTAATTAGCATGAAGAATATTACTTGGAATGTGAATTGGAACGAAATCGCCAATAGATAAGACCATTTTACAATTTGGGCCCAAGTTAGAAGCAGAGCCTAAGGTGTAAATTATCGATAGTCCATATCTCGGAAACTATAAGAGATAATGCAATTTCGCAACCGGCAATGTAATTAGCATGCCGAATATTACTTGGAGTGTGAATTGGAACGAAATCGCCAATAGATAAGACCATTTTACAATTTGGGCCCAAGTTAGAAGCAGAGCCTAAGGTGTAAATTATCGATAGTCCATATCTCGGAAACTATAAGAGATAATGCAATTTGGCAACCGGCAATGTAATTAGCATGCCGAATATTACTTGGAATGTGAATTGGAACGAAATCGCCAATAGATAAGACCATTTTACAATTTGGGCCCAAGTTAGAAGCAGAGCCTAAGGTGTAAATTATCGATAGTCCATATCTCGGAAACTATAAGAGATAATGCAATTTGGCAACCGGCAATGTAATTAGCCTGCCGAATATTACTTGGAATGTGAATTGGAACGAAATCGCCAATAGATAAGACCATTTTACAATTTGGGCCCAAGTTAGAAGCAGAGCCTAAGGTGTAAATTATCGATAGTCCATATCTCGGAAACTATAAGAGATAATGCAATTTGGCAACCGGCAATGTAATTAGCATGCCGAATATTACTTGGAATGTGAATTGGAACGAAATCGCCAATAGATAAGACCATTTTACAATTTGGGCCCAAGTTAGAAGCAGAGCCTAAGGCGTAAATTATTGATAGTCCATATCTCGGAAACTATAAGAGATAATGCAATTTGGCAACCGGCAATGTAATTAGCATGCCGAATATTACTTGGAATGTGAATTGGAACGAAATCGCCAATAGATAAGACCATTTTACAATTTGGGCTCAAGTTAGAAGCAGAGCCTAAGGTGTAAATTATCGATAGTCCATATCTCGGAAACTATAAGAGTTAATGCAATTTGGCAACCGGCAATGTAATTAGCATGCCGAATATTACTTGGAATGTGAATTGGAACGAAATCGCCAATAGATAAGACCATTTTACAATTTGGGCCCAAGTTAGAAGCAGAGCCTAAGGTGTAAATTATCGATAGTCCATATCTCGGAAACTATAAGAGATAATGCAATTTGGCAACCGGCAATGTAATTAGCATGCCGAGTATTACTTGGAATGTGAATTGGAACGAAATTGCCAATAGATAAGACCATTTTACAATTTGGGCCCAAGTTAGAAGCAGAGCCTAAGGTGTAAATTATCGATAGTCCATATCTTTGAAACTATAAGAGATAATGCAATTTCGCAACCGGCAATGTAATTAGCATGCCGAATATTACTTGGAATGTGAATTGGGACGAAATCGCCAATAGATAAGGATATTTTACAATTTGGGCCCAAGTTAGAAGCAGAGCCTAAGGTGTAAATTATTGATAGTCCATATCTCGGAAACTATAAGAGATAATGCAATTTGGCAACCGGCAATGTAATTAGCATGCCGAATATTACTTGGAATGTGAATTGGAACGAAATCGCCAATAGATAAGACCATTTTACAAATTGGGCTCAAGTTAGAAGCAGATCCTAAGGTGTAAATTATCGATAGTCCATATCTCGGAAACTATAAGAGTTAATGCAATTTGGCAACCGGCAATGTAATTAGCATGCCGAATATTACTTGGAATGTGAATTGGAACGAAATCGCCAATAGATAAGACCATTTTACAATTTGGGCCCAAGTTAGAAGCAGAGCCTAAGGTGTAAATTATCGATAGTCCATATCTCGGAAACTATAAGAGATAATGCAATTTGGCAACCGGCAATGTAATTAGCATGCCGAGTATTACTTGGAATGTGAATTGGAACGAAATTGCCAATAGATAAGACCATTTTACAATTTGGGCCCAAGTTAGAAGCAGAGCCTAAGGTGTAAATTATCAATAGTCCATATCTCTGAAACTATAAGAGATAATGCAATTTCGCAACCGGCAATGTAATTAGCATGCCGAATATTACTTGGAATGTGAATTGGGACGAAATCGCCAATAGATAAGAAAATTTTACAATTTGGGCCCAAGTTAGAAGCAGAGCCTAAGGTGTAAATTATTGATAGTCCATATCTCGGAAACTATAAGAGATAATGCAATTTGGCAACCGGCAATGTAATTAGCATGCCGAATATTACTTGGAATGTGAATTGGAACGAAATCGCCAATAGATAAGACCATTTTACAATTTGGGCCCAAGTTAGAAGTAGAGCCTAAGGTGTAAATTATTGATAGTCCATATCTCGGAAACTATAAGAGATAATGCAATTTGGCAACCGGCAATGTAATTAGCATGCCGAATATTACTTGGAATGTGAATTGGAACGAAATCGCCAATAGATAAGACCATTTTACAATTTGGGCCCAAGTTAGAAGCAGAGCCTAAGGTGTAAATTATCGATAGTCCATATCTCGGAAACTATAAGAGATAATGCAATTTGGCAACCGGCAATGTAATTAGCATGCCGAATATTACTTGGAATGTGAATTGGAACGAAATCGCCAATAGATAAGACCATTTTACAATTTGGGCCCAAGTTAAAAGCAGAGCCTAAGGTGTAAATTATCGATAGTCCATATCTCGGAAACTATAAGAGATAATGCAATTTGGCAACCGGCAATGTAATTAGCATGCCGAATATTACTTGGAATGTGAATTGGAACGAAATCGCCAATAGATAAGACCATTTTACAATTTTGGCCCAAGTTAGAAGCAGAGCCTAAGGTGTAAATTATCGATAGTCCATATCTCGGAAACTATAAGAGATAATGCAATTTCGCAACCGGCAATGTAATTAGCATGCCGAATATTACTTGGAGTGTGAATTGGAACGAAATCGCCAATAGATAAGACCATTTTACAATTTGGGCCCAAGTTAGAAGCAGAGCCTAAGGTGTAAATTATCGATAGTCCATATCTCGGAAACTATAAGAGATAATGCAATTTGGCAACCGGCAATGTAATTAGCATGCCGAATATTACTTGGAATGTGAATTGGAACGAAATAGCCAATAGATAAGACCATTTTACAATTTGGGCCCAAGTTAGAAGCAGAGCCTAAGGTGTAAATTATCGATAGTCCATATCTCGGAAACTATAAGAGATATTGCAATTTGGAAACCGGCAATGTAATTAGCATGCCGAATATTACTTGGAATGTGAATTGGAACGAAATCGCCAATAGATAAGACCATTTTACAATTTGGGCCCAAGTTAGAAGCAGAGCCTAAGGTGTAAATTATCGATAGTCCATATCTCGGAAACTATAAGAGATAATGCAATTTGACAACCGGCAATGTAATTAGCATGCCGAATATTACTTGGAATGTGAATTGCAACTAAATCGCCAATAGATAAGACCATTTTACAATTTGGGCCCAAGTTAGAAGCAGAGCCTAAGGTGTAAATTATCGATAGTCCATATCTCGGAAACTATAAGAGATAATGCAATTTGGCAACCGGCAATGTAATTAGCATGCCGAATATTACTTGGAATGTGAATTGGAACGAAATCGCCAATAGATAAGACCATTTTACAATTTGGGCCCAAGTTAGAAGCAGAGCCTAAGGTGTAAATTATCGATAGTCCATATCTCGGACACTATAACAGATAATGCAATTTGGCAACCGGCAATGTAATTAGCATGCCGAATATTACTTGGAATGTGAATTGGAACGAAATCGCCAATAGATAAGACCATTTTACAATTTGGGCCCAAGTTAGAAGCAGAGCCTAAGGTGTAAATTATCGATAGTCCATATCTCGGAAACTATAAGAGATAATGCAATTTGGCAACCGGCAATGTAATTAGCATGCCGAATATTACTTGGAATGTGAATTGGAACGAAATCGCCAATAGATAAGACCATTTTACAATTTGGGCTCAAGTTAGAAGCAGAGCCTAAGGTGTAAATTATCGATAGTCCATATCTCGGAAACTATAAGAGTTAATGCAATTTGGCAACCGGCAATGTAATTAGCATGCCGAATATTACTTGGAATGTGAATTGGAACGAAATCGCCAATAGATAAGACCATTTTACAATTTGGGCCCAAGTTAGAAGCAGAGCCTAAGGTGTAAATTATCGATAGTCCATATCTCGGAAACTATAAGAGATAATGCAATTTGGCAACCGGCAATGTAATTAGCATGCCGAGTATTACTTGGAATGTGAATTGGAACGAAATTGCCAATAGATAAGACCATTTTACAATTTGGGCCCAAGTTAGAAGCAGAGCCTAAGGTGTAAATTATCGATAGTCCATATCTCTGAAACTATAAGAGATAATGCAATTTCGCAACCGGCAATGTAATTAGCATGCCGAATATTACTTGGAATGTGAATTGGGACGAAATCGCCAATAGATAAGGATATTTTACAATTTGGGCCCAAGTTAGAAGCAGAGCCTAAGGTGTAAATTATTGATAGTCCATATCTCGGAAACTATAAGAGATAATGCAATTTGGCAACCGGCAATGTAATTAGCATGCCGAATATTACTTGGAATGTGAATTGGAACGAAATCGCCAATAGATAAGACCATTTTACAATTTGGGCCCAAGTTAGAAGCAGAGCCTAAGGTGTAAATAATTGATAGTCCATATCTCGGAAACTATAAGAGATAATGCAATTTGGCAACCGGCAATGTAATTAGCATGCCGAATATTACTTGGAATGTGAATTGGAACGAAATCGCCAATAGATAAGACCATTTTACAATTTGGGCCCAAGTTAGAAGCAGAGCCTAAGGTGTAAATTATCGATAGTCCATATCTCGGAAACTATAAGAGATAATGCAATTTGGCAACCGGCAATGTAATTAGCATGCCGAATATTACTTGGAATGTGAATTGGAACGAAATCGCCAATAGATAAGACCATTTTACAATTTGGGCCAAAGTTAGAAGCAGAGCCTAAGGTGTAAATTATCGATAGTCCATATCTCGGAAACTATAAGAGATAATGCAATTTGGCAACCGGCAATGTAATTAGCATGCCGAATATTACTTGGAATGTGAATTGGAACGAAATCGCCAATAGATAAGACCATTTTACAATTTGGGCCCAAGTTAGAAGCAGAGCCTAAGGCGTAAATTATTGATAGTCCATATCTCGGAAACTATAAGAGATAATGCAATTTCGCAACCGGCAATGTAATTAGCATGCCGAATATCACTTGGAATGTGAATTGGGACGAAATCGCGAATAGATAAGACCATTTTACAATTTGGGCCCAAGTTAGAAGCAGAGCCTAAGGTGTAAATTATCGATAGTCCATATCTCGGAAACTATAAGAGATAATGCAATTTGGCAACCGGCAATGTAATTAGCATGAAGAATATTACTTGGAATGTGAATTGGAACGAAATCGCCAATAGATAAGACCATTTTACAATTTGGGCCCAAGTTAGAAGCAGAGCCTAAGGTGTAAATTATCGATAGTCCATATCTCGGAAACTATAAGAGATAATGCAATTTCGCAACCGGCAATGTAATTAGCATGCCGAATATTACTTGGAGTGTGAATTGGAACGAAATCGCCAATAGATAAGACCATTTTACAATTTGGGCCCAAGTTAGAAGCAAAGCCTAAGGTGTAAATTATCGATAGTCCATATCTCGGAAACTATAAGAGATAATGCAATTTGGCAACCGGCAATGTAATTAGCATGCCGAATATTACTTGGAATGTGAATTGGAACGAAATCGCCAATAGATAAGACCATTTTACAATTTGGGCCCAAGTTAGAAGCAGAGCCTAAGGTGTAAATTATCGATAGTCCATATCTCGGAAACTATAAGAGATAATGCAATTTGGCAACCGGCAATGTAATTAGCATGCCAAATATTACTTGGAATGTGAATTGGAACGAAATCGCCAATAGATAAGACCATTTTACAATTTGGGCCCAAGTTAGAAGCAGAGCCTATGGTGTAAATTATCGATAGTCCATATCTCGGAAACTATAAGAGATAATGCAATTTGGCAACCGGCAATGTAATTAGCATGCCGAATATTACTTGGAATGTGAATTGCAACTAAATCGCCAATAGATAAGACCATTTTACAATTTGGGCCCAAGTTAGAAGCAGAGCCTAAGGTGTAAATTATCGATAGTCCATATCTCGGAAACTATAAGAGATAATGCAATTTGGCAACCGGCAATGTAATTAGCATGCCGAATATTACTTGGAATGTGAATTGGAACGAAATCGCCAATAGATAAGACCATTTTACAATTTGGGCCCAAGTTAGAAGCAGAGCCTAAGGTGTAAATTATCGATAGTCCATATCTCGGAAACTATAAGAGATAATGCAATTTGGCAACCGGCAATGTAATTAGCATGCCGAATATTACTTGGAATGTGAATTGCAACTAATTCGCCAATAGATAAGACCATTTTACAATTTGGGCCCAAGTTAGAAGCAGAGCCTAAGGTGTAAATTATCGATAGTCCATATCTCGGAAACTATAAGAGATAATGCAATTTGGCAACCGGCAATGTAATTAGCATGCCGAATATTACTTGGAATGTGAATTGGAACGAAATCGCCAATAGATAAGACCATTTTACAATTTGGGCCCAAGTTAGAAGCAGAGCCTAAGGTGTAAATTATCGATAGTCCATATCTCGGAAACTATAAGAGATAATGCAATTTGGCAACCGGCAATGTAATTAGCATGCCGAATATTACTTGGAATGTGAATTGCAACTAAATCGCCAATAGATAAGACCATTTTACAATTTGGGCCCAAGTTAGAAGCAGAGCCTAAGGTGTAAATTATCGATAGTCCATATTTCGGAAACTATAAGAGATAATGCAATTTGGCAACCGGCAATGTAATTAGCATGCCGAATATTACTTGGAATGTGAATTGGAACGAAATCGCCAATAGATAAGACCATTTTACAATTTGGGCTCAAGTTAGAAGCAGAGCCTAAGGTGTAAATTATCGATAGTCCATATCTCGGAAACTATAAGAGTTAATGCAATTTGGCAACCGGCAATGTAATTAGCATGCCGAATATTACTTGGAATGTGAATTGGAACGAAATCGCCAATAGATAAGACCATTTTACAATTTGGGCCCAAGTTAGAAGCAGAGCCTAAGGTGTAAATTATCGATAGTCCATATCTCGGAAACTATAAGAGATAATGCAATTTGGCAACCGGCAATGTAATTAGCATGCCGAATATTACTTGGAATGTGAATTGGAACGAAATTGCCAATAGATAAGACCATATTACAATTTGGGCCCAAGTTAGAAGCAGAGCCTAAGGTGTAAATTATCGATAGTCCATATCTCTGAAACTATAAGAGATAATGCAATTTCGCAACCGGCAATGTAATTAGCATGCCGAATATTACTTGGAATGTGAATTGGGACGAAATCGCCAATAGATAAGGATATTTTACAATTTGGGCCCAAGTTAGAAGCAGAGCCTAAGGTGTAAATTATCGATAGTCCATATCTCGGAAACTATAAGAGATAATGCAATTTGGCAACCGGCAATGTAATTAGCATGCCGAATATTACTTGGAATGTGAATTGGAACGAAATCGCCAATAGATAAGACCATTTTACAATTTGGGCCCAAGTTAGAAGCAGAGCCTAAGGTGTAAATTATCGATAGTCCATATCTCGGAAACTATAAGAAATAATGCAATTTGGCAACCGGCAATGTAATTAGCATGCCGAATATTACTTGGAATGTGAATTGGAACGAAATCGCCAATAGATAATACCATTTTACAATTTGGGCCCAAGTTAGAAGCAGAGCCTAAGGTGTAAATTATCGATAGTCCATATCTCGGAAACTATAAGAGATAATGCAATTTGGCAACCGGCAATGTAATTAGCATGCCGAATATTACTTGGAATGTGAATTGGAACGAAATCGCCAATAGATAAGACCATTTTACAATTTGGGCCCAAGTTAGAAGCAGAGCCTAAGGCGTAAATTATTGATAGTCCATATCTCGGAAACTATAAGAGATAATGCAATTTCGCAACCGGCAATGTAATTAGCATGCCGAATATCACTTGGAATGTGAATTGGGACGAAATCGCGAATAGATAAGACCATTTTACAATTTGGGCCCAAGTTAGAAGCAGAGCCTAAGGTGTAAATTATCGATAGTCCATATCTCGGAAACTATAAGAGATAATGCAATTTGGCAACCGGCAATGTAATTAGCATGAAGAATATTACTTGGAATGTGAATTGGAACGAAATCGCCAATAGATAAGACCATTTTACAATTTGGGCCCAAGTTAGAAGCAGAGCCTAAGGTGTAAATTATCGATAGTCCATATCTCGGAAACTATAAGAGATAATGCAATTTCGCAACCGGCAATGTAATTAGCATGCCGAATATTACTTGGAGTGTGAATTGGAACGAAATCGCCAATAGATAAGACCATTTTACAATTTGGGCCCAAGTTAGAAGCAGAGCCTAAGGTGTAAATTATCGATAGTCCATATCTCGGAAACTATAAGAGATAATGCAATTTGGCAACCGGCAATGTAATTAGCATGCCGAATATTACTTGGAATGTGAATTGCAACTAAATCGCCAATAGATAAGACCATTTTACAATTTGGGCCCAAGTTAGAAGCAGAGCCTAAGGTGTAAATTATCGATAGTCCATATCTCGGAAACTATAAGAGATAATGCAATTTGGCAACCGGCAATGTAATTAGCATGCCGAATATTACTTGGAATGTGAATTGGAACGAAATCGCCAATAGATAAGACCATTTTACAATTTGGGCTCAAGTTAGAAGCAGAGCCTAAGGTGTAAATTATCGATAGTCCATATCTCGGAAACTATAAGAGTTAATGCAATTTGGCAACCGGCAATGTAATTAGCATGCCGAATATTACTTGGAATGTGAATTGGAACGAAATCGCCAATAGATAAGACCATTTTACTATTTGGGCCCAAGTTAGAAGCAGAGCCTAAGGTGTAAATTATCGATAGTCCATATCTCGGAAACTATAAGAGATAATGCAATTTGGCAACCGGCAATGTAATTAGCATGCCGAATATTACTTGGAATGTGAATTGGAACGAAATTGCCAATAGATAAGACCATTTTACAATTTGGGCCCAAGTTAGAAGCAGAGCCTAAGGTGTAAATTATCGATAGTCCATATCTCTGAAACTATAAGAGATAATGCAATTTCGCAACCGGCAATGTAATTAGCATGCCGAATATTACTTGGAATGTGAATTGGGACGAAATCGCCAATAGATAAGGATATTTTACAATTTGGGCCCAAGTTAGAAGCAGAGCCTAAGGTGTAAATTATCGATAGTCCATATCTCGGAAACTATAAGAGATAATGCAATTTGGCAACCGGCAATGTAATTAGCATGCCGAATATTACTTGGAATGTGAATTGGAACGAAATCGCCAATAGATAAGACCATTTTACAATTTGGGCCCAAGTTAGAAGCAGAGCCTAAGGTGTAAATTATCGATAGTCCATATCTCGGAAACTATAAGAGATAATGCAATTTGGCAACCGGCAATGTAATTAGCATGCCGAATATTACTTGGAATGTGAATTGGAACGAAATCGCCAATAGATAAGACCATTTTACAATTTGGGCCCAAGTTAGAAGCAGAGCCTAAGGTGTAAATTATCGATAGTCCATATCTCGGAAACTATAAGAGATAATGCAATTTGGCAACCGGCAATGTAATTAGCATGCCGAATATTACTTGGAATGTGAATTGGAACGAAATCGCCAATAGATAAGACCATTTTACAATTTGGGCCCAAGTTAGAAGCAGAGCCTAAGGCGTAAATTATTGATAGTCCATATCTCGGAAACTATAAGAGATAATGCAATTTCGCAACCGGCAATGTAATTAGCATGCCGAATATCACTTGGAATGTGAATTGGGACGAAATCGCGAATAGATAAGACCATTTTACAATTTGGGCCCAAGTTAGAAGCAGAGCCTAAGGTGTAAATTATCGATAGTCCATATCTCGGAAACTATAAGAGATAATGCAATTTGGCAACCGGCAATGTAATTAGCATGAAGAATATTACTTGGAATGTGAATTGGAACGAAATCGCCAATAGATAAGACCATTTTACAATTTGGGCCCAAGTTAGAAGCAGAGCCTAAGGTGTAAATTATCGATAGTCCATATCTCGGAAACTATAAGAGATAATGCAATTTCGCAACCGGCAATGTAATTAGCATGCCGAATATTACTTGCAGTGTGAATTGGAACGAAATCGCCAATAGATAAGACCATTTTACAATTTGGGCCCAAGTTAGAAGCAGAGCCTAAGGTGTAAATTATCGATAGTCCATATCTCGGAAACTATAAGAGATAATGCAATTTGGCAACCGGCAATGTAATTAGCATGCCGAATATTACTTGGAATGTGAATTGGAACGAAATCGCCAATAGATAAGACCATTTTACAATTTGGGCCCAAGTTAGAAGCAGAGCCTAAGGTGTAAATTATCGATAGTCCATATCTCGGAAACTATAAGAGATAATGCAATTTGGCAACCGGCAATGTAATTAGCATGCCGAATATTACTTGGAATGTGAATTGGAACGAAATCGCCAATAGATAAGACCATTTTACAATTTGGGCCCAAGTTAGAAGCAGAGCCTAAGGTGTAAATTATCGATAGTCCATATCTCGGAAACTATAAGAGATAATGCAATTTGGCAACCGGCAATGTAATTAGCATGCCGAATATTACTTGGAATGTGAATTGGAACGAAATCGCCAATAGATAAGACCATTTTACAATTTGGGCCCAAGTTAGAAGCAGAGCCTAAGGCGTAAATTATTGATAGTCCATATCTCGGAAACTATAAGAGATAATGCAATTTGGCAACCGGCAATGTAATTAGCATGCCGAATATTACTTGGAATGTGAATTGGAACGAAATCGCCAATAGATAAGACCATTTTACAATTTGGGCCCAAGTTAGAAGCAGAGCCTAAGGCGTAAATTATTGATAGTCCATATCTCGGAAACTATAAGAGATAATGCAATTTGGCAACCGGCAATGTAATTAGCATGCCGAATATTACTTGGAATGTGAATTGGAACGAAATCGCCAATAGATAAGACCATTTTACAATTTGGGCTCAAGTTAGAAGCAGAGCCTAAGGTGTAAATTATCGATAGTCCATATCTCGGAAACTATAAGAGTTAATGCAATTTGGCAACCGGCAATGTAATTAGCATGCCGAATATTACTTGGAATGTGAATTGGAACGAAATCGCCAATAGATAAGACCATTTTACAATTTGGGCCCAAGTTAGAAGCAGAGCCTAAGGTGTAAATTATCGATAGTCCATATCTCGGAAACTATAAGAGATAATGCAATTTGGCAACCGGCAATGTAATTAGCATGCCGAGTATTACTTGGAATGTGAATTGGAACGAAATTGCCAATAGATAAGACCATTTTACAATTTGGGCCCAAGTTAGAAGCAGAGCCTAAGGTGTAAATTATAGATAGTCCATATCTTTGAAACTATAAGAGATAATGCAATTTCGCAACCGGCAATGTAATTAGCATGCCGAATATTACTTGGAATGTGAATTGGGACGAAATCGCCAATAGATAAGGATATTTTACAATTTGGGCCCAAGTTAGAAGCAGAGCCTAAGGTGTAAATTATTGATAGTCCATATCTCGGAAACTATAAGAGATAATGCAATTTGGCAACCGGCAATGTAATTAGCATGCCGAATATTACTTGGAATGTGAATTGGAACGAAATCGCCAATAGATAAGACCATTTTACAATTTGGGCCCAAGTTAGAAGCAGAGCCTAAGGTGTAAATTATTGATAGTCCATATCTCGGAAACTATAAGAGATAATGCAATTTGGCAACCGGCAATGTAATTAGCATGCCGAATATTACTTGGAATGTGAATTGGAACGAAATCGCCAATAGATAAGACCATTTTACAATTTGGGCCCAAGTTAGAAGCAGAGCCTAAGGTGTAAATTATCGATAGTCCATATCTCGGAAACTATAAGAGATAATGCAATTTGGCAACCGGCAATGTAATTAGCATGCCGAATATTACTTGGAATGTGAATTGGAACGAAATCGCCAATAGATAAGACCATTTTACAATTTGGGCCCAAGTTAGAAGCAGAGCCTAAGGTGTAAATTATCGATAGTCCATATCTCGGAAACTATAAGAGATAATGCAATTTGGCAACCGGCAATGTAATTAGCATGCCGAATATTACTTGGAATGTGAATTGGAACGAAATCGCCAATAGATAAGACCATTTTACAATTTGGGCCCAAGTTAGAAGCAGAGCCTAAGGCGTAAATTATTGATAGTCCATATCTCGGAAACTATAAGAGATAATGCAATTTCGCAACCGGCAATGTAATTAGCATGCCGAATATCACTTGGAATGTGAATTGGGACGAAATCGCGAATAGATAAGACCATTTTACAATTTGGGCACAAGTTAGAAGCAGAGCCTAAGGTGTAAATTATCGATAGTCCATATCTCGGAAACTATAAGAGATAATGCAATTTGGCAACCGGCAATGTAATTAGCATGAAGAATATTACTTGGAATGTGAATTGGAACGAAATCGCCAATAGATAAGACCATTTTACAATTTGGGCCCAAGTTAGAAGCAGAGAATAAGGTGTAAATTATCGATAGTCCATATCTCGGAAACTATAAGAGATAATGCAATTTCGCAACCGGCAATGTAATTAGCATGCCGAATATTACTTGGAGTGTGAATTGGAACGAAATCGCCAATAGATAAGACCATTTTACAATTTGGGCCCAAGTTAGAAGCAGAGCCTAAGGTGTAAATTATCGATAGTCCATATCTCGGAAACTATAAGAGATAATGCAATTTGGCAACCGGCAATGTAATTAGCATGCCGAATATTACTTGGAATGTGAATTGGAACGAAATCGCCAATAGATAAGACCATTTTACAATTTGGGCCCAAGTTAGAAGCAGAGCCTAAGGTGTAAATTATCGATAGTCCATATCTCGGAAACTATAAGAGATAATGCAATTTGGCAACCGGCAATGTAATTAGCATGCCAAATATTACTTGGAATGTGAATTGGAACGAAATCGCCAATAGATAAGACCATTTTACAATTTGGGCCCAAGTTAGAAGCAGAGCCTATGGTGTAAATTATCGATAGTCCATATCTCGGAAACTATAAGAGATAATGCAATTTGGCAACTGGCAATGTAATTAGCATGCCGAATATTACTTGGAATGTGAATTGCAACTAAATCGCCAATAGATAAGACCATTTTACAATTTGGGCCCAAGTTAGAAGCAGAGCCTAAGGTGTAAATTATCGATAGTCCATATCTCGGAAACTATAAGAGATAATGCAATTTGGCAACCGGCAATGTAATTAGCATGCCGAATATTACTTGGAATGTGAATTGGAACGAAATCGCCAATAGATAAGACCATTTTACAATTTGGGCCCAAGTTAGAAGCAGAGCCTAAGGTGTAAATTATCGATAGTCCATATCTCGGAAACTATAAGAGATAATGCAATTTGGCAACCGGCAATGTAATTAGCATGCCGAATATTACTTGGAATGTGAATTGGAACGAAATCGCGAATAGATAAGACCATTTTACAATTTGGGCCCAAGTTAGAAGCAGAGCCTAAGGTGTAAATTATCGATAGTCCATATCTCGGAAACTATAAGAGATAATGCAATTTGGCAACCGGCAATGTAATTAGCATGAAGAATATTACTTGGAATGTGAATTGGAACGAAATCGCCAATAGATAAGACCATTTTACAATTTGGGCCCAAGTTAGAAGCAGAGCCTAAGGTGTAAATTATCGATAGTCCATATCTCGGAAACTATAAGAGATAATGCAATTTCGCAACCGGCAATGTAATTAGCATGCCGAATATTACTTGGAGTGTGAATTGGAACGAAATCGCCAATAGATAAGACCATTTTACAATTTGGGCCCAAGTTAGAAGCAGAGCCTAAGGTGTAAATTATCGATAGTCCATATCTCGGAAACTATAAGAGATAATGCAATTTGGCAACCGGCAATGTAATTAGCATGCCGAATATTACTTGGAATGTGAATTGCAACTAAATCGCCAATAGATAAGACCATTTTACAATTTGGGCCCAAGTTAGAAGCAGAGCCTAAGGTGTAAATTATCGATAGTCCATATCTCGGAAACTATAAGAGATAATGCAATTTGGCAACCGGCAATGTAATTAGCATGCCGAATATTACTTGGAATGTGAATTGGAACGAAATCGCCAATAGATAAGACCATTTTACAATTTGGGCTCAAGTTAGAAGCAGAGCCTAAGGTGTAAATTATCGATAGTCCATATCTCGGAAACTATAAGAGTTAATGCAATTTGGCAACCGGCAATGTAATTAGCATGCCGAATATTACTTGGAATGTGAATTGGAACGAAATCGCCAATAGATAAGACCATTTTACAATTTGGGCCCAAGTTAGAAGCAGAGCCTAAGGTGTAAATTATCGATAGTCCATATCTCGGAAACTATAAGAGATAATGCAATTTGGCAACCGGCAATGTAATTAGCATGCCGAATATTACTTGGAATGTGAATTGGAACGAAATTGCCAATAGATAAGACCATTTTACAATTTGGGCCCAAGTTAGAAGCAGAGCCTAAGGTGTAAATTATCGATAGTCCATATCTCGGAAACTATAAGAGATAATGCAATTTGGCAACCGGCAATGTAATTAGCATGCCGAATATTACTTGGAATGTGAATTGGAACGAAATCGCCAATAGATAAGACCATTTTACAATTTGGGCCCAAGTTAGAAGCAGAGCCTAAGGTGTAAATTATCGATAGTCCATATCTCGGAAACTATAAGAGATAATGCAATTTGGCAACCGGCAATGTAATTAGCATGAAGAATATTACTTGGAATGTGAATTGGAACGAAATCGCCAATAGATAAGACCATTTTACAATTTGGGCCCAAGTTAGAAGCAGAGCCTAAGGTGTAAATTATCGATAGTCCATATCTCGGAAACTATAAGAGATAATGCAATTTCGCAACCGGCAATGTAATTAGCATGCCGAATATTACTTGGAGTGTGAATTGGAACGAAATCGCCAATAGATAAGACCATTTTACAATTTGGGCCCAAGTTAGAAGCAGAGCCTAAGGTGTAAATTATCGATAGTCCATATCTCGGAAACTATAAAAGATAATGCAATTTGGCAACCGGCAATGTAATTAGCATGCCGAATATTACTTGGAATGTGAATTGGAACGAAATCGCCAATAGATAAGACCATTTTACAATTTGGGCCCAAGTTAGAAGCAGAGCCTAAGGTGTAAATTATCGATAGTCCATATCTCGGAAACTATAAGAGATAATGCAATTTGGCAACCGGCAATGTAATTAGCATGCCAAATATTACTTGGAATGTGAATTGGAACGAAATCGCCAATAGATAAGACCATTTTACAATTTGGGCCCAAGTTAGAAGCAGAGCCTATGGTGTAAATTATCGATAGTCCATATCTCGGAAACTATAAGAGATAATGCAATTTGGCAACCGGCAATGTAATTAGCATGCCGAATATTACTTGGAATGTGAATTGCAACTAAATCGCCAATAGATAAGACCATTTTACAATTTGGGCCCAAGTTAGAAGCAGAGCCTAAGGTGTAAATTATCGATAGTCCATATCTCGGAAACTATAAGAGATAATGCAATTTGGCAACCGGCAATGTAATTAGCATGCCGAATATTACTTGGAATGTGAATTGGAACGAAATCGCCAATAGATAAGACCATTTTACAATTTGGGCCCAAGTTAGAAGCAGAGCCTAAGGTGTAAATTATCGATAGTCCATATCTCGGAAACTATAAGAGATAATGCAATTTGGCAACCGGCAATGTAATTAGCATGCCGAATATTACTTGGAATGTGAATTGGAACGAAATCGCCAATAGATAAGACCATTTTACAATTTGGGCCCAAGTTAGAAGCAGAGCCTAAGGTGTAAATTATCGATAGTCCATATCTCGGAAACTATAAGAGATAATGCAATTTGGCAACCGGAAATGTAATTAGCATGCCGAATATTACTTGGAATGTGAATTGCAACTAATTCGCCAATAGATAAGACCATTTTACAATTTGGGCCCAAGTTAGAAGCAGAGCCTAAGGTGTAAATTATCGATAGTCCATATCTCGGAAACTATAAGAGATAATGCAATTTGGCAACCGGCAATGTAATTAGCATGCCGAATATTACTTGGAATGTGAATTGGAACGAAATCGCCAATAGATAAGACCATTTTACAATTTGGGCCCAAGTTAGAAGCAGAGCCTAAGGTGTAAATTATCGATAGTCCATATCTCGGAAACTATAAGAGATAATGCAATTTGGCAACCGGCAATGTAATTAGCATGCCGAATATTACTTGGAATGTGAATTGCAACTAAATCGCCAATAGATAAGACCATTTTACAATTTGGGCCCAAGTTAGAAGCAGAGCCTAAGGTGTAAATTATCGATAGTCCATATCTCGGAAACTATAAGAGATAATGCAATTTGGCAACCGGCAATGTAATTAGCATGCCGAATATTACTTGGAATGTGAATTGGAACGAAATCGCCAATAGATAAGACCATTTTACAATTTGGGCTCAAGTTAGAAGCAGAGCCTAAGGTGTAAATTATCGATAGTCCATATCTCGGAAACTATAAGAGTTAATGCAATTTGGCAACCCGCAATGTAATTAGCATGCCGAATATTACTTGGAATGTGAATTGGAACGAAATCGCCAATAGATAAGACCATTTTACAATTTGGGCCCAAGTTAGAAGCAGAGCCTAAGGTGTAAATTATCGATAGTCCATATCTCGGAAACTATAAGAGATAATGCAATTTGGCAACCGGCAATGTAATTAGCATGCCGAATATTACTTGGAATGTGAATTGGAACGAAATTGCCAATAGATAAGACCATTTTACAATTTGGGCCCAAGTTAGAAGCAGAGCCTAAGGTGTAAATTATCGATAGTCCATATCTCTGAAACTATAAGAGATAATGCAATTTCGCAACCGGCAATGTAATTAGCATGCCGAATATTACTTGGAATGTGAATTGGGACGAAATCGCCAATAGATAAGGATATTTTACAATTTGGGCCCAAGTTAGAAGCAGAGCCTAAGGTGTAAATTATCGATAGTCCATATCTCGGAAACTATAAGAGATAATGCAATTTGGCAACCGGCAATGTAATTAGCATGCCGAATATTACTTGGAATGTGAATTGGAACGAAATCGCCAATAGATAAGACCATTTTACAATTTGGGCCCAAGTTAGAAGCAGAGCCTAAGGTGTAAATTATCGATAGTCCATATCTCGGAAACTATAAGAGATAATGCAATTTGGCAACCGGCAATGTAATTAGCATGCCGAATATTACTTGGAATGTGAATTGGAACGAAATCGCCAATAGATAAGACCATTTTACAATTTGGGCCCAAGTTAGAAGCAGAGCCTAAGGTGTAAATTATCGATAGTCCATATCTCGGAAACTATAAGAGATAATGCAATTTGGCAACCGGCAATGTAATTAGCATGCCGAATATTACTTGGAATGTGAATTGGAACGAAATCGCCAATAGATAAGACCATTTTACAATTTGGGCCCAAGTTAGAAGCAGAGCCTAAGGCGTAAATTATTGATAGTCCATATCTCGGAAACTATAAGAGATAATGCAATTTCGCAACCGGCAATGTAATTAGCATGCCGAATATCACTTGGAATGTGAATTGGGACGAAATCGCGAATAGATAAGACCATTTTACAATTTGGGCCCAAGTTAGAAGCAGAGCCTAAGGTGTAAATTATCGATAGTCCATATCTCGGAAACTATAAGAGATAATGCAATTTGGCAACCGGCAATGTAATTAGCATGCCGAATATTACTTGGAATGTGAATTGCAACTAAATCGCGAATAGATAAGACCATTTTACAATTTGGGCCCAAGTTAGAAGCAGAGCCTAAGGTGTAAATTATCGATAGTCCATATCTCGGAAACTATAAGAGATAATGCAATTTGGCAACCGGCAATGTAATTAGCATGCCGAATATTACTTGGAATGTGAATTGGAACGAAATCGCCAATAGATAAGACCATTTTACAATTTGGGCCCAAGTTAGAAGCAGAGCCTAAGGTGTAAATTATCGATAGTCCATATCTCGGAAACTATAAGAGATAATGCAATTTGGCAACCGGCAATGTAATTAGCATGCCGAATATTACTTGGAATGTGAATTGGAACGAAATCGCCAATAGATAAGACCATTTTACAATTTGGGCCCAAGTTAGAAGCAGAGCCTAAGGTGTAAATTATCGATAGTCCATATCTCGGAAACTATAAGAGATAATGCAATTTGGCAACCGGCAATGTAATTAGCATGCCGAATATTACTTGGAATGTGAATTGGAACGAAATCGCCAATAGATAAGACCATTTTACAATTTGGGCCCAAGTTAGAAGCAGAGACTAAGGTGTAAATTATCGATAGTCCATATCTCGGAAACTATAAGAGATAATGCAATTTGGCAACCGGAAATGTAATTAGCATGCCGAATATTACTTGGAATGTGAATTGCAACTAATTCGCCAATAGATAAGACCATTTTACAATTTGGGCCCAAGTTAGAAGCAGAGCCTAAGGTGTAAATTATCGATAGTCCATATCTCGGAAACTATAAGAGATAATGCAATTTGGCAACCGGCAATGTAATTAGCATGCCGAATATTACTTGGAATGTGAATTGGAACGAAATCGCCAATAGATTAGACCATTTTACAATTTGGGCCCAAGTTAGAAGCAGAGCCTAAGGTGTAAATTATCGATAGTCCATATCTCGGAAACTATAAGAGATAATGCAATTTGGCAACCGGCAATGTAATTAGCATGCCGAATATTACTTGGAATGTGAATTGGAACGAAATCGCCAATAGATAAGACCATTTTACAATTTGGGCCCAAGTTAGAAGCAGAGCCTAAGGTGTAAATTATCGATAGTCCATATCTCGGAAACTATAAGAGATAATGCAATTTGGCAACCGGCAATGTAATTAGCATGCCGAATATTACTTGGAATGTGAATTGGAACGAAATCGCCAATAGATAAGACCATTTTACAATTTGGGCCCAAATCAGAAGCAGAGACTAAGGTGTAAATTATCGATAGTCCATATCTCGGAAACTATAAGAGATAATGCAATTTGGCAACCGGCAATGTAATTAGCATGCCGAATATTACTTGGAATGTGAATTGCAACTAATTCGCCAATAGATAAGACCATTTTACAATTTGGGCCCAAGTTAGAAGCAGAGCCTAAGGTGTAAATTATCGATAGTCCATATCTCGGAAACTATAAGAGATAATGCAATTTGGCAACCGGCAATGTAATTAGCATGCCGAATATTACTTGGAATGTGAATTGGAACGAAATCGCCAATAGATAAGACCATTTTACAATTTGGGCCCAAGTTAGAAGCAGAGCCTAAGGTGTAAATTATCGATAGTCCATATCTCGGAAACTATAAGAGATAATGCAATTTGGCAACCGGCAATGTAATTAGCATGCCGAATATTACTTGGAATGTGAATTGGAACGAAATCGCCAATAGATAAGACCATTTTACAATTTGGGCCCAAGTTAGAAGCAGAGCCTAAGGTGTAAATTATCGATAGTCCATATCTCGGAAACTATAAGAGATAATGCAATTTGGCAACCGGCAATGTAATTAGCATGCCGAATATTACTTGGAATGTGAATTGGAACGAAATCGCCAATAGGTAAGACCATTTTATAATTTGGGCCCAAGTTAGAAGCAGAGCCTAAGGTGTAAATTATCGATAGTCCATATCTCGGAAACTATAAGAGATAATTCAATTTGGCAACCGGCAATGTAATTAGCATGCCGAATATTACTTGGAATGTGAATTGGAACGAAATCGCCAATAGATAAGACCATTTTACAATTTGGGCCCAAGTTAGAAGCAGAGCTTGAGGTGTAAATTATCGATAGTCCATATCTCGGAAACTATAAGAGATAATGCAATTTGGCAACCGGCAATGTAATTAGCATGCCGAATATTACTTGGAATGTGAATTGGAACGAAATCGCCAATAGATAAGACCATTTTACAATTTGGGCCCAAGTTAGAAGCAGAGCCTAAGGTGTAAATTATCGATAGTCCATATCTCGGAAACTATAAGAGATAATGCAATTTGGCAACCGGCAATGTAATTAGCATGCCGAATATTACTTGGAATGTGAATTGGAACGAAATCGCCAATAGATAAGACCATTTTACAATTTGGGCCCAAGTTAGAAGCAGAGCCTATGGTGTAAATTATCGATAGTCCATATCTCGGAAACTATAAGAGATAATGCAATTTGGCAACCGGCAATGTATTTAGCATGCCGAATATTACTTGGAATGTGGATTGGAACGAAATCGCCAATAGATAAGACCATTTTACAATTTGGGCCCAAGTTAGAAGCAGAGCCTAAGGTGTAAATTATCGATAGTCCATATCTCGGAAACTATAAGAGTTAATGCAATTTGGCAACCGGCAATGTAATTAGCATGCCGAATATTACTTGGAATGCGAATTGGAACGAAATCGCCAATAGATAAGACCATTTTACAATTTGGGCCCAAGTTAGAAGCAGAGCCTAAGGTGTAAATTATCGATAGTCCATATCTCGGAAACTATAAGAGATAATGCAATTTGGCAACCGGCAATGTAATTAGCACGCCGAATATTACTTGGAATGTGAATTGCAACTAAATCGCCAATAGATAAGACCATTTTACAATTTGGGCCCAAGTTAGAAGCAGAGCCTAAGGTGTAAATTATCGATAGTCCATATCTCGGAAACTATAAGAGATAATGCAATTTCGCAACCGGCAATGTAATTAGCATGCCGAATATTACTTGGAAGGTGAATTGGGACGAAATCGCCAATAGATAAGGCCATTTTACAATTTGGGCCCAAGTTAGAAGCAGAGCCTAAGGTGTAAATTATCGATAGTCCATATCTCGGAAACTATAAGAGATAATGCAATTTGGCAACCGGCAATGTAATTAGCATGCCGAATATTACTTGGAATGTGAATTGGAACGAAATCGCCAATAGATAAGACCATTTTACAATTTGGGCCCAAGTTAGAAGCAGAGCCTAAGGTGTAAATTATTGATAGTCCATATCTCGGAAACTATAAGAGATAATGCAATTTGGCAACCGGCAATGTAATTAGCATGCCGAATATTACTTGGAATGTGAATTGGAACGAAATCGCCATTAGATAAGACCATTTTACAATTTGGGCCCAAGTTAGAAGCAGAGCCTAAGGTGTAAATTATCGATAGTCCATATCTCGGAAACTATAAGAGATAATGCAATTTGGCAACCGGCAATGTAATTAGCATGCCGAATATTACTTGGAATCTGAATTGGAACGAAATCGCCAATAGATAAGACCATTTTACAATTTGGGCCCAAGTTAAAAGCAGAGCCTAAGGTGTAAATTATCGATAGTCCATATCTCGGAAACTATAAGAGATAATGCAATTTCGCAACCGGCAATGTAATTAGCATGCCGAATATCACTTGGAATGTGAATTGGGACGAAATCGCCAATAGATAAGACCATTTTACAATTTGGGCCCAAGTTAGAAGCAGAGCCTAAGGTGTAAATTATCGATAGTCCATATCTCGGAAACTATAAGAGATAATGCAATTTGGCAACCGGCAATGTAATTAGCATGCCGAATATTACTTGGAATGTGAATTGGAACGAAATCGCCAATAGATAAGACCATTTTACAATTTGGGCCCAAGTTAGAAGCAGAGCCTAAGGTGTAAATAATCGATAGTCCATATCTCGGAAACTATAAGAGATAATGCAATTTGGCAACCGGCAATGTAATTAGCATGCCGAATATTACTTGGAATGTGAATTGGAACGAAATCGCCAATAGATAAGACCATTTTACAATTTGGGCCCAAGTTAGAAGCAGAGCCTAAGGTGTAAATTATCGATAGTCCATATCTCGGAAACTATAAGAGATAATGCAATTTGGCAACCGGCAATGTAATTAGCATGCCGAATATTACTTGGAATGTGAATTGGAACGAAATCGCCAATAGATAAGACCATTTTACAATTTGGGCCCAAGTTAGAAGCAGAGCCTAAGGTGTAAATTATCGATAGTCCATATCTCGGAAACTATAAGAGATAATGCAATTTGGCAAACGGCAATGTAATTAGCATGCCGAATATTACTTGGAATGTGAATTGGCACGAAATCGCCAATAGATAAGACCATTTTACAATTTGGGCCCAAGTTAGAAGCAGAGCCTAAGGTGTAAATTATTGATAGTCCATATCTCGAAACTATAAGAGATAATGCAATTTCGCAACCGGCAATGTAATTAGCATGCCGAATATCACTTGGAATGTGAATTGAGACGAAATCGCCAATAGATAAGACCATTTTACAATTTGGGCCCAAGTTAGAAGCAGAGCCTAAGGTGTAAGTTATCGATAGTCCATATCTCGGAAACTATAAGAGATAATGCAATTTGGCAACCGGCAATGTAATTAGCATGCCGAATATTACTTGGAATGTGAATTGGAACGAAATCGCCAATAGATAAGACCATTTTACAATTTGGGCCCAAGTTAGAAGCAGAGCCTATGGTGTAAATTATCGATAGTCCATATCTCGGAAACTATAAGAGATAATGCAATTTGGCAACCGGCAATGTAATTAGCATGCCAAATATTACTTGGAATGTGAATTGGAACGAATTCGCCAATAGATAAGACCATTTTACAATTTGGGCCCAAGTTAGAAGCAGAGCCTAAGGTGTAAATTATCGATAGTCCATATCTCGGAAACTATAAGAGATAATGCAATTTGGCAACCGGCAATGTAATTAGCATGCCGAATATTACTTGGAATGTGAATTGCAACTAAATCGCCAATAGATAAGACCATTTTACAATTTGGGCCCAAGTTAGAAGCAGAGCCTAAGGTGTAAATTATCGATAGTCCATATCTCGGAAACTATAAGAGATAATGCAATTTGGCAACCGGCAATGTAATTAGCATGCCGAATATTACTTGGAATGTGAATTGGAACGAAATCGCCAATAGATAAGACCATTTTACAATTTGGGCCCAAGTTAGAAGCAGAGCCTAAGGTGTAAATTATCGATAGTCCATATCTTGGAAACTATAAGAGATAATGCAATTTGGCAACCGGCAATGTAATTAGCATGCCGAATATTACTTGGAATGTGAATTGGAACGAAATCGCCAATAGATAAGACCATTTTACAATTTGGGCCCAAGTTAGAAGCAGAGCCTAAGGTGTAAATTATTGATAGTCCATATCTCGGAAACTATAAGAGATAATGTAATTTCGCAACCGGCAATGTAATTAGCATGCCGAATATCACTTGGAATGTGAATTGGGACGAAATCGCCAATAGATAAGACCATTTTACAATTTGGGCCCAAGTTAGAAGCAGAGCCTAAGGCGTAAATTATCGATAGTCCATATCTCGGAAACTATAAGAGATAATGCAATTTGGCAACCGGCAATGTAATTAGCATGCCGAATATTACTTGGAATGTGAATTGGAACGAAATCGCCAATAGATAAGACCATTTTACAATTTGGGCCCAAGTTAGAAGCAGAGCCTAAGGCGTAAATTATTGATAGTCCATATCTCGGAAACTATAAGAGATAATGCAATTTCGCAACCGGCAATGTAATTAGCATGCCGAATATCACTTGGAATGTGAATTGGGACGAAATCGCGAATAGATAAGACCATTTTACAATTTGGGCCCAAGTTAGAAGCAGAGCCTAAGGTGTAAATTATCGATAGTCCATATCTCGGAAACTATAAGAGATAATGCAATTTGGCAACCGGCAATGTAATTAGCATGCCGAATATCACTTGGAATGTGAATTGGGACGAAATCGCCAATAGATAAGACCATTTTACAATTTGGGCCCAAGTTAGAAGCAGAGCCTAAGGTGTAAATTATCGATAGTCCATATCTCGGAAACTATAAGAGATAATGCAATTTGGCAACCGGCAATGTAATTAGCATGCCGAATATTACTTGGAATGTGAATTGGAACGAAATCGCCAATAGATAAGACCATTTTACAATTTGGGCCCAAGTTAGAAGCAGAGCCTAAGGTGTAAATTATCGATAGTCCATATCTCGGAAACTATAAGAGATAATGCAATTTGGCAACCGGCAATGTAATTAGCATGCCGAATATTACTTGGAATGTGAATTGGAACGAAATCGCCAATAGATAAGACCATTTTACAATTTGGGCCCAAGTTAGAAGCAGAGCCTAAGGTGTAAATTATCGATAGTCCATATCTCTTAAACTATAAGAGATAATGCAATTTGGCAACCGGCAATGTAATTAGCATGCCGAATATTACTTGGAATGTGAATTGGAACGAAATCGCCAATAGATAAGACCATTTTACAATTTGGGCCCAAGTTAGAAGCAGAGCCTAAGGTGTAAATTATCGATAGTCCATATCTCGGAAACTATAAGAGATAATGCAATTTGGCAACCGGCAATGTAATTAGCATGCCGAATATTACTTGGAATGTGAATTGGAACGAAATCGCCAATAGATAAGACCATTTTACAATTTGGGCCCAAGTTAGAAGCAGAGCCTAAGGTGTAAATTATTGATAGTCCATATCTCGAAACTATAAGAGATAATGCAATTTCGCAACCGGCAATGTAATTAGCATGCCGAATATCACTTGGAATGTGAATTGAGACGAAATCGCCAATAGATAAGACCATTTTACAATTTGGGCCCAAGTTAGAAGCAGAGCCTAAGGTGTAAGTTATCGATAGTCCATATCTCGGAAACTATAAGAGATAATGCAATTTGGCAACCGGCAATGTAATTAGCATGCCGAATATTACTTGGAATGTGAATTGGAACGAAATCGCCAATAGATAAGACCATTTTACAATTTGGGCCCAAGTTAGAAGCAGAGCCTAAGGTGTAAATTATCGATAGTCTATATCTCGGAAACTATAAGAGATAATGCAATTTGGCAACCGGCAATGTAATTAGCATGCCGAATATTACTTGGAATGTGAATTGGAACGAAATCGCCAATAGATAAGACCATTTTACAATTTGGGCCCAAGTTAGAAGCAGAGCCTATGGTGTAAATTATCGATAGTCCATATCTCGGAAACTATAAGAGATAATGCAATTTCGCAACCGGCAATGTAATTAGCATGCCGAATATTACTTGGAGTGTGAATTGGAACGAAATCGCCAATAGATAAGACCATTTTACAATTTGGGCCCAAGTTAGAAGCAGAGCCTAAGGTGTAAATTATCGATAGTCCATATCTCGGAAACTATAAGAGATAATGCAATTTGGCAACCGGCAATGTAATTAGCATGCCGAATATTACTTGGAATGTGAATTGGAACGAAATCGCCAATAGATAAGACCATTTTACAATTTGGGCCCAAGTTAGAAGCAGAGCCTATGGTGTAAATTATCGATAGTCCATATCTCGGAAACTATAAGAGATAATGCAATTTGGCAACCGGCAATGTAATTAGCATGCCAAATATTACTTGGAATGTGAATTGGAACGAAATCGCCAATAGATAAGACCATTTTACAATTTGGGCCCAAGTTAGAAGCAGAGCCTAAGGTGTAAATTATCGATAGTCCATATCTCGGAAACTATAAGAGATAATGCAATTTGGCAACCGGCAATGTAATTAGCATGCCGAATATTACTTGGAATGTGAATTGCAACTAAATCGCCAATAGATAAGACCATTTTACAATTTGGGCCCAAGTTAGAAGCAGAGCCTAAGGTGTAAATTATCGATAGTCCATATCTCGGAAACTATAAGAGATAATGCAATTTGGCAACCGGCAATGTAATTAGCATGCCGAATATTACTTGGAATGTGAATTGGAACGAAATCGCCAATAGATAAGACCATTTTACAATTTGGGCCCAAGTTAGAAGCAGAGCCTAAGGTGTAAATTATCGATAGTCCATATCTCGGAAACTATAAGAGATAATGCAATTTGGCAACCGGCAATGTAATTAGCATGCCGAATATTACTTGGAATGTGAATTGGAACGAAATCGCCAATAGATAAGACCATTTTACAATTTGGGCCCAAGTTAGAAGCAGAGCCTAAGGTGTAAATTATCGATAGTCCATATCTCGGAAACTATAAGAGATAATGCAATTTGGCAACCGGCAATGTAATTAGCATGCCGAATATTACTTGGAATGTGAATTGGAACGAAATCGCCAATAGATAAGACCATTTTACAATTTGGGCCCAAGTTAGAAGCAGAGCCTAAGGTGTAAATTATTGATAGTCCATATCTCGGAAACTATAAGAGATAATGTAATTTCGCAACCGGCAATGTAATTAGCATGCCGAATATCACTTGGAATGTGAACTGGGACGAAATCGCCAATAGATAAGACCATTTTACAATTTGGGCCCAAGTTAGAAGCAGAGCCTAAGGCGTAAATTATCGATAGTCCATATCTCGGAAACTATAAGAGATAATGCAATTTGGCAACCGGCAATGTAATTAGCATGCCGGATATTACTTGGAATGTGAATTGGAACGAAATCGCCAATAGATAAGACCATTTTACAATTTGGGCCCAAGTTAGAAGCAGAGCCTAAGGCGTAAAGTATTGATAGTCCATATCTCGGAAACTATAAGAGATAATGCAATTTCGCAACCGGCAATGTAATTAGCATGCCGAATATCACTTGGAATGTGAATTGGGACGAAATCGCGAATAGATAAGACCATTTTACAATTTGGGCCCAAGTTAGAAGCAGAGCCTAAGGTGTAAATTATCGATAGTCCATATCTCGGAAACTATAAGAGATAATGCAATTTGGCAACCGGCAATGTAATTAGCATGAAGAATATTACTTGGAATGTGAATTGGAACGAAATCGCCAATAGATAAGACCATTTTACAATTTGGGCCCAAGTTAGAAGCAGAGCCTAAGGTGTAAATTATCGATAGTCCATATCTCGGAAACTATAAGAGATAATGCAATTTGGCAACCAGCAATGTAATTAGCATGAAGAATATTACTTGGAATGTGAATTGGAACGAAATCGCCAATAGATAAGACCATTTTACAATTTGGGCCCAAGTTAGAAGCAGAGCCTAAGGTGTAAATTATCGATAGTCCATATCTCGGAAACTATAAGAGATAATGCAATTTCGCAACCGGCAATGTAATTAGCATGCCGAATATTACTTGGAGTGTGAATTGGAACGAAATCGCCAATAGATAAGACCATTTTACAATTTGGGCCCAAGTTAGAAGCAGAGCCTAAGGTGTAAATTATCGATAGTCCATATCTCGGAAACTATAAGAGATAATGCAATTTGGCAACCGGCAATGTAATTAGCATGCCGAATATTACTTGGAATGTGAATTGGAACGAAATCGCCAATAGATAAGACCATTTTACAATTTGGGCCCAAGTTAGAAGCAGAGCCTAAGGTGTAAATTATCGATAGTCCATATCTCGGAAACTATAAGAGATAATGCAATTTGGCAACCGGCAATGTAATTAGCATGCCAAATATTACTTGGAATGTGAATTGGAACGAAATCGCCAATAGATAAGACCATTTTACAATTTGGGCCCAAGTTAGAAGCAGAGCCTATGGTGTAAATTATCGATAGTCCATATCTCGGAAACTATAAGAGATAATGCAATTTGGCAACCGGCAATGTAATTAGCATGCCGAATATTACTTGGAATGTGAATTGCAACTAAATCGCCAATAGATAAGACCATTTTACAATTTGGGCCCAAGTTAGAAGCAGAGCCTAAGGTGTAAATTATCGATAGTCCATATCTCGGAAACTATAAGAGATAATGCAATTTGGCAATCGGCAATGTAATTAGCATGCCGAATATTACTTGGAATGTGAATTGGAACGAAATCGCCAATAGATAAGACCATTTTACAATTTGGGCCCAAGTTAGAAGCAGAGCCTAAGGTGTAAATTATCGATAGTCCATATCTCGGAAACTATAAGAGATAATGCAATTTGGCAACCGGCAATGTAATTAGCATGCCGAATATTACTTGGAATGTGAATTGGAACGAAATCGCCAATAGATAAGACCATTTTACAATTTGGGCCCAAGTTAGAAGCAGAGCCTAAGGTGTAAATTATCGATAGTCCATATCTCGGAAACTATAAGAGATAATGCAATTTGGCAACCGGCAATGTAATTAGCATGCCGAATATTACTTGGAATGTGAATTGGAACGAAATCGCCAATAGATAAGACCATTTTACAATTTGGGCCCAAGTTAGAAGCAGAGACTAAGGTGTAAATTATCGATAGTCCATATCTCGGAAACTATAAGAGATAATGCAATTTGGCAACCGGAAATGTAATTAGCATGCCGAATATTACTTGGAATGTGAATTGCAACTAATTCGCCAATAGATAAGACCATTTTACAATTTGGGCCCAAGTTAGAAGCAGAGCCTAAGGTGTAAATTATCGATAGTCCATATCTCGGAAACTATAAGAGATAATGCAATTTGGCAACCGGCAATGTAATTAGCATGCCGAATATTACTTGGAATGTGAATTGGAACGAAATCGCCAATAGATAAGACCATTTTACAATTTGGGCCCAAGTTAGAAGCAGAGCCTAAGGTGTAAATTATCGATAGTCCATATCTCGGAAACTATAAGAGATAATGCAATTTGGCAACCGGCAATGTAATTAGCATGCCGAATATTACTTGGAATGTGAATTGCAACTAAATCGCCAATAGATAAGACCATTTTACAATTTGGGCCCAAGTTAGAAGCAGAGCCTAAGGTGTAAATTATCGATAGTCCATATCTCGGAAACTATAAGAGATAATGCAATTTGGCAACCGGCAATGTAATTAGCATGCCGAATATTACTTGGAATGTGAATTGGAACGAAATCGCCAATAGATAAGACCATTTTACAATTTGGGCCCAAGTTAGAAGCAGAGCCTAAGGTGTAAATTATCGATAGTCCATATCTCGGAAACTATAAGAGATAATGCAATTTGGCAACCGGCAATGTAATTAGCATGCCGAATATTACTTGGAATGTGAATTGGAACGAAATCGCCAATAGATAAGACCATTTTACAATTTGGGCCCAAGTTAGAAGCAGAGCCTAAGGTGTAAATTATCGATAGTCCATATCTCGGAAACTATAAGAGATAATGCAATTTGGCAACCGGCAATGTAATTAGCATGCCGAATATTACTTGGAATGTGAATTGGAACGAAATCGCCAATAGATAAGACCATTTTACAATTTGGGCCCAAGTTAGAAGCAGAGCCTAAGGTGTAAATTATCGATAGTCCATATCTCGGAAACTATAAGAGATAATGCAATTTGGCAACCGGCAATGTAATTAGCATGCCGAATATTACTTGGAATGTGAATTGGAACGAAATCGCCAATAGATAAGACCATTTTACAATTTGGGCCCAAATTAGAAGCAGAGACTAAGGTGTAAATTATCGATAGTCCATATCTCGGAAACTATAAGAGATAATGCAATTTGGCAACCGGCAATGTAATTAGCATGCCGAATATTACTTGGAATGTGGATTGCAACTAATTCGCCAATAGATAAGGCCATTTTACAATTTGGGCCCAAGTTAGAAGCAGAGCCTAAGGTGTAAATTATCGATAGTCCATATCTCGGAAACTATAAGAGATAATGCAATTTGGCAACCGGCAATGTAATTAGCATGCCGAATATTACTTGGAATGTGAATTGGAACGAAATCGCCAATAGATAAGACCATTTTACAATTTGGGCCCAAGTTAGAAGCAGAGCCTAAGGTGTAAATTATCGATAGTCCATATCTCGGAAACTATAAGAGATAATGCAATTTGGCAACCGGCAATGTAATTAGCATGCCGAATATTACTTGGAATGTGAATTGGAACGAAATCGCCAATAGGTAAGACCATTTTACAATTTGGGCCCAAGTTAGAAGCAGAGCCTAAGGTGTAAATTATCGATAGTCCATATCTCGGAAACTATAAGAGATAATTCAATTTGGCAACCGGCAATGTAATTAGCATGCCGAATATTACTTGGAATGTGAATTGGAACGAAATCGCCAATAGATAAGACCATTTTACAATTTGGGCCCAAGTTAGAAGCAGAGCTTGAGGTGTAAATTATCGATAGTCCATATCTCGGAAACTATAAGAGATAATGCAATTTGGCAACCGGCAATGTAATTAGCATGCCGAATATTACTTGGAATGTGAATTGGAACGAAATCGCCAATAGATAAGACCATTTTACAATTTGGGCCCAAGTTAGAAGCAGAGCCTAAGGTGTAAATTATCGATAGTCCATATCTAGGAAACTATAAGAGATAATGCAATTTGGCAACCGGCAATGTAATTAGCATGCCGAATATTACTTGGAATGTGAATTGGAACGAAATCGCCAATAGATAAGACCATTTTACAATTTGGGCCCAAGTTAGAAGCAGAGCCTATGGTGTAAATTATCGATAGTCCATATCTCGGAAACTATAAGAGATAATGCAATTTGGCAACCGGCAATGTATTTAGCATGCCGAATATTACTTGGAATGTGAATTGGAACGAAATCGCCAATAGATAAGACCATTTTACAATTTGGGCCCAAGTTAGAAGCAGAGCCTAAGGTGTAAATTATCGATAGTCCATATCTCGGAAACTATAAGAGTTAATGCAATTTGGCAACCGGTAATGTAATTAGCATGCCGAATATTACTTGGAATGCGAATTGGAACGAAATCGCCAATAGATAAGACCATTTTACAATTTGGGCCCAAGTTAGAAGCAGAGCCTAAGGTGTAAATTATCGATAGTCCATATCTCGGAAACTATAAGAGATAATGCAATTTGGCAACCGGCAATGTAATTAGCATGCCGAATATTACTTGGAATGTGAATTGGAACGAAATTGCCAATAGATAAGACCATTTTACAATTTGGGCCCAAGTTAGAAGCAGAGCCTAAGGTGTAAATTATCGATAGTCCATATCTCGGAAACTATAAGAGATAATGCAATTTGGCAACCGGCAATGTAATTAGCATGCCGAATATTACTTGGAATGTGAATTGGAACGAAATCGCCAATAGATAAGACCATTTTACAATTTGGGCCCAAGTTAGAAGCAGAGCCTAAGGTGTAAATTATCGATAGTCCATATCTCGGAAACTATAAGAGATAATGCAATTTGGCAACCGGCAATGTAATTAGCATGCCGAATATTACTTGGAATGTGAATTGCAACTAAATCGCCAATAGATAAGACCATTTTACAATTTGGGCCCAAGTTAGAAGCAGAGCCTAAGGTGTAAATTATCGATAGTCCATATCTCGGAAACTATAAGAGATAATGCAATTTCGCAACCGGCAATGTAATTAGCATGCCGAATATTACTTGGAAGGTGAATTGGGACGAAATCGCCAATAGATAAGGCCATTTTACAATTTGGGCCCAAGTTAGAAGCAGAGCCTAAGGTGTAAATTATCGATAGTCCATATCTCGGAAACTATAAGAGATAATGCAATTTGGCAACCGGCAATGTAATTAGCATGCCGAATATTACTTGGAATGTGAATTGGAACGAAATCGCCAATAGATAAGACCATTTTACAATTTGGGCCCAAGTTAAAAGCAGAGCCTAAGGTGTAAATTATCGATAGTCCATATCTCGGAAACTATAAGAGATAATGCAATTTCGCAACCGGCAATGTAATTAGCATGCCGAATATCACTTGGAATGTGAATTG
Source organism: Rhynchophorus ferrugineus (assembly GCF_030347505.1). Taxonomy (NCBI): domain Eukaryota; kingdom Metazoa; phylum Arthropoda; class Insecta; order Coleoptera; family Curculionidae; genus Rhynchophorus; species Rhynchophorus ferrugineus. Next base: position 442,867 of record NW_027472650.1, on the reverse strand, counting down.
GGACGAAATCGCCAATAGATAAGACCATTTTACAATTTGGGCCCAAGTTAGAAGCAGAGCCTAAGGTGTAAATTATCGATAGTCCATATCTCGGAAACTATAAGAGATAATGCAATTTGGCAACCGGCAATGTAATTAGCATGCCGAATATTACTTGGAATGTGAATTGGAACGAAATCGCCAATAGATAAGACCATTTTACAATTTGGGCCCAAGTTAGAAGCAGAGCCTAAGGTGTAAATTATCGATAGTCCATATCTCGGAAACTATAAGAGATAATGCAATTTGGCAACCGGCAATGTAATTAGCATGCCGAATATTACTTGGAATGTGAATTGGAACGAAATCGCCAATAGATAAGACCATTTTACAATTTGGGCCCAAGTTAGAAGCAGAGCCTAAGGTGTAAATTATCGATAGTCCATATCTCGGAAACTATAAGAGATAATGCAATTTGGCAACCGGCAATGTAATTAGCATGCCGAATATTACTTGGAATGTGAATTGGAACGAAATCGCCAATAGATAAGACCATTTTACAATTTGGGCCCAAGTTAGAAGCAGAGCCTAAGGTGTAAATTATCGATAGTCCATATCTCGGAAACTATAAGAGATAATGCAATTTCGCAACCGGCAATGTAATTAGCATGCCGAATATTACTTGGAGTGTGAATTGGAACGAAATCGCCAATAGATAAGACCATTTTACAATTTGGGCCCAAGTTAGAAGCAGAGCCTAAGGTGTAAATTATCGATAGTCTATATCTCGGAAACTATAAGAGATAATGCAATTTGGCAACCGGCAATGTAATTAGCATGCCGAATATTACTTGGAATGTGAATTGGAACGAAATCGCCAATAGATAAGACCATTTTACAATTTGGGCCCAAGTTAGAAGCAGAGCCTAAGGTGTAAATTATCGATAGTCCATATCTCGGAAACTATAAGAGATAATGCAATTTCGCAACCGGCAATGTAATTAGCATGCCGAATATTACTTGGAGTGTGAATTGGAACGAAATCGCCAATAGATAAGACCATTTTACAATTTGGGCCCAAGTTAGAAGCAGAGCCTAAGGTGTAAATTATCGATAGTCCATATCTCGGAAACTATAAGAGATAATGCAATTTGGCAACCGGCAATGTAATTAGCATGCCGAATATTACTTGGAATGTGAATTGGAACGAAATCGCCAATAGATAAGACCATTTTACAATTTGGGCCCAAGTTAGAAGCAGAGCCTAAGGTGTAAATTATCGATAGTCCATATCTCGGAAACTATAAGAGATAATGCAATTTGGCAACCGGCAATGTAATTAGCATGCCAAATATTACTTGGAATGTGAATTGGAACGAAATCGCCAATAGATAAGACCATTTTACAATTTGGGCCCAAGTTAGAAGCAGAGCCTAAGGTGTAAATTATCGATAGTCCATATCTCGGAAACTATAAGAGATAATGCAATTTGGCAACCGGCAATGTAATTAGCATGCCGAATATTACTTGGAATGTGAATTGCAACTAAATCGCCAATAGATAAGACCATTTTACAATTTGGGCCCAAGTTAGAAGCAGAGCCTAAGGTGTAAATTATCGATAGTCCATATCTCGGAAACTATAAGAGATAATGCAATTTGGCAACCGGCAATGTAATTAGCATGCCGAATATTACTTGGAATGTGAATTGGAACGAAATCGCCAATAGATAAGACCATTTTACAATTTGGGCCCAAGTTAGAAGCAGAGCCTAAGGTGTAAATTATCGATAGTCCATATCTCGGAAACTATAAGAGATAATGCAAATTGGCAACCGGCAATGTAATTAGCATGCCGAATATTACTTGGAATGTGAATTGGAACGAAATCGCCAATAGATAAGACCATTTTACAATTTGGGCCCAAGTTAGAAGCAGAGCCTAAGGTGTAAATTATCGATAGTCCATATCTCGGAAACTATAAGAGATAATGCAATTTGGCAACCGGCAATGTAATTAGCATGCCGAATATTACTTGGAATGTGAATTGGAACGAAATCGCCAATAGATAAGACCATTTTACAATTTGGGCCCAAGTTAGAAGCAGAGCCTAAGGTGTAAATTATTGATAGTCCATATCTCGGAAACTATAAGAGATAATGTAATTTCGCAACCGGCAATGTAATTAGCATGCCGAATATCACTTGGAATGTGAATTGGGACGAAATCGCCAATAGATAAGACCATTTTACAATTTGGGCCCAAGTTAGAAGCAGAGCCTAAGGTGTAAATTATCGATAGTCCATATCTCGGAAACTATAAGAGATAATTCAATTTGGCAACCGGCAATGTAATTAGCATGCCGAATATTACTTGGAATGTGAATTGGAACGAAATCGCCAATAGATAAGACCATTTTACAATTTGGGCCCAAGTTAGAAGCAGAGCCTAAGGTGTAAATTATCGATAGTCCATATCTCGGAAACTATAAGAGATAATGCAATTTGGCAACCGGCAATGTAATTAGCATGCCGAATATTACTTGGAATGTGAATTGGAACGAAATCGCCAATAGATAAGACCATTTTACAATTTGGGCCCAAGTTAGAAGCAGAGCCTAAGGTGTAAATTATCGATAGTCCATATCTCGGAAACTATAAGAGATAATGCAATTTGGCAACCGGCAATGTAATTAGCATGCCGAATATTACTTGGAATGTGAATTGGAACGAAATCGCCAATAGATAAGACCATTTTACAATTTGGGCCCAAGTTAGAAGCAGAGCCTAAGGTGTAAATTATCGATAGTCCATATCTCGGAAACTATAAGAGATAATGCAATTTGGCAACCGGCAATGTAATTAGCATGCCGAATATTACTTGGAATGTGAATTGGAACGAAATCGCCAATAGATAAGACCATTTTACAATTTGGGCCCAAGTTAGAAGCAGAGCCTAAGGTGTAAATTATTGATAGTCCATATCTCGGAAACTATAAGAGATAATGCAATTTCGCAACCGGCAATGTAATTAGCATGCCGAATATCACTTGGAATGTGAATTGAGACGAAATCGCCAATAGATAAGACCATTTTACAATTTGGGCCCAAGTTAGAAGCAGAGCCTAAGGTGTAAGTTATCGATAGTCCATATCTCGGAAACTATAAGAGATAATGCAATTTGGCAACCGGCAATGTAATTAGCATGCCGAATATTACTTGGAATGTGAATTGGAACGAAATCGCCAATAGATAAGACCATTTTACAATTTGGGCCCAAGTTAGAAGCAGAGCCTAAGGTGTAAATTATCGATAGTCTATATCTCGGAAACTATAAGAGATAATGCAATTTGGCAACCGGCAATGTAATTAGCATGCCGAATATTACTTGGAATGTGAATTGGAACGAAATCGCCAATAGATAAGACCATTTTACAATTTGGGCCCAAGTTAGAAGCAGAGCCTAAGGTGTAAATTATCGATAGTCCATATCTCGGAAACTATAAGAGATAATGCAATTTCGCAACCGGCAATGTAATTAGCATGCCGAATATTACTTGGAGTGTGAATTGGAACGAAATCGCCAATAGATAAGACCATTTTACAATTTGGGCCCAAGTTAGAAGCAGAGCCTAAGGTGTAAATTATCGATAGTCCATATCTCGGAAACTATAAGAGATAATGCAATTTGGCAACCGGCAATGTAATTAGCATGCCGAATATTACTTGGAATGTGAATTGGAACGAAATCGCCAATAGATAAGACCATTTTACAATTTGGGCCCAAGTTAGAAGCAGAGCCTAAGGTGTAAATTATCGATAGTCCATATCTCGGAAACTATAAGAGATAATGCAATTTGGCAACCGGCAATGTAATTAGCATGCCAAATATTACTTGGAATGTGAATTGGAACGAAATCGCCAATAGATAAGACCATTTTACAATTTGGGCCCAAGTTAGAAGCAGAGCCTAAGGTGTAAATTATCGATAGTCCATATCTCGGAAACTATAAGAGATAATGCAATTTGGCAACCGGCAATGTAATTAGCATGCCGAATATTACTTGGAATGTGAATTGCAACTAAATCGCCAATAGATAAGACCATTTTACAATTTGGGCCCAAGTTAGAAGCAGAGCCTAAGGTGTAAATTATCGATAGTCCATATCTCGGAAACTATAAGAGATAATGCAATTTGGCAACCGGCAATGTAATTAGCATGCCGAATATTACTTGGAATGTGAATTGGTACGAAATCGCCAATAGATAAGACCATTTTACAATTTGGGCCCAAGTTAGAAGCAGAGCCTAAGGTGTAAATTATCGATAGTCCATATCTCGGAAACTATAAGAGATAATGCAATTTGGCAACCGGCAATGTAATTAGCATGCCGAATATTACTTGGAATGTGAATTGGAACGAAATCGCCAATAGATAAGACCATTTTACAATTTGGGCCCAAGTTAGAAGCAGAGCCTAAGGTGTAAATTATCGATAGTCCATATCTCGGAAACTATAAGAGATAATGCAATTTGGCAACCGGCAATGTAATTAGCATGCCGAATATTACTTGGAATGTGAATTGGAACGAAATCGCCAATAGATAAGACCATTTTACAATTTGGGCCCAAGTTAGAAGCAGAGCCTAAGGTGTAAATTATTGATAGTCCATATCTCGGAAACTATAAGAGATAATGTAATTTCGCAACCGGCAATGTAATTAGCATGCCGAATATCACTTGGAATGTGAATTGGGACGAAATCGCCAATAGATAAGACCATTTTACAATTTGGGCCCAAGTTAGAAGCAGAGCCTAAGGTGTAAATTATCGATAGTCCATATCTCGGAAACTATAAGAGATAATTCAATTTGGCAACCGGCAATGTAATTAGCATGCCGAATATTACTTGGAATGTGAATTGGAACGAAATCGCCAATAGATAAGACCATTTTACAATTTGGGCCCAAGTTAGAAGCAGAGCCTAAGGTGTAAATTATCGATAGTCCATATCTCGGAAACTATAAGAGATAATGCAATTTGGCAACCGGCAATGTAATTAGCATGCCGAATATTACTTGGAATGTGAATTGGAACGAAATCGCCAATAGATAAGACCATTTTACAATTTGGGCCCAAGTTATAAGCAGAGCCTATGGTGTAAATTATCGATAGTCCATATCTCGGAAACTATAAGAGATAATGCAATTTGGCAACCGGCAATGTAATTAGCATGCCGAATATTACTTGGAATGTGAATTGGAACGAAATCGCGAATAGATAAGATCATTTTACAATTTGGGCCCAAGTTAGAAGCAGAGCCTAAGGTGTAAATTATCGATAGTCCATATCTCGGAAACTATAAGAGTTAATGCAATTTGGCAACCGGCAATGTAATTAGCATGCCGAATATTACTTGGAATGTGAATTGGAACGAAATCGCCAATAGATAAGACCATTTTACAATTTGGGCCCAAGTTAGAAGCAGAGCCTAAGGTGTAAATTATCGATAGTCCATATCTCGGAAACTATAAGAGATAATGCAATTTGGCAACCGGCAATGTAATTAGCATGCCGAATATTACTTGAAATGTGAATTGGAACGAAATTGCCAATAGATAAGACCATTTTACAATTTGGGCCCAAGTTAGAAGCAGAGCCTAAGGTGTAAATTATCGATAGTCCATATCTCTGAAACTATAAGAGATAATGCAATTTCGCAACCGGCAATGTAATTAGCATGCCAAATATTACTTGGAATGTGAATTGGGACGAAATCGCCAATAGATAAGGCCATTTTACAATTTGGGCCCAAGTTAGAAGCAGAGCCTAAGGTGTAAATTATCGATAGTCCATATCTCAGAAACTATAAGAGATAATGCAATTTGGCAACCGGCAATGTAATTAGCATGCCGAATATTACTTGGAATGTGAATTAGAACGAAATCGCCAATAGATAAGACCATTTTACAATTTGGGCCCAAGTTAGAAGCAGAGCCTAAGGTGTAAATTATTGATAGTCCATATCTCGAAAACTATAAGAGATAATGCAATTTCGCAACCGGCAATGTAATTAGCATGCCGAATATTACTTGGAGTGTGAATTGGAACGAAATCGCCAATAGATAAGACCATTTTACAATTTGGGCCCAAGTAAGAAGCAGAGCCTAAGGTGTAAATTATCGATAGTCCATATCTCGGAAACTATAAGAGATAATGCAATTTGGCAACCGGCAATGTAATTAGCATGCCGAATATTACTTGGAATGTGAATTGGAACGAAATCGCCAATAGATAAGACCATTTTACAATTTGGGCCCAAGTTAGAAGCAGAGCCTAAGGTGTAAATTATTGATAGTCCATATCTCGGAAACTATAAGAGATAATGCAATTTCGCAACCGGCAATGTAATTAGCATGCCGAATATCACTTGGAATGTGAATTGAGACGAAATCGCCAATAGATAAGACCATTTTACAATTTGGGCCCAAGTTAGAAGCAGAGCCTAAGGTGTAAGTTATCGATAGTCCATATCTCGGAAACTATAAGAGATAATGCAATTTGGCAACCGGCAATGTAATTAGCATGCCGAATATTACTTGGAATGTGAATTGGAACGAAATCGCCAATAGATAAGACCATTTTACAATTTGGGCCCAAGTTAGAAGCAGAGCCTAAGGTGTAAATTATCGATAGTCTATATCTCGGAAACTATAAGAGATAATGCAATTTGGCAACCGGCAATGTAATTAGCATGCCGAATATTACTTGAAATGTGAATTGGAACGAAATCGCCAATAGATAAGACCATTTTACAATTTGGGCCCAAGTTAGAAGCAGAGCCTAAGGTGTAAATTATCGATAGTCCATATCTCGGAAACTATAAGAGATAATGCAATTTCGCAACCGGCAATGTAATTAGCATGCCGAATATTACTTGGAGTGTGAATTGGAACGAAATCGCCAATAGATAAGACCATTTTACAATTTGGGCCCAAGTTAGAAGCAGAGCCTAAGGTGTAAATTATCGATAGTCCATATCTCGGAAACTATAAGAGATAATGCAATTTGGCAACCGGCAATGTAATTAGCATGCCGAATATTACTTGGAATGTGAATTGGAACGAAATCGCCAATAGATAAGACCATTTTACAATTTGGGCCCAAGTTAGAAGCAGAGCCTAAGGTGTAAATTATCGATAGTCCATATCTCGGAAACTATAAGAGATAATGCAATTTGGCAACCGGCAATGTAATTAGCATGCCAAATATTACTTGGAATGTGAATTGGAACGAAATCGCCAATAGATAAGACCATTTTACAATTTGGGCCCAAGTTAGAAGCAGAGCCTAAGGTGTAAATTATCGATAGTCCATATCTCGGAAACTATAAGAGATAATGCAATTTGGCAACCGGCAATGTAATTAGCATGCCGAATATTACTTGGAATGTGAATTGCAACTAAATCGCCAATAGATAAGACCATTTTACAATTTGGGCCCAAGTTAGAAGCAGAGCCTAAGGTGTAAATTATCGATAGTCCATATCTCGGAAACTATAAGAGATAATGCAATTTGGCAACCGGCAATGTAATTAGCATGCCGAATATTACTTGGAATGTGAATTGGAACGAAATCGCCAATAGATAAGACCATTTTACAATTTGGGCCCAAGTTAGAAGCAGAGCCTAAGGTGTAAATTATCGATAGTCCATATCTCGGAAACTATAAGAGATAATGCAATTTGGCAACCGGCAATGTAATTAGCATGCCGAATATTACTTGGAATGTGAATTGGAACGAAATCGCCAATAGATAAGACCATTTTACAATTTGGGCCCAAGTTAGAAGCAGAGCCTAAGGTGTAAATTATTGATAGTCCATATCTCGGAAACTATAAGAGATAATGTAATTTCGCAACCGGCAATGTAATTAGCATGCCGAATATCACTTGGAATGTGAATTTGGACGAAATCGCCAATAGATAAGACCATTTTACAATTTGGGCCCAAGTTAGAAGCAGAGCCTAAGGTGTAAATTATCGATAGTCCATATCTCGGAAACTATAAGAGATAATTCAATTTGGCAACCGGCAATGTAATTAGCATGCCGAATATTACTTGGAATGTGAATTGGAACGAAATCGCCAATAGATAAGACCATTTTACAATTTGGGCCCAAGTTAGAAGCAGAGCCTAAGGTGTAAATTATCGATAGTCCATATCTCGGAAACTATAAGAGATAATGCAATTTGGCAACCGGCAATGTAATTAGCATGCCGAATATTACTTGGAATGTGAATTGGAACGAAATCGCCAATAGATAAGACCATTTTACAATTTGGGCCCAAGTTAGAAGCAGAGCCTAAGGTGTAAATTATTGATAGTCCATATCTCGGAAACTATAAGAGATAATGTAATTTCGCAACCGGCAATGTAATTAGCATGCCGAATATCACTTGGAATGTGAATTTGGACGAAATCGCCAATAGATAAGACCATTTTACAATTTGGGCCCAAGTTAGAAGCAGAGCCTAAGGTGTAAATTATCGATAGTCCATATCTCGGAAACTATAAGAGATAATTCAATTTGGCAACCGGCAATGTAATTAGCATGCCGAATATTACTTGGAATGTGAATTGGAACGAAATCGCCAATAGATAAGACCATTTTACAATTTGGGCCCAAATTAGAAGCAGAGCCTAAGGTGTAAATTATCGATAGTCCATATCTCGGAAACTATAAGAGATAATGCAATTTGGCAACCGGCAATGTAATTAGCATGCCGAATATTACTTGGAATGTGAATTGGAACGAAATCGCCAATAGATAAGACCATTTTACAATTTGGGCCCAAGTTATAAGCAGAGCCTATGGTGTAAATTATCGATTGTCCATATCTCGGAAACTATAAGAGATAATGCAATTTGGCAACCGGCAATGTAATTAGCATGCCGAATATTACTTGGAATGTGAATTGGAACGAAATCGCGAATAGATAAGATCATTTTACAATTTGGGCCCAAGTTAGAAGCAGAGCCTAAGGTGTAAATTATCGATAGTCCATATCTCGGAAACTATAAGAGTTAATGCAATTTGGCAACCGGCAATGTAATTAGCATGCCGAATATTACTTGGAATGTGAATTGGAACGAAATCGCCAATAGATAAGACCATTTTACAATTTGGGCCCAAGTTAGAAGCAGAGCCTAAGGTGTAAATTATCGATAGTCCATATCTCGGAAACTATAAGAGATAATGCAATTTGGCAACCGGCAATGTAATTAGCATGCCGAATATTACTTGGAATGTGAATTGGAACGAAATTGCCAATAGATAAGACAATTTTACAATTTGGGCCCAAGTTAGAAGCAGAGCCTAAGGTGTAAATTATCGATAGTCCATATCTCTGAAACTATAAGAGATAATGCAATTTCGCAACCGGCAATGTAATTAGCATGCCGAATATTACTTGGAATGTGAATTGGGACGAAATCGCCAATAGATAAGGCCATTTTACAATTTGGGCCCAAGTTAGAAGCAGAGCCTAAGGTGTAAATTATCGATAGTCCATATCTCAGAAACTATAAGAGATAATGCAATTTGGCAACCGGCAATGTAATTAGCATGCCGAATATTACTTGGAATGTGAATTGGAACGAAATCGCCAATAGATAAGACCATTTTACAATTTGGGCCCAAGTTAGAAGCAGAGCCTAAGGTGTAAATTATTGATAGTCCATATCTCGAAAACTATAAGAGATAATGCAATTTCGCAACCGGCAATGTAATTAGCATGCCGAATATTACTTGGAGTGTGAATTGGAACGAAATCGCCAATAGATAAGACCATTTTACAATTTGGGCCCTAGTAAGAAGCAGAGCCTAAGGTGTAAATTATCGATAGTCCATATCTCGGAAACTATAAGAGATAATGCAATTTGGCAACCGGCAATGTAATTAGCATGCCGAATATTACTTGGAATGTGAATTGGAACGAAATCGCCAATAGATAAGACCATTTTACAATTTGGGCCCAAGTTAGAAGCAGAGCCTAAGGTGTAAATTATCGATAGTCCATATCTCGGAAACTATAAGAGATAATGCAATTTGGCAACAGGCAATGTAATTAGCATGCCGAATATTACTTGGAATGTGAATTGGAACGAAATCGTCAATAGATAAGACCATTTTACAATTTGGGCCCAAGTTAGAAGCAGAGCCTAAGGTGTAAATTATCGATAGTCCATATCTCGGAAACTATAAGAGATAATGCAATTTGGCAACCGGCAATGTAATTAGCATGCCGAATATTACTTGGAATGTGAATTGGGACGAAATCGCCAATAGATAAGACCATTTTACAATTTGGGCCCAAGTTAGAAGCAGAGCCTAAGGTGTAAATTATCGATAGTCCATATCTCGGAAACTATAAGAGATAATGCAATTTGGCAACAGGCAATGTAATTAGCATGCCGAATATTACTTGGAATGTGAATTGGAACGAAATCGTCAATAGATAAGACCATTTTACAATTTGGGCCCAAGTTAGAAGCAGAGCCTAAGGTGTAAATTATCGATAGTCCATATCTCGGAAACTATAAGAGATAATGCAATTTCGCAACCGGCAATGTAATTAGCATGCCGAATATCACTTGGAATGTGAATTGGGACGAAATCGCCAATAGATAAGACCATTTTACAATTTGGGCCCAAGTTAGAAGCAGAGCCTAAGGTGTAAATTATCGATAGTCCATATCTCGGAAACTATAAGAGATAATGCAATTTGGCAACAGGCAATGTAATTAGCATGCCGAATATTACTTGGAATGTGAATTGGAACGAAATCGTCAATAGATAAGACCATTTTACAATTTGGGCCCAAGTTAGAAGCAGAGCCTAAGGTGTAAATTATCGATAGTCCATATCTCGGAAACTATAAGAGATAATGCAATTTGGCAACCGGCAATGTAATTAGCATGCCGAATATTACTTGGAATGTGAATTGGAACGAAATCGCCAATAGATAAAACCATTTTACAATTTGGGCCCAAGTTAGAAGCAGAGCCTAAGGTGTAAATTATAGATAGTCCATATCTCGGAAACTATAAGAGATAATGCAATTTCGCAACCGGCAATGTAATTAGCATGCCGAATATCACTTGGAATGTGAATTGGGACGAAATCGCCAATAGATAAGACCATTTTACAATTTGGGCCCAAGTTAGAAGCAGAGCCTAAGGTGTAAATTATCGATAGTCCATATCTCGGAAACTATAAGAGATAATGCAATTTGGCAACCGGCAATGTAATTAGCATGCCGAATATTACTTGGAATGTGAATTGGAACGAAATCGCCAATAGGTAAGACCATTTTACAATTTGGGCCCAAGTTAGAAGCAGAGCCTAAGGTGTAAATTATCGATAGTCCATATCTCGGAAACTATAAGAGATAATTCAATTTGGCAACCGGCAATGTAATTAGCATGCCGAATATTCCTTGGAATGTGAATTGGAACGAAATCGCCAATAGATAAGATCATTTTACAATTTGGGCCCAAGTTAGAAGCAGAGCCTAAGGTGTAAATTATCGATAGTCCATATCTCGGAAACTATAAGAGTTAATGCAATTTGGCAACCGGCAATGTAATTAGCATGCCGAATATTACTTGGAATGTGAATTCGAACCAAATCGCCAATAGATAAGACCATTTTACTATTTGGGCCCAAGTTAGAAGCAGAGCCTAAGGTGTAAATTATCGATAGTCCATATCTCGGAAACTATAAGAGATAATGCAATTTGGCAACCGGCAATGTAATTAGCATGCCGAATATTACTTGGAATGTGAATTGGAACGAAATCGCCAATAGATAAGACCATTTTACAATTTGGGCCCAAGTTAGAAGCAGAGCCTAAGGTGTAAATTATCGATAGTCCATATCTCGGAAACTATAAGGGATAATGCAATTTGGCAACCGGCAATGTAATTAGCATGCCGAATATTACTTGGAATGTGAATTGGAACGAAATCGCCAATAGATAAAACCATTTTACAATTTGGGCCCAAGTTAGAAGCAGAGCCTAAGGTGTAAATTATCGATAGTCCATATCTCGGAAACTATAAGAGATAATGCAATTTGGCAACCGGCAATGTAATTAGCATGCCGAATATTACTTGGAATGTGAATTGGAACGAAATCGCCAATAGATAAGACCATTTTACAATTTGGGCCCAAGTTAGAAGCAGAGCCTAAGGTGTAAATTATCGATAGTCCATATCTCGGAAACTATAAGAGATAATGCAATTTGGCAACCGGCAATGTAATTAGCATGCCGAATATTACTTGGAATGTGAATTGGAACGAAATCGCCAATAGATAAGACCATTTTACAATTTGGGCCCAAGTTATAAGCAGAGCCTATGGTGTAAATTATCGATTGTCCATATCTCGGAAACTATAAGAGATAATGCAATTTGGCAACCGGCAATGTAATTAGCATGCCGAATATTACTTGGAATCTGAATTGGAACGAAATCGCGAATAGATAAGATCATTTTACAATTTGGGCCCAAGTTAGAAGCAGAGCCTAAGGTGTAAATTATCGATAGTCCATATCTCGGAAACTATAAGAGTTAATGCAATTTGGCAACCGGCAATGTAATTAGCATGCCGAATATTACTTGGAATGTGAATTGGAACGAAATCGCCAATAGATAAGACCATTTTACAATTTGGGCCCAAGTTAGAAGCAGAGCCTAAGGTGTAAATTATCGATAGTCCATATCTCGGAAACTATAAGAGATAATGCAATTTGGCAACCGGCAATGTAATTAGCATGCCGAATATTACTTGGAATGTGAATTGGAACGAAATTGCCAATAGATAAGACAATTTTACAATTTGGGCCCAAGTTAGAAGCAGAGCCTAAGGTGTAAATTATCGATAGTCCATATCTCAGAAACTATAAGAGATAATGCAATTTGGCAACCGGCAATGTAATTAGCATGCCGAATATTACTTGGAATGTGAATTAGAACGAAATCGCCAATAGATAAGACCATTTTACAATTTGGGCCCAAGTTAGAAGCAGAGCCTAAGGTGTAAATTATTGATAGTCCATATCTCGAAAACTATAAGAGATAATGCAATTTCGCAACCGGCAATGTAATTAGCATGCCTAATATTACTTGGAGTGTGAATTGGAACGAAATCGCCAATAGATAAGACCATTTTACAATTTGGGCCCTAGTAAGAAGCAGAGCCTAAGGTGTAAATTATCGATAGTCCATATCTCGGAAACTATAAGAGATAATGCAATTTGGCAACCGGCAATGTAATTAGCATGCCGAATATTACTTGGAATGTGAATTGGAACGAAATCGCCAATAGATAAGACCATTTTACAATTTGGGCCCAAGTTAGAAGCAGAGCCTAAGGTGTAAATTATCGATAGTCCATATCTCGGAAACTATAAGAGATAATGCAATTTGGCAACAGGCAATGTAATTAGCATGCCGAATATTACTTGGAATGTGAATTGGAACGAAATCGTCAATAGATAAGACCATTTTACAATTTGGGCCCAAGTTAGAAGCAGAGCCTAAGGTGTAAATTATCGATAGTCCATATCTCGGAAACTATAAGAGATAATGCAATTTGGCAACCGGCAATGTAATTAGCATGCCGAATATTACTTGGAATGTGAATTGGAACGAAATCGCCAATAGATAAAACCATTTTACAATTTGGGCCCAAGTTAGAAGCAGAGCCTAAGGTGTAAATTATTGATAGTCCATATCTCGGAAACTATAAGAGATAATGCAATTTCGCAACCGGCAATGTAATTAGCATGCCGAATATCACTTGGAATGTGAATTGGAACGAAATCGCCAATAGATAAGACCATTTTACAATTTGGGCCCAAGTTAGAAGCAGAGCCTAAGGTGTAAATTATCGATAGTCCATATCTCGGAAACTATAAGAGATAATGCAATTTGGCAACAGGCAATGTAATTAGCATGCCGAATATTACTTGGAATGTGAATTGGAACGAAATCGTCAATAGATAAGACCATTTTACAATTTGGGCCCAAGTTAGAAGCAGAGCCTAAGGTGTAAATTATCGATAGTCCATATCTCGGAAACTATAAGAGATAATGCAATTTGGCAACCGGCAATGTAATTAGCATGCCGAATATTACTTGGAATGTGAATTGGAACGAAATCGCCAATAGATAAAACCATTTTACAATTTGGGCCCAAGTTAGAAGCAGAGCCTAAGGTGTAAATTATAGATAGTCCATATCTCGGAAACTATAAGAGATAATGCAATTTCGCAACCGGCAATGTAATTAGCATGCCGAATATCACTTGGAATGTGAATTGGGACGAAATCGCCAATAGATAAGACCATTTTACAATTTGGGCCTAAGTTAGAAGCAGAGCCTAAGGTGTAAATTATCGATAGTCCATATCTCGGAAACTATAAGAGATAATGCAATTTGGCAACCGGCAATGTAATTAGCATGCCGAATATTACTTGGAATGTGAATTGGAACGAAATCGCCAATAGGTAAGACCATTTTACAATTTGGGCCCAAGTTAGAAGCAGAGCCTAAGGTGTAAATTATCGATAGTCCATATCTCGGAAACTATAAGAGATAATTCAATTTGGCAACCGGCAATGTAATTAGCATGCCGAATATTCCTTGGAATGTGAATTGGAACGAAATCGCCAATAGATAAGATCATTTTACAATTTGGGCCCAAGTTAGAAGCAGAGCCTAAGGTGTAAATTATCGATAGTCCATATCTCGGAAACTATAAGAGTTAAGGCAATTTGGCAACCGGCAATGTAATTAGCATGCCGAATATTACTTGGAATGTGAATTCGAACCTAATCGCCAATAGATAAGACCATTTTACAATTTGGGCCCAAGTTAGAAGCAGAGCCTAAGGTGTAAATAATCGATAGTCCATATCTCGGAAACTATAAGAGATAATGCAATTTGGCAACCGGCAATGTAATTAGCATGCCGAATATTACTTGGAATGTGAATTGGAACGAAATCGCCAATAGATAAGACCATTTTACAATTTGGGCCCAAGTTAGAAGCAGAGCCTAAGGTGTAAATTATCGATAGTCCATATCTCGGAAACTATAAGGGATAATGCAATTTGGCAACCGGCAATGTAATTAGCATGCCGAATATTACTTGGAATGTGAATTGGAACGAAATCGCCAATAGATAAAACCATTTTACAATTTGGGCCCAAGTTAGAAGCAGAGCCTAAGGTGTAAATTATCGATAGTCCATATCTCGGAAACTATAAGAGATAATGCAATTTGGCAACCGGCAATGTAATTAGCATGCCGAATATTACTTGGAATGTGAATTGGAACGAAATCGCCAATAGATAAGACCATTTTACAATTTGGGCCCAAGTTAGAAGCAGAGCCTAAGGTGTAAATTATTGATAGTCCATATCTCGGAAACTATAAGAGATAATGCAATTTCGCAACCGGCAATGTAATTAGCATGCCGAATATCACTTGGAATGTGAATTGGGACGAAATCGCCAATAGATAAGACCATTTTACAATTTGGGCCCAAGTTAGAAGCAGAGCCTAAGGTGTAAATTATCGATAGTCCATATCTCGGAAACTATAAGAGATAATGCAATTTGGCAACCGGCAATGTAATTAGCATGCCGAATATTACTTGGAATGTGAATTGGAACGAAATCGCCAATAGATAAGACCATTTTACAATTTGGGCCCAAGTTAGAAGCAGAGCCTAAGGTGTAAATTATCGATAGTCCATATCTCGGAAACTATAAGAGATAATGCAATTCGGCAACCGGCAATGTAATTAGCATGCCGAATATTACTTGGAATGTGAATTGGAACGAAATCGCCAATAGATAAGATCATTTTACAATTTGGGCCCAAGTTAGAAGCAGAGCCTAAGGTGTAAATTATCGATAGTCCATATCTCGGAAACTATAAGAGTTAATGCAATTTGGCAACCGGCAATGTAATTAGCATGCCGAATATTACTTGGAATGTGAATTGGAACGAAATCGCCAATAGATAAGACGATTTTACAATTTGGGAACAAGTTAGAAGCAGAGCCTAAGGTGTAAATTATCGATAGTCCATATCTCGGAAACTATAAGAGATAATGCAATTTGGCAACCGGCAATGTAATTAGCATGCCGAATATTACTTGGAATGTGAATTGGAACGAAATTGCCAATAGATAAGACCATTTTACAATTTGGGCCCAAGTTAGAAGCAGAGCCTAAGGTGTAAATTATCGATAGTCCATATCTCTGAAACTATAAGAGATAATGCAATTTCGCAACCGGCAATGTAATTAGCATGCCGAATATTACTTGGAATGTGAATTGGGACGAAATCGCCAATAGATAAGGCCATTTTACAATTTGGGCCCAAGTTAGAAGCAGAGCCTAAGGTGTAAATTATCGATAGTCCATATCTCAGAAACTATAAGAGATAATGCAATTTGGCAACCGGCAATGTAATTAGCATGCCGAATATTACTTGGAATGTGAATTGGAACGAAATCGTCAATAGATAAGACCATTTTACAATTTGGGCCCAAGTTAGAAGGAGAGCCTAAGGTGTAAATTATCGATAGTCCATATCTCGGAAACTATAAGAGATAATGCAATTTGGCAACCGGCAATGTAATTAGCATGCCGAATATTACTTGGAATGTGAATTGGAACGAAATCGCCAATAGATAAAACCATTTTACAATTTGGGCCCAAGTTAGAAGCAGAGCCTAAGGTGTAAATTATCGATAGTCCATATCTCGGAAACTATAAGAGATAATGCAATTTGGCAACCGGCAATGTAATTAGCATGCCGAATATTACTTGGAATGTGAATTGGAACGAAATCGCCAATAGATAAGACCATTTTACAATTTGGGCCCAAGTTAGAAGCAGAGCCTAAGGAGTAAATTATTGATAGTCTATATCTCGGAAACTATAAGAGATAATGCAATTTCGCAACCGGCAATGTAATTAGCATGCCGAATATCACTTGGAATGTGAATTGGGACGAAATCGCCAATAGATAAGACCATTTTACAATTTGGGCCCAAGTTAGAAGCAGAGCCTAAGGTGTAAATTATCGATAGTCCATATCTCGGAAACTATAAGGGATAATGCAATTTGGCAACCGGCAATGTAATTAGCATGCCGAATATTACTTGGAATGTGAATTGGAACGAAATCGCCAATAGATAAAACCATTTTACAATTTGGGCCCAAGTTAGAAGCAGAGCCTAAGGTGTAAATTATCGATAGTCCATATCTCGGAAACTATAAGAGATAATGCAATTTGGCAACCGGCAATGTAATTAGCATGCCGAATATTACTTGGAATGTGAATTGGAACGAAATCGCCAATAGATAAGACCATTTTACAATTTGGGCCCAAGTTAGAAGCAGAGCCTAAGGTGTAAATTATTGATAGTCCATATCTCGGAAACTATAAGAGATAATGCAATTTCGCAACCGGCAATGTAATTAGCATGCCGAATATCACTTGGAATGTGAATTGGGACGAAATCGCCAATAGATAAGACCATTTTACAATTTGGGCCCAAGTTAGAAGCAGAGCCTAAGGTGTAAATTATCGATAGTCCATATCTCGGAAACTATAACAGATAATGCAATTTGGCAACCGGCAATGTAATTAGCATGCCGAATATTACTTGGAATGTGAATTGGAACGAAATCGCCAATAGATAAGACCATTTTACAATTTGGGCCCAAGTTAGAAGCAGAGCCTAAGGTGTAAATTATCGATAGTCCATATCTCGGAAACTATAAGAGATAATGCAATTTGGCAACCGGCAATGTAATTAGCATGCCGAATATTACTTGGAATGTGAATTGGAACGAAATCGCCAATAGGTAAGACCATTTTACAATTTGGGCCCAAGTTAGAAGCAGAGCCTAAGGTGTAAATTATCGATAGTCCATATCTCGGAAACTATAAGAGATAATTCAATTTGGCAACCGGCAATGTAATTAGCATGCCGAATATTCCTTGGAATGTGAATTGGAACGAAATCGCCAATAGATAAGACCATTTTACAATTTGGGCCCAAGTTAGAAGCAGAGCCTAAGGTGTAAATTATCGATAGTCCATATCTCGGAAACTATAAGAGATAATGCAATTTGGCAACCGGCAATGTAATTAGCATGCCGAATATTACTTGGAATGTGAATTGGAACGAAATCGCCAATAGATAAGACCATTTTACAATTTGGGCCCAAGTTAGAAGCAGAGCCTAAGGTGTAAATTATCGATAGTCCATATCTCGGAAACTATAAGAGATAATGCAATTTGGCAACCGGCAATGTAATTAGCATGCCGAATATTACTTGGAATGTGAATTGGAACGAAATCGCTAATAGATAAGACCATTTTACAATTTGGGCCCAAGTTAGAAGCAGAGCCTAAGGTGTAAATTATCGATAGTCCACATCTCGGAAAATATAAGAGATAATGCAATTTGGCAACCGGCAATGTAATTAGCATGCCGAATATTACTTGGAATGTGAATTGGAACGAAATCGCCAATAGATAAGATCATTTTACAATTTGGGCCCAAGTTAGAAGCAGAGCCTAAGGTGTAAATTATCGATAGTCCATATCTCGGAAACTATAAGAGTTAATGCAATTTGGCAACCGGCAATGTAATTAGCATGCCGAATATTACTTGGAATGTGAATTGGAACGAAATCGCCAATAGATAAGACCATTTTACAATTTGGGCCCAAGTTAGAAGCAGAGCCTAAGGTGTAAATTATCGATAGTCCATATCTCGGAAACTATAAGAGATAATGCAATTTGGCAACCGGCAATGTAATTAGCATGCCGAATATTACTTGGAATGTGAATTGGAACGAAATTGCCAATAGATAAGACCATTTTACAATTTGGGCCCAAGTTAGAAGCAGAGCCTAAGGTGTAAATTATCGATAGTCCATATCTCTGAAACTATAAGAGATAATGCAATTTCGCAACCGGCAATGTAATTAGCATGCCGAATATTACTTGGAATGTGAATTGGAACGAAATCGCCAATAGATAAGACCATTTTACAATTTGGGCCCAAGTTAGAAGCAGAGCCTAAGGTGTAAATTATCGATAGTCCATATCTCGGAAACTATAAGAGATAATGCAATTTGGCAACAGGCAATGTAATTAGCATGCCGAATATTACTTGGAATGTGAATTGGAACGAAATCGTCAATAGATAAGACCATTTTACAATTTGGGCCCAAGTTAGAAGGAGAGCCTAAGGTGTAAATTATCGATAGTCCATATCTCGGAAACTATAAGAGATAATGCAATTTCGCAACCGGCAATGTAATTAGCATGCCGAATATTACTTGGAATGTGAATTGGGACGAAATCGCCAATAGATAAGGCCATTTTACAATTTGGGCCCAAGTTAGAAGCAGAGCCTAAGGTGTAAATTATCGATAGTCCATATCTCAGAAACTATAAGAGATAATGCAATTTGGCAACCGGCAATGTAATTAGCATGCCGAATATTACTTGGAATGTGAATTGGAACGAAATCGTCAATAGATAAGACCATTTTACAATTTGGGCCCAAGTTAGAAGGAGAGCCTAAGGTGTAAATTATCGATAGTCCATATCTCGGAAACTATAAGAGATAATGCAATTTGGCAACCGGCAATGTAATTAGCATGCCGAAAATTACTTGGAATGTGAATTGGAACGAAATCGCCAATAGATAAAACCATTTTACAATTTGGGCCCAAGTTAGAAGCAGAGCCTAAGGTGTAAATTATCGATAGTCCATATCTCGGAAACTATAAGAGATAATGCAATTTGGCAACCGGCAATGTAATTAGCATGCCGAATATTACTTGGAATGTGAATTGGAACGAAATCGCCAATAGATAAGACCATTTTACAATTTGGGCCCAAGTTAGAAGCAGAGCCTAAGGTGTAAATTATTGATAGTCTATATCTCGGAAACTATAAGAGATAATGCAATTTCGCAACCGGCAATGTAATTAGCATGCCGAATATCACTTGGAATGTGAATTGGGACGAAATCGCCAATAGATAAGACCATTTTACAATTTGGGCCCAAGTTAGAAGCAGAGCCTAAGGTGTAAATTATCGATAGTCCATATCTCGGAAACTATAAGGGATAATGCAATTTGGCAACCGGCAATGTAATTAGCATGCCGAATATTACTTGGAATGTGAATTGGAACGAAATCGCCAATAGATAAAACCATTTTACAATTTGGGCCCAAGTTAGAAGCAGAGCCTAAGGTGTAAATTATCGATAGTCCATATCTCGGAAACTATAAGAGATAATGCAATTTGGCAACCGGCACTGTTATTAGCATGCCGAATATTACTTGGAATGTGAATTGGAACGAAATCGCCAATAGATAAGACCATTTTACAATTTGGGCCCAAGTTAGAAGCAGAGCCTAAGGTGTAAATTATTGATAGTCCATATCTCGGAAACTATAAGAGATAATGCAATTTCGCAACCGGCAATGTAATTAGCATGCCGAATATCACTTGGAATGTGAATTGGGACGAAATCGCCAATAGATAAGACCATTTCACAATTTGGGCCCAAGTTAGAAGCAGAGCCTAAGGTGTAAATTATCGATAGTCCATATCTCGGAAACTATAACAGATAATGCAATTTGGCAACCGGCAATGTAATTAGCATGCCGAATATCACTTGGAATGTGAATTGGAACGAAATCGCCAATAGATAAGACCATTTTACAATTTGGGCCCAAGTTAGAAGCAGAGCCTAAGGTGTAAATTATCGATAGTCCATATCTCGGAAACTATAAGAGATAATGCAATTTGGCAACCGGCAATGTAATTAGCATGCCGAATATTACTTGGAATGTGAATTGGAACGAAATCGCCAATAGATAAGACCATTTTACAATTTGGGCCCAAGTTAGAAGCAGAGCCTAAGGTGTAAATTATCGATAGTCCATATCTCGGAAAATATAAGAGATAATGCAATTTGGCAACCGGCAATGTAATTAGCATGCCGAATATTACTTGGAATGTGAATTGGAACGAAATCGCTAATAGATAAGACCATTTTACAATTTGGGCCCAAGTTAGAAGCAGAGCCTAAGGTGTAAATTATCGATAGTCCACATCTCGGAAACTATAAGAGATAATGCAATTTGGCAACCGGCAATGTAATTAGCATGCCGAATATTACTTGGAATGTGAATTGGAACGAAATCGCCAATAGATAAGATCATTTTACAATTTGGGCCCAAGTTAGAAGCAGAGCCTAAGGTGTAAATTATCGATAGTCCATATCTCGGAAACTATAAGAGTTAATGCAATTTGGCAACCGGCAATGTAATTAGCATGCCGAATATTACTTGGAATGTGAATTGGAACGAAATCGCCAATAGATAAGACCATTTTACAATTTGGGCCCAAGTTAGAAGCAGAGCCTAAGGAGTAAATTATCGATAGTCCATATCTCGGAAACTATAAGAGATAATGCAATTTGACAACCGGCAATGTAATTAGCATGCCGAATATTACTTGGAATGTGAATTGGAACGAAATTGCCAATAGATAAGACCATTTTACAATTTGGGCCCAAGTTAGAAGCAGAGCCTAAGGTGTAAATTATCGATAGTCCATATCTCTGAAACTATAAGAGATAATGCAATTTCGCAACCGGCAATGTAATTAGCATGCCGAATATTACTTGGAATGTGAATTGGGACGAAATCGCCAATAGATAAGGCCATTTTACAATATGGGCCCAAGTTAGAAGCAGAGCCTAAGGTGTAAATTATCGATAGTCCATATCTCAGAAACTATAAGAGATAATGCAATTTGGCAACCGGCAATGTAATTAGCATGCCGAATATTACTTGGAATGTGAATTGGAACGAAATCGCCAATAGATAAGACCATTTTACAATTTGGGCCCAAGTTAGAAGCATAGCCTAAGGTGTAAATTATTGATAGTCCATATCTCGGAAACTATAAGAGATAATGCAATTTCGCAACCGGCAATGTAATTAGCATGCCGAATATTACTTGGAGTGTGAATTGGAGCGAAATCGCCAATAGATAAGACCATTTTACAATTTGGGCCCAAGTAAGAAGCAGAGCCTAAGGTGTAAATTATCGATAGTCCATATCTCGGAAACTATAAGAGATAATGCAATTTGGCAACCGGCAATGTAATTAGCATGCCGAATATTACTTGGAATGTGAATTGGAACGAAATCGCCAATAGATAAGACCATTTTACAATTTGGGCCCAAGTTAGAAGCAGAGCCTAAGGTGTAAATTATCGATAGTCCATATCTCGGAAACTATAAGAGATAATGCAATTTGGCAACAGGCAATGTAATTAGCATGCCGAATATTACTTGGAATGTGAATTGGAACGAAATCGTCAATAGATAAGACCATTTTACAATTTGGGCCCAAGTTAGAAGGAGAGCCTAAGGTGTAAATTATCGATAGTCCATATCTCGGAAACTATAAGAGATAATGCAATTTGGCAACCGGCAATGTAATTAGCATGCCGAATATTACTTGGAATGTGAATTGGAACGAAATCGCCAATAGATAAAACCATTTTACAATTTGGGCCCAAGTTAGAAGCAGAGCCTAAGGTGTAAATTATCGATAGTCCATATCTCGGAAACTATAAGAGATAATGCAATTTGGCAACCGGCAATGTAATTAGCATGCCGAATATTACTTGGATTGTGAATTGGAACGAAATCGCCAATAGATAAGACCATTTTACAATTTGGGCCCAAGTTAGAAGCAGACCCTAAGGTGTAAATTATTGATAGTCTATATCTCGGAAACTATAAGAGATAATGCAATTTCGCAACCGGCAATGTAATTAGCATGCCGAATATCACTTGGAATGTGAATTGGGACGAAATCGCCAATAGATAAGACCATTTTACAATTTGGGCCCAAGTTAGAAGCAGAGCCTAAGGTGTAAATTATCGATAGTCCATATCTCGGAAACTATAAGGGATAATGCAATTTGGCAACCGGCAATGTAATTAGCATGCCGAATATTACTTGGAATGTGAATTGGAACGAAATCGCCAATAGATAAGACCATTTTACAATTTGGGCCCAAGTTAGAAGCAGAGCCTAAGGTGTAAATTATCGATAGTCCATATCTCGGAAACTATAAGAGATAATGCAATTTGGCAACCGGCAATGTAATTAGCATGCCGAATAT
Source organism: Rhynchophorus ferrugineus (assembly GCF_030347505.1). Taxonomy (NCBI): domain Eukaryota; kingdom Metazoa; phylum Arthropoda; class Insecta; order Coleoptera; family Curculionidae; genus Rhynchophorus; species Rhynchophorus ferrugineus. Next base: position 419,563 of record NW_027472650.1, on the reverse strand, counting down.
TGGAATGTGAATTGGAACGAAATCGCCAATAGGTAAGACCATTTTACAATTTGGGCCCAAGTTAGAAGCAGAGCCTAAGGTGTAAATTATCGATAGTCCATATCTCGGAAACTATAAGAGATAATTCAATTTGGCAACCGGCAATGTAATTAGCATGCCGAATATTACTTGGAATGTGAATTGGAACGAAATCGCCAATAGATAAGACCATTTTACAATTTGGGCCCAAGTTAGAAGCAGAGCCTAAGGTGTAAATTATCGATGGTCCATATCTCGGAAACTATAAGAGATAATGCAATTTGGCAACCGGCAATGTAATTAGCATGCCGAATATTACTTGGAATGTGAATTGGAACGAAATCGCCAATAGATAAGACCATTTTACAATTTGGGCCCAAGTTAGAAGCAGAGCCTAAGGTGTAAATTATCGATAGTCCATATCTCGGAAACTATAAGAGGTAATGCAATTTGGCAACCGGCAATGTAATTAGCATGCCGAATATTACTTGGGATGTGAATTGGAACGAAATCGCCAATAGATAAGACCATTTTACAATTTGGGCCCAAGTTAGAAGCAGAGCCTAAGGTGTAAATTATCGATAGTCCATATCTCGGAAACTATAAGAGATAATGCAATTTGGCAACCGGCAATGTAATTAGCATGCCGAATATTACTTGGAATGTGAATTGGAACGAAATCGCCAATAGATAAGACCATTTTACAATTTGGGCCCAAGTTAGAAGCAGAGCCTAAGGTGTAAATTATTGATAGTCCATATCTCGGAAACTATAAGAGATAATGCAATTTCGCAACCGGCAATGTAATTAGCATGCCGAATATTACTTGGAGTGTGAATTGGAACGAAATCGCCAATAGATAAGACCATTTTACAATTTGGGCCCAAGTTAGAAGCAGAGCCTAAGGTGTAAATTATCGATAGTCCATATCTCGGAAACTATAAGAGATAATGCAATTTGGCAACCGGCAATGTAATTAGCATGCCGAATATTACTTGGAATGAGAATTGGAACGAAATCGCCAATAGATAAGACCATTTTACAATTTGGGCCCAAGTTAGAAGCAGAGCCTAAGGTGTAAATTATCGATAGTCCATATCTCGGAAACTATAAGAGATAATGCAATTTGGCAACCGGCAATGTAATTAGCATGCCGAATATTACTTGGAATGTGAATTGGAACGAAATCGCCAATAGATAAGACCATTTTACAATTTGGGCCCAAGTTAGAAGCAGAGCCTAAGGTGTAAATTATCGATAGTCCATATCTCGGAAACTATAAGAGATAATGCAATTTGGCAACCGGCAATGTAATTAGCATGCCGAATATTACTTGGAATGCGAATTGGAACGAAATCGCCAATAGATAAGACCATTTTACAATTTGGGCCCAAGTTAGAAGCAGAGCCTAAGGTGTAAATTATCGATAGTCCATATCTCGGAAACTATAAGAGATGATGCAATTTGGCAACCGGCAATGTAATTAGCATGCCGAATATTACTTGGAATGTGAATTGCAACTAAATCGCCAATAGATAAGACCATTTTACAATTTGGGCCCAAGTTAGAAGCAGAGCCTAAGGTGTAAATTATCGATAGTCCATATCTCGGAAACTATAAGAGATAATGCAATTTGGCAACCGGCAATGTAATTAGCATGCCGAATATTACTTGGAATGTGAATTGGAACGAAATCGCCAATAGATAAGACCATTTTACAATTTGGGCCCAAGTTAGAAGCAGAGCCTAAGGTGTAAATTATCGATAGTCCATATCTCGGAAACTATAAGAGATAATGCAATTTCGCAACCGGCAATGTAATTAGCATGCCGAATATCACTTGGAATGTGAATTGGGACGAAATCGCCAATAGATAAGACCATTTTACAATTTGGGCCCAAGTTAGAAGCAGAGCCTAAGGTGTAAATTATCGATAGTCCATATCTCGGAAACTATAAGAGATAATGCAATTTGGCAACCGGCAATGTAATTAGCATGCCGAATATTACTTGGAATGTGAATTGGAACGAAATTGCCAATAGATAAGATCATTTTACAATTTGGGCCCAAGTTAGAAGCAGAGCCTAAGGTGTAAATTATCGATAGTCCATATCTCGGAAACTATAAGAGATAATGCAATTTGGCAACCGGCAATGTAATTAGCATGCCGAATATTACTTGGAATGTGAATTGGAACGAAATTGCCAATAGATAAGACCATTTTACAATTTGGGCCCAAGTTAGAAGCAGAGCCTAAGGTGTAAATTATCGATAGTCCATATCTCTGAAACTATAAGAGATAATGCAATTTCGCAACCGGCAATGTAATTAGCATGCCGAATATTACTTGGAATGTGAATTGGGACGAAATCGCCAATAGATAAGGCCATTTTACAATTTGGGCCCAAGTTAGAAGCAGAGCCTAAGGTGTAAATTATCGATAGTCCATATCTCAGAAACTATAAGAGATAATGCAATTTGGCAACCGGCAATGTAATTAGCATGCCGAATATTACTTGGAATGTGAATTGGAACGAAATCGCCAATAGATAAGACCATTTTACAATTTGGGCCCAAGTTAGAAGCAGAGCCTAAGGTGTAAATTATCGATAGTCCATATCTCGGAAACTATAAGAGATAATGCAATTTGGCAACCGGCAATGTAATTAGCATGCCGAATATTACTTGGAATCTGAATTGGAACGAAATCGCGAATAGATAAGATCATTTTACAATTTGGGCCCAAGTTAGAAGCAGAGCCTAAGGTGTAAATTATCGATAGTCCATATCTCGGAAACTATAAGAGTTAATGCAATTTGGCAACCGGCAATGTAATTAGCATGCCGAATATTACTTGGAATGTGAATTGGAACGAAATCGCCAATAGATAAGACCATTTTACAATTTGGGCCCAAGTTAGAAGCAGAGCCTAAGGTGTAAATTATCGATAGTCCATATCTCGGAAACTATAAGAGATAATGCAATTTGGCAACCGGCAATGTAATTAGCATGCCGAATATTACTTGGAATGTGAATTGGAACGAAATTGCCAATAGATAAGACAATTTTACAATTTGGGCCCAAGTTAGAAGCAGAGCCTAAGGTGTAAATTATCGATAGTCCATATCTCAGAAACTATAAGAGATAATGCAATTTGGCAACCGGCAATGTAATTAGCATGCCGAATATTACTTGGAATGTGAATTAGAACGAAATCGCCAATAGATAAGACCATTTTACAATTTGGGCCCAAGTTAGAAGCAGAGCCTAAGGTGTAAATTATTGATAGTCCATATCTCGAAAACTATAAGAGATAATGCAATTTCGCAACCGGCAATGTAATTAGCATGCCTAATATTACTTGGAGTGTGAATTGGAACGAAATCGCCAATAGATAAGACCATTTTACAATTTGGGCCCTAGTAAGAAGCAGAGCCTAAGGTGTAAATTATCGATAGTCCATATCTCGGAAACTATAAGAGATAATGCAATTTGGCAACCGGCAATGTAATTAGCATGCCGAATATTACTTGGAATGTGAATTGGAACGAAATCGCCAATAGATAAGACCATTTTACAATTTGGGCCCAAGTTAGAAGCAGAGCCTAAGGTGTAAATTATCGATAGTCCATATCTCGGAAACTATAAGAGATAATGCAATTTGGCAACAGGCAATGTAATTAGCATGCCGAATATTACTTGGAATGTGAATTGGAACGAAATCGTCAATAGATAAGACCATTTTACAATTTGGGCCCAAGTTAGAAGCAGAGCCTAAGGTGTAAATTATCGATAGTCCATATCTCGGAAACTATAAGAGATAATGCAATTTGGCAACCGGCAATGTAATTAGCATGCCGAATATTACTTGGAATGTGAATTGGAACGAAATCGCCAATAGATAAAACCATTTTACAATTTGGGCCCAAGTTAGAAGCAGAGCCTAAGGTGTAAATTATTGATAGTCCATATCTCGGAAACTATAAGAGATAATGCAATTTCGCAACCGGCAATGTAATTAGCATGCCGAATATCACTTGGAATGTGAATTGGAACGAAATCGCCAATAGATAAGACCATTTTACAATTTGGGCCCAAGTTAGAAGCAGAGCCTAAGGTGTAAATTATCGATAGTCCATATCTCGGAAACTATAAGAGATAATGCAATTTGGCAACAGGCAATGTAATTAGCATGCCGAATATTACTTGGAATGTGAATTGGAACGAAATCGTCAATAGATAAGACCATTTTACAATTTGGGCCCAAGTTAGAAGCAGAGCCTAAGGTGTAAATTATCGATAGTCCATATCTCGGAAACTATAAGAGATAATGCAATTTGGCAACCGGCAATGTAATTAGCATGCCGAATATTACTTGGAATGTGAATTGGAACGAAATCGCCAATAGATAAAACCATTTTACAATTTGGGCCCAAGTTAGAAGCAAAGCCTAAGGTGTAAATTATAGATAGTCCATATCTCGGAAACTATAAGAGATAATGCAATTTCGCAACCGGCAATGTAATTAGCATGCCGAATATCACTTGGAATGTGAATTGGGACGAAATCGCCAATAGATAAGACCATTTTACAATTTGGGCCTAAGTTAGAAGCAGAGCCTAAGGTGTAAATTATCGATAGTCCATATCTCGGAAACTATAAGAGATAATGCAATTTGGCAACCGGCAATGTAATTAGCATGCCGAATATTACTTGGAATGTGAATTGGAACGAAATCGCCAATAGGTAAGACCATTTTACAATTTGGGCCCAAGTTAGAAGCAGAGCCTAAGGTGTAAATTATCGATAGTCCATATCTCGGAAACTATAAGAGATAATTCAATTTGGCAACCGGCAATGTAATTAGCATGCCGAATATTCCTTGGAATGTGAATTGGAACGAAATCGCCAATAGATAAGATCATTTTACAATTTGGGCCCAAGTTAGAAGCAGAGCCTAAGGTGTAAATTATCGATAGTCCATATCTCGGAAACTATAAGAGTTAAGGCAATTTGGCAACCGGCAATGTAATTAGCATGCCGAATATTACTTGGAATGTGAATTCGAACCAAATCGCCAATAGATAAGACCATTTTACAATTTGGGCCCAAGTTAGAAGCAGAGCCTAAGGTGTAAATAATCGATAGTCCATATCTCGGAAACTATAAGAGATAATGCAATTTGGCAACCGGCAATGTAATTAGCATGCCGAATATTACTTGGAATGTGAATTGGAACGAAATCGCCAATAGATAAGACCATTTTACAATTTGGGCCCAAGTTAGAAGCAGAGCCTAAGGTGTAAATTATCGATAGTCCATATCTCGGAAACTATAAGGGATAATGCAATTTGGCAACCGGCAATGTAATTAGCATGCCGAATATTACTTGGAATGTGAATTGGAACGAAATCGCCAATAGATAAAACCATTTTACAATTTGGGCCCAAGTTAGAAGCAGAGCCTAAGGTGTAAATTATCGATAGTCCATATCTCGGAAACTATAAGAGATAATGCAATTTGGCAACCGGCAATGTAATTAGCATGCCGAATATTACTTGGAATGTGAATTGGAACGAAATCGCCAATAGATAAGACCATTTTACAATTTGGGCCCAAGTTAGAAGCAGAGCCTAAGGTGTAAATTATTGATAGTCCATATCTCGGAAACTATAAGAGATAATGCAATTTCGCAACCGGCAATGTAATTAGCATGCCGAATATCACTTGGAATGTGAATTGGGACGAAATCGCCAATAGATAAGACCATTTTACAATTTGGGCCCAAGTTAGAAGCAGAGCCTAAGGTGTAAATTATCGATAGTCCATATCTCGGAAACTATAAGAGATAATGCAATTTGGCAACCGGCAATGTAATTAGCATGCCGAATATTACTTGGAATGTGAATTGGAACGAAATCGCCAATAGATAAGACCATTTTACAATTTGGGCCCAAGTTAGAAGCAGAGCCTAAGGTGTAAATTATCGATAGTCCATATCTCGGAAACTATAAGAGATAATGCAATTCGGCAACCGGCAATGTAATTAGCATGCCGAATATTACTTGGAATGTGAATTGGAACGAAATCGCCAATAGATAAGATCATTTTACAATTTGGGCCCAAGTTAGAAGCAGAGCCTAAGGTGTAAATTATCGATAGTCCATATCTCGGAAACTATAAGAGTTAATGCAATTTGGCAACCGGCAATGTAATTAGCATGCCGAATATTACTTGGAATGTGAATTGGAACGAAATCGCCAATAGATAAGACGATTTTACAATTTGGGAACAAGTTAGAAGCAGAGCCTAAGGTGTAAATTATCGATAGTCCATATCTCGGAAACTATAAGAGATAATGCAATTTGGCAACCGGCAATGTAATTAGCATGCCGAATATTACTTGGAATGTGAATTGGAACGAAATTGCCAATAGATAAGACCATTTTACAATTTGGGCCCAAGTTAGAAGCAGAGCCTAAGGTGTAAATTATCGATAGTCCATATCTCTGAAACTATAAGAGATAATGCAATTTCGCAACCGGCAATGTAATTAGCATGCCGAATATTACTTGGAATGTGAATTGGGACGAAATCGCCAATAGATAAGGCCATTTTACAATTTGGGCCCAAGTTAGAAGCAGAGCCTAAGGTGTAAATTATCGATAGTCCATATCTCAGAAACTATAAGAGATAATGCAATTTGGCAACCGGCAATGTAATTAGCATGCCGAATATTACTTGGAATGTGAATTGGAACGAAATCGTCAATAGATAAGACCATTTTACAATTTGGGCCCAAGTTAGAAGGAGAGCCTAAGGTGTAAATTATCGATAGTCCATATCTCGGAAACTATAAGAGATAATGCAATTTGGCAACCGGCAATGTAATTAGCATGCCGAATATTACTTGGAATGTGAATTGGAACGAAATTGCCAATAGATAAAACCATTTTACAATTTGGGCCCAAGTTAGAAGCAGAGCCTAAGGTGTAAATTATCGATAGTCCATATCTCGGAAACTATAAGAGATAATGCAATTTGGCAACCGGCAATGTAATTAGCATGCCGAATATTACTTGGAATGTGAATTGGAACGAAATCGCCAATAGATAAGACCATTTTACAATTTGGGCCCAAGTTAGAAGCAGAGCCTAAGGAGTAAATTATTGATAGTCTATATCTCGGAAACTATAAGAGATAATGCAATTTCGCAACCGGCAATGTAATTAGCATGCCGAATATCACTTGGAATGTGAATTGGGACGAAATCGCCAATAGATAAGACCATTTTACAATTTGGGCCCAAGTTAGAAGCAGAGCCTAAGGTGTAAATTATCGATAGTCCATATCTCGGAAACTATAAGGGATAATGCAATTTGGCAACCGGCAATGTAATTAGCATGCCGAATATTACTTGGAATGTGAATTGGAACGAAATCGCCAATAGATAAAACCATTTTACAATTTGGGCCCAAGTTAGAAGCAGAGCCTAAGGTGTAAATTATCGATAGTCCATATCTCGGAAACTATAAGAGATAATGCAATTTGGCAACCGGCAATGTAATTAGCATGCCGAATATTACTTGGAATGTGAATTGGAACGAAATCGCCAATAGATAAGACCATTTTACAATTTGGGCCCAAGTTAGAAGCAGAGCCTAAGGTGTAAATTATTGATAGTCCATATCTCGGAAACTATAAGAGATAATGCAATTTCGCAACCGGCAATGTAATTAGCATGCCGAATATCACTTGGAATGTGAATTGGGACGAAATCGCCAATAGATAAGACCATTTTACAATTTGGGCCCAAGTTAGAAGCAGAGCCTAAGGTGTAAATTATCGATAGTCCATATCTCGGAAACTATAACAGATAATGCAATTTGGCAACCGGCAATGTAATTAGCATGCCGAATATTACTTGGAATGTGAATTGGAACGAAATCGCCAATAGATAAGACCATTTTACAATTTGGGCCCAAGTTAGAAGCAGAGCCTAAGGTGTAAATTATCGATAGTCCATATCTCGGAAACTATAAGAGATAATGCAATTTGGCAACCGGCAATGTAATTAGCATGCCGAATATTACTTGGAATGTGAATTGGAACGAAATCGCCAATAGGTAAGACCATTTTACAATTTGGGCCCAAGTTAGAAGCAGAGCCTAAGGTGTAAATTATCGATAGTCCATATCTCGGAAACTATAAGAGATAATTCAATTTGGCAACCGGCAATGTAATTAGCATGCCGAATATTCCTTGGAATGTGAATTGGAACGAAATCGCCAATAGATAAGACCATTTTACAATTTGGGCCCAAGTTAGAAGCAGAGCCTAAGGTGTAAATTATCGATAGTCCATATCTCGGAAACTATAAGAGATAATGCAATTTGGCAACCGGCAATGTAATTAGCATGCCGAATATTACTTGGAATGTGAATTGGAACGAAATCGCCAATAGATAAGACCATTTTACAATTTGGGCCCAAGTTAGAAGCAGAGCCTAAGGTGTAAATTATCGATAGTCCATATCTCGGAAACTATAAGAGATAATGCAATTTGGCAACCGGCAATGTAATTAGCATGCCGAATATTACTTGGAATGTGAATTGGAACGAAATCGCTAATAGATAAGACCATTTTACAATTTGGGCCCAAGTTAGAAGCAGAGCCTAAGGTGTAAATTATCGATAGTCCACATCTCGGAAAATATAAGAGATAATGCAATTTGGCAACCGGCAATGTAATTAGCATGCCGAATATTACTTGGAATGTGAATTGGAACGAAATCGCCAATAGATAAGATCATTTTACAATTTGGGCCCAAGTTAGAAGCAGAGCCTAAGGTGTAAATTATCGATAGTCCATATCTCGGAAACTATAAGAGTTAATGCAATTTGGCAACCGGCAATGTAATTAGCATGCCGAATATTACTTGGAATGTGAATTGGAACGAAATCGCCAATAGATAAGACCATTTTACAATTTGGGCCCAAGTTAGAAGCAGAGCCTAAGGTGTAAATTATCGATAGTCCATATCTCGGAAACTATAAGAGATAATGCAATTTGGCAACCGGCAATGTAATTAGCATGCCGAATATTACTTGGAATGTGAATTGGAACGAAATTGCCAATAGATAAGACCATTTTACAATTTGGGCCCAAGTTAGAAGCAGAGCCTAAGGTGTAAATTATCGATAGTCCATATCTCTGAAACTATAAGAGATAATGCAATTTCGCAACCGGCAATGTAATTAGCATGCCGAATATTACTTGGAATGTGAATTGGAACGAAATCGCCAATAGATAAGACCATTTTACAATTTGGGCCCAAGTTAGAAGCAGAGCCTAAGGTGTAAATTATCGATAGTCCATATCTCGGAAACTATAAGAGATAATGCAATTTGGCAACAGGCAATGTAATTAGCATGCCGAATATTACTTGGAATGTGAATTGGAACGAAATCGTCAATAGATAAGACCATTTTACAATTTGGGCCCAAGTTAGAAGGAGAGCCTAAGGTGTAAATTATCGATAGTCCATATCTCGGAAACTATAAGAGATAATGCAATTTCGCAACCGGCAATGTAATTAGCATGCCGAATATTACTTGGAATGTGAATTGGGACGAAATCGCCAATAGATAAGGCCATTTTACAATTTGGGCCCAAGTTAGAAGCAGAGCCTAAGGTGTAAATTATCGATAGTCCATATCTCAGAAACTATAAGAGATAATGCAATTTGGCAACCGGCAATGTAATTAGCATGCCGAATATTACTTGGAATGTGAATTGGAACGAAATCGTCAATAGATAAGACCATTTTACAATTTGGGCCCAAGTTAGAAGGAGAGCCTAAGGTGTAAATTATCGATAGTCCATATCTCGGAAACTATAAGAGATAATGCAATTTGGCAACCGGCAATGTAATTAGCATGCCGAAAATTACTTGGAATGTGAATTGGAACGAAATCGCCAATAGATAAAACCATTTTACAATTTGGGCCCAAGTTAGAAGCAGAGCCTAAGGTGTAAATTATCGATAGTCCATATCTCGGAAACTATAAGAGATAATGCAATTTGGCAACCGGCAATGTAATTAGCATGCCGAATATTACTTGGAATGTGAATTGGAACGAAATCGCCAATAGATAAGACCATTTTACAATTTGGGCCCAAGTTAGAAGCAGAGCCTAAGGTGTAAATTATTGATAGTCTATATCTCGGAAACTATAAGAGATAATGCAATTTCGCAACCGGCAATGTAATTAGCATGCCGAATATCACTTGGAATGTGAATTGGGACGAAATCGCCAATAGATAAGACCATTTTACAATTTGGGCCCAAGTTAGAAGCAGAGCCTAAGGTGTAAATTATCGATAGTCCATATCTCGGAAACTATAAGGGATAATGCAATTTGGCAACCGGCAATGTAATTAGCATGCCGAATATTACTTGGAATGTGAATTGGAACGAAATCGCCAATAGATAAAACCATTTTACAATTTGGGCCCAAGTTAGAAGCAGAGCCTAAGGTGTAAATTATCGATAGTCCATATCTCGGAAACTATAAGAGATAATGCAATTTGGCAACCGGCACTGTTATTAGCATGCCGAATATTACTTGGAATGTGAATTGGAACGAAATCGCCAATAGATAAGACCATTTTACAATTTGGGCCCAAGTTAGAAGCAGAGCCTAAGGTGTAAATTATTGATAGTCCATATCTCGGAAACTATAAGAGATAATGCAATTTCGCAACCGGCAATGTAATTAGCATGCCGAATATCACTTGGAATGTGAATTGGGACGAAATCGCCAATAGATAAGACCATTTCACAATTTGGGCCCAAGTTAGAAGCAGAGCCTAAGGTGTAAATTATCGATAGTCCATATCTCGGAAACTATAACAGATAATGCAATTTGGCAACCGGCAATGTAATTAGCATGCCGAATATCACTTGGAATGTGAATTGGAACGAAATCGCCAATAGATAAGACCATTTTACAATTTGGGCCCAAGTTAGAAGCAGAGCCTAAGGTGTAAATTATCGATAGTCCATATCTCGGAAACTATAAGAGATAATGCAATTTGGCAACCGGCAATGTAATTAGCATGCCGAATATTACTTGGAATGTGAATTGGAACGAAATCGCCAATAGATAAGACCATTTTACAATTTGGGCCCAAGTTAGAAGCAGAGCCTAAGGTGTAAATTATCGATAGTCCATATCTCGGAAAATATAAGAGATAATGCAATTTGGCAACCGGCAATGTAATTAGCATGCCGAATATTACTTGGAATGTGAATTGGAACGAAATCGCTAATAGATAAGACCATTTTACAATTTGGGCCCAAGTTAGAAGCAGAGCCTAAGGTGTAAATTATCGATAGTCCACATCTCGGAAACTATAAGAGATAATGCAATTTGGCAACCGGCAATGTAATTAGCATGCCGAATATTACTTGGAATGTGAATTGGAACGAAATCGCCAATAGATAAGATCATTTTACAATTTGGGCCCAAGTTAGAAGCAGAGCCTAAGGTGTAAATTATCGATAGTCCATATCTCGGAAACTATAAGAGTTAATGCAATTTGGCAACCGGCAATGTAATTAGCATGCCGAATATTACTTGGAATGTGAATTGGAACGAAATCGCCAATAGATAAGACCATTTTACAATTTGGGCCCAAGTTAGAAGCAGAGCCTAAGGAGTAAATTATCGATAGTCCATATCTCGGAAACTATAAGAGATAATGCAATTTGACAACCGGCAATGTAATTAGCATGCCGAATATTACTTGGAATGTGAATTGGAACGAAATTGCCAATAGATAAGACCATTTTACAATTTGGGCCCAAGTTAGAAGCAGAGCCTAAGGTGTAAATTATCGATAGTCCATATCTCTGAAACTATAAGAGATAATGCAATTTCGCAACCGGCAATGTAATTAGCATGCCGAATATTACTTGGAATGTGAATTGGGACGAAATCGCCAATAGATAAGGCCATTTTACAATATGGGCCCAAGTTAGAAGCAGAGCCTAAGGTGTAAATTATCGATAGTCCATATCTCAGAAACTATAAGAGATAATGCAATTTGGCAACCGGCAATGTAATTAGCATGCCGAATATTACTTGGAATGTGAATTGGAACGAAATCGCCAATAGATAAGACCATTTTACAATTTGGGCCCAAGTTAGAAGCATAGCCTAAGGTGTAAATTATTGATAGTCCATATCTCGGAAACTATAAGAGATAATGCAATTTCGCAACCGGCAATGTAATTAGCATGCCGAATATTACTTGGAGTGTGAATTGGAGCGAAATCGCCAATAGATAAGACCATTTTACAATTTGGGCCCAAGTAAGAAGCAGAGCCTAAGGTGTAAATTATCGATAGTCCATATCTCGGAAACTATAAGAGATAATGCAATTTGGCAACCGGCAATGTAATTAGCATGCCGAATATTACTTGGAATGTGAATTGGAACGAAATCGCCAATAGATAAGACCATTTTACAATTTGGGCCCAAGTTAGAAGCAGAGCCTAAGGTGTAAATTATCGATAGTCCATATCTCGGAAACTATAAGAGATAATGCAATTTGGCAACAGGCAATGTAATTAGCATGCCGAATATTACTTGGAATGTGAATTGGAACGAAATCGTCAATAGATAAGACCATTTTACAATTTGGGCCCAAGTTAGAAGGAGAGCCTAAGGTGTAAATTATCGATAGTCCATATCTCGGAAACTATAAGAGATAATGCAATTTGGCAACCGGCAATGTAATTAGCATGCCGAATATTACTTGGAATGTGAATTGGAACGAAATCGCCAATAGATAAAACCATTTTACAATTTGGGCCCAAGTTAGAAGCAGAGCCTAAGGTGTAAATTATCGATAGTCCATATCTCGGAAACTATAAGAGATAATGCAATTTGGCAACCGGCAATGTAATTAGCATGCCGAATATTACTTGGATTGTGAATTGGAACGAAATCGCCAATAGATAAGACCATTTTACAATTTGGGCCCAAGTTAGAAGCAGACCCTAAGGTGTAAATTATTGATAGTCTATATCTCGGAAACTATAAGAGATAATGCAATTTCGCAACCGGCAATGTAATTAGCATGCCGAATATCACTTGGAATGTGAATTGGGACGAAATCGCCAATAGATAAGACCATTTTACAATTTGGGCCCAAGTTAGAAGCAGAGCCTAAGGTGTAAATTATCGATAGTCCATATCTCGGAAACTATAAGGGATAATGCAATTTGGCAACCGGCAATGTAATTAGCATGCCGAATATTACTTGGAATGTGAATTGGAACGAAATCGCCAATAGATAAGACCATTTTACAATTTGGGCCCAAGTTAGAAGCAGAGCCTAAGGTGTAAATTATCGATAGTCCATATCTCGGAAACTATAAGAGATAATGCAATTTGGCAACCGGCAATGTAATTAGCATGCCGAATATTGGAATGTGAATTGGAACGAAATCGCCAATAGGTAAGACCATTTTACAATTTGGGCCCAAGTTAGAAGCAGAGCCTAAGGTGTAAATTATCGATAGTCCATATCTCGGAAACTATAAGAGATAATTCAATTTGGCAACCGGCAATGTAATTAGCATGCCGAATATTACTTGGAATGTGAATTGGAACGAAATCGCCAATAGATAAGACCATTTTACAATTTGGGCCCAAGTTAGAAGCAGAGCCTAAGGTGTAAATTATCGATGGTCCATATCTCGGAAACTATAAGAGATAATGCAATTTGGCAACCGGCAATGTAATTAGCATGCCGAATATTACTTGGAATGTGAATTGGAACGAAATCGCCAATAGATAAGACCATTTTACAATTTGGGCCCAAGTTAGAAGCAGAGCCTAAGGTGTAAATTATCGATAGTCCATATCTCGGAAACTATAAGAGGTAATGCAATTTGGCAACCGGCAATGTAATTAGCATGCCGAATATTACTTGGGATGTGAATTGGAACGAAATCGCCAATAGATAAGACCATTTTACAATTTGGGCCCAAGTTAGAAGCAGAGCCTAAGGTGTAAATTATCGATAGTCCATATCTCGGAAACTATAAGAGATAATGCAATTTGGCAACCGGCAATGTAATTAGCATGCCGAATATTACTTGGAATGTGAATTGGAACGAAATCGCCAATAGATAAGACCATTTTACAATTTGGGCCCAAGTTAGAAGCAGAGCCTAAGGTGTAAATTATTGATAGTCCATATCTCGGAAACTATAAGAGATAATGCAATTTCGCAACCGGCAATGTAATTAGCATGCCGAATATTACTTGGAGTGTGAATTGGAACGAAATCGCCAATAGATAAGACCATTTTACAATTTGGGCCCAAGTTAGAAGCAGAGCCTAAGGTGTAAATTATCGATAGTCCATATCTCGGAAACTATAAGAGATAATGCAATTTGGCAACCGGCAATGTAATTAGCATGCCGAATATTACTTGGAATGAGAATTGGAACGAAATCGCCAATAGATAAGACCATTTTACAATTTGGGCCCAAGTTAGAAGCAGAGCCTAAGGTGTAAATTATCGATAGTCCATATCTCGGAAACTATAAGAGATAATGCAATTTGGCAACCGGCAATGTAATTAGCATGCCGAATATTACTTGGAATGTGAATTGGAACGAAATCGCCAATAGATAAGACCATTTTACAATTTGGGCCCAAGTTAGAAGCAGAGCCTAAGGTGTAAATTATCGATAGTCCATATCTCGGAAACTATAAGAGATAATGCAATTTGGCAACCGGCAATGTAATTAGCATGCCGAATATTACTTGGAATGCGAATTGGAACGAAATCGCCAATAGATAAGACCATTTTACAATTTGGGCCCAAGTTAGAAGCAGAGCCTAAGGTGTAAATTATCGATAGTCCATATCTCGGAAACTATAAGAGATGATGCAATTTGGCAACCGGCAATGTAATTAGCATGCCGAATATTACTTGGAATGTGAATTGCAACTAAATCGCCAATAGATAAGACCATTTTACAATTTGGGCCCAAGTTAGAAGCAGAGCCTAAGGTGTAAATTATCGATAGTCCATATCTCGGAAACTATAAGAGATAATGCAATTTGGCAACCGGCAATGTAATTAGCATGCCGAATATTACTTGGAATGTGAATTGGAACGAAATCGCCAATAGATAAGACCATTTTACAATTTGGGCCCAAGTTAGAAGCAGAGCCTAAGGTGTAAATTATCGATAGTCCATATCTCGGAAACTATAAGAGATAATGCAATTTCGCAACCGGCAATGTAATTAGCATGCCGAATATCACTTGGAATGTGAATTGGGACGAAATCGCCAATAGATAAGACCATTTTACAATTTGGGCCCAAGTTAGAAGCAGAGCCTAAGGTGTAAATTATCGATAGTCCATATCTCGGAAACTATAAGAGATAATGCAATTTGGCAACCGGCAATGTAATTAGCATGCCGAATATTACTTGGAATGTGAATTGGAACGAAATTGCCAATAGATAAGATCATTTTACAATTTGGGCCCAAGTTAGAAGCAGAGCCTAAGGTGTAAATTATCGATAGTCCATATCTCGGAAACTATAAGAGATAATGCAATTTGGCAACCGGCAATGTAATTAGCATGCCGAATATTACTTGGAATGTGAATTGGAACGAAATTGCCAATAGATAAGACCATTTTACAATTTGGGCCCAAGTTAGAAGCAGAGCCTAAGGTGTAAATTATCGATAGTCCATATCTCTGAAACTATAAGAGATAATGCAATTTCGCAACCGGCAATGTAATTAGCATGCCGAATATTACTTGGAATGTGAATTGGGACGAAATCGCCAATAGATAAGGCCATTTTACAATTTGGGCCCAAGTT
Organism: Rhynchophorus ferrugineus; assembly: GCF_030347505.1. Lineage (NCBI taxonomy): Eukaryota > Metazoa > Arthropoda > Insecta > Coleoptera > Curculionidae > Rhynchophorus > Rhynchophorus ferrugineus. Next base: position 403,618 of record NW_027472650.1, on the reverse strand, counting down.
AGAAGCAGAGCCTAAGGTGTAAATTATCGATAGTCCATATCTCAGAAACTATAAGAGATAATGCAATTTGGCAACCGGCAATGTAATTAGCATGCCGAATATTACTTGGAATGTGAATTGGAACGAAATCGCCAATAGATAAGACCATTTTACAATTTGGGCCCAAGTTAGAAGCAGAGCCTAAGGTGTAAATTATCGATAGTCCATATCTCGGAAACTATAAGAGATAATGCAATTTGGCAACCGGCAATGTAATTAGCATGCCGAATATTACTTGGAATGCGAATTGGAACGAAATCGCCAATAGATAAGACCATTTTACAATTTGGGCCCAAGTTAGAAGCAGAGCCTAAGGTGTAAATTATCGATAGTCCATATCTCGGAAACTATAAGAGATAATGCAATTTGGCAACCGGCAATGTAATTAGCATGCCGAATATTACTTGGAATGTGAATTGCAACTAAATCGCCAATAGATAAGACCATTTTACAATTTGGGCCCAAGTTAGAAGCAGAGCCTAAGGTGTAAATTATCGATAGTCCATATCTCGGAAACTATAAGAGATAATGCAATTTGGCAACCGGCAATGTAATTAGCATGCCGAATATTACTTGGAATGTGAATTGGAACGAAATCGCCAATAGATAAGACCATTTTACAATTTGGGCCCAAGTTAGAAGCAGAGCCTAAGGTGTAAATTATCGATAGTCCATATCTCGGAAACTATAAGAGATAATGCAATTTCGCAACCGGCAATGTAATTAGCATGCCGAATATCACTTGGAATGTGAATTGGGACGAAATCGCCAATAGATAAGACCATTTTACAATTTGGGCCCAAGTTAGAAGCAGAGCCTAAGGTGTAAATTATCGATAGTCCATATCTCGGAAACTATAAGAGATAATGCAATTTGGCAACCGGCAATGTAATTAGCATGCCGAATATTACTTGGAATGCGAATTGGAACGAAATTGCCAATAGATAAGACCATTTTACAATTTGGGCCCAAGTTAGAAGCAGAGCCTAAGGTGTAAATTATCGATAGTCCATATCTCGGAAACTATAAGAGATAATGCAATTTGGCAACCGGCAATGTAATTAGCATGCCGAATATTACTTGGAATGTGAATTGGAACGAAATTGCCAATAGATAAGACCATTTTACAATTTGGGCCCAAGTTAGAAGCAGAGCCTAAGGTGTAAATTATCGATAGTCCATATCTCTGAAACTATATGAGATAATGCAATTTCGCAACCGGCAATGTAATTAGCATGCCGAATATTACTTGGAATGTGAATTGGGACGAAATCGCCAATAGATAAGGCCATTTTACAATTTGGGCCCAAGTTAGAAGCAGAGCCTAAGGTGTAAATTATCGATAGTCCATATCTAGGAAACTATAAGAGATAATTCAATTTGGCAACCGGCAATGTAATTAGCATGCCGAATATTACTTGGAATGTGAATTGGAACGAAATCGCCAATAGATAAGACCATTTTACAATTTGGGCCCAAGTTAGAAGCAGAGCCTAAGGTGTAAATTATCGATGGTCCATATCTCGGAAACTATAAGAGATAATGCAATTTGGCAACCGGCAATGTAATTAGCATGCCGAATATTACTTGGAATGTGAATTGGAACGAAATCGCCAATAGATAAGACCATTTTACAATTTGGGCCCAAGTTAGAAGCAGAGCCTAAGGTGTAAATTATCGATAGTCCATATCTCGGAAACTATAAGAGGTAATGCAATTTGGCAACCGGCAATGTAATTAGCATGCCGAATATTACTTGGGATGTGAATTGGAACGAAATCGCCAATAGATAAGACCATTTTACAATTTGGGCCCAAGTTAGAAGCAGAGCCTAAGGTGTAAATTATCGATAGTCCATATCTCGGAAACTATAAGAGATAATGCAATTTGGCAACCGGCAATGTAATTAGCATGCCGAATATTACTTGGAATGTGAATTGGAACGAAATCGCCAATAGATAAGACCATTTTACAATTTGGGCCCAAGTTAGAAGCAGAGCCTAAGGTGTAAATTATTGATAGTCCATATCTCGGAAACTATAAGAGATAATGCAATTTCGCAACCGGCAATGTAATTAGCATGCCGAATATTACTTGGAGTGTGAATTGGAACGAAATCGCCAATAGATAAGACCATTTTACAATTTGGGCCCAAGTTAGAAGCAGAGCCTAAGGTGTAAATTATCGATAGTCCATATCTCGGAAACTATAAGAGATAATGCAATTTGGCAACCGGCAATGTAATTAGCATGCCGAATATTACTTGGAATGAGAATTGGAACGAAATCGCCAATAGATAAGACCATTTTACAATTTGGGCCCAAGTTAGAAGCAGAGCCTAAGGTGTAAATTATCGATAGTCCATATCTCGGAAACTATAAGAGATAATGCAATTTGGCAACCGGCAATGTAATTAGCATGCCGAATATTACTTGGAATGTGAATTGGAACGAAATCGCCAATAGATAAGACCATTTTACAATTTGGGCCCAAGTTAGAAGCAGAGCCTAAGGTGTAAATTATCGATAGTCCATATCTCGGAAACTATAAGAGATAATGCAATTTGGCAACCGGCAATGTAATTAGCATGCCGAATATTACTTGGAATGCGAATTGGAACGAAATCGCCAATAGATAAGACCATTTTACAATTTGGGCCCAAGTTAGAAGCAGAGCCTAAGGTGTAAATTATCGATAGTCCATATCTCGGAAACTATAAGAGATAATGCAATTTGGCAACCGGCAATGTAATTAGCATGCCGAATATTACTTGGAATGTGAATTGCAACTAAATCGCCAATAGATAAGACCATTTTACAATTTGGGCCCAAGTTAGAAGCAGAGCCTAAGGTGTAAATTATCGATAGTCCATATCTCGGAAACTATAAGAGATAATGCAATTTGGCAACCGGCAATGTAATTAGCATGCCGAATATTACTTGGAATGTGAATTGGAACGAAATCGCCAATAGATAAGACCATTTTACAATTTGGGCCCAAGTTAGAAGCAGAGCCTAAGGTGTAAATTATCGATAGTCCATATCTCGGAAACTATAAGAGATAATGCAATTTCGCAACCGGCAATGTAATTAGCATGCCGAATATCACTTGGAATGTGAATTGGGACGAAATCGCCAATAGATAAGACCATTTTACAATTTGGGCCCAAGTTAGAAGCAGAGCCTAAGGTGTAAATTATCGATAGTCCATATCTCGGAAACTATAAGAGATAATGCAATTTGGCAACCGGCAATGTAATTAGCATGCCGAATATTACTTGGAATGTGAATTGGAACGAAATTGCCAATAGATAAGATCATTTTACAATTTGGGCCCAAGTTAGAAGCAGAGCCTAAGGTGTAAATTATCGATAGTCCATATCTCGGAAACTATAAGAGATAATGCAATTTGGCAACCGGCAATGTAATTAGCATGCCGAATATTACTTGGAATGTGAATTGGAACGAAATTGCCAATAGATAAGACCATTTTACAATTTGGGCCCAAGTTAGAAGCAGAGCCTAAGGTGTAAATTATCGATAGTCCATATCTCTGAAGCTATAAGAGATAATGCAATTTCGCAACCGGCAATGTAATTAGCATGCCGAATATTACTTGGAATGTGAATTGGGACGAAATCGCCAATAGATAAGGCCATTTTACAATTTGGGCCCAAGTTAGAAGCAGAGCCTAAGGTGTAAATTATCGATAGTCCATATCTCAGAAACTATAAGAGATAATGCAATTTGGCAACCGGCAATGTAATTAGCATGCCGAATATTACTTGGAATGTGAATTGGAACGAAATCGCCAATAGATAAGACCATTTTACAATTTGGGCCCAAGTTAGAAGCAGAGCCTAAGGTGTAAATTATCGATAGTCCATATCTCGGAAACTATAAGAGATAATGCAATTTGGCAACCGGCAATGTAATTAGCATGCCGAATATTACTTGGAATGCGAATTGGAACGAAATCGCCAATAGATAAGACCATTTTACAATTTGGGCCCAAGTTAGAAGCAGAGCCTAAGGTGTAAATTATCGATAGTCCATATCTCGGAAACTATAAGAGATAATGCAATTTGGCAACCGGCAATGTAATTAGCATGCCGAATATTACTTGGAATGTGAATTGCAACTAAATCGCCAATAGATAAGACCATTTTACAATTTGGGCCCAAGTTAGAAGCAGAGCCTAAGGTGTAAATTATCGATAGTCCATATCTCGGAAACTATAAGAGATAATGCAATTTGGCAACCGGCAATGTAATTAGCATGCCGAATATTACTTGGAATGTGAATTGGAACGAAATCGCCAATAGATAAGACCATTTTACAATTTGGGCCCAAGTTAGAAGCAGAGCCTAAGGTGTAAATTATCGATAGTCCATATCTCGGAAACTATAAGAGATAATGCAATTTCGCAACCGGCAATGTAATTAGCATGCCGAATATCACTTGGAATGTGAATTGGGACGAAATCGCCAATAGATAAGACCATTTTACAATTTGGGCCCAAGTTAGAAGCAGAGCCTAAGGTGTAAATTATCGATAGTCCATATCTCGGAAACTATAAGAGATAATGCAATTTGGCAACCGGCAATGTAATTAGCATGCCGAATATTACTTGGAATGCGAATTGGAACGAAATTGCCAATAGATAAGACCATTTTACAATTTGGGCCCAAGTTAGAAGCAGAGCCTAAGGTGTAAATTATCGATAGTCCATATCTCGGAAACTATAAGAGATAATGCAATTTGGCAACCGGCAATGTAATTAGCATGCCGAATATTACTTGGAATGTGAATTGGAACGAAATTGCCAATAGATAAGACCATTTTACAATTTGGGCCCAAGTTAGAAGCAGAGCCTAAGGTGTAAATTATCGATAGTCCATATCTCTGAAACTATATGAGATAATGCAATTTCGCAACCGGCAATGTAATTAGCATGCCGAATATTACTTGGAATGTGAATTGGGACGAAATCGCCAATAGATAAGGCCATTTTACAATTTGGGCCCAAGTTAGAAGCAGAGCCTAAGGTGTAAATTATCGATAGTCCATATCTCAGAAACTATAAGAGATAATGCAATTTGGCAACCGGCAATGTAATTAGCATGCCGAATATTACTTGGAATGTGAATTGGAACGAAATCGCCAATAGATAAGACCATTTTACAATTTGGGCCCAAGTTAGAAGCATAGCCTAAGGTGTAAATTATTGATAGTCCATATCTCGGAAACTATAAGAGATAATGCAATTTCGCAACCGGCAATGTAATTAGCATGCCGAATATTACTTGGAGTGTGAATTGGAACGAAATCGCCAATAGATAAGACCATTTTACAATTTGGGCCCAAGTAAGAAGCAGAGCCTAAGGTGTAAATTATCGATAGTCCATATCTCGGAAACTATAAGAGATAATGCAATTTGGCAACCGGCAATGTAATTAGCATGCCGAATATTACTTGGAATGTGAATTGGAACGAAATCGTCAATAGATAAGACCATTTTACAATTTGGGCCCAAGTTAGAAGGAGAGCCTAAGGTGTAAATTATCGATAGTCCATATCTCGGAAACTATAAGAGATAATGCAATTTGGCAACCGGCAATGTAATTAGCATGCCGAATATTACTTGGAATGTGAATTGGAACGAAATCGCCAATAGATAAAACCATTTTACAATTTGGGCCCAAGTTAGAAGCAGAGCCTAAGGTGTAAATTATCGATAGTCCATATCTCGGAAACTATAAGAGATAATGCAATTTGGCAACCGGCAATGTAATTAGCATGCCGAATATTACTTGGAATGTGAATTGGAACGAAATCGCCAATAGATAAGACCATTTTACAATTTGGGCCCAAGTTAGAAGCAGAGCCTAAGGTGTAAATTATTGATAGTCTATATCTCGGAAACTATAAGAGATAATGCAATTTCGCAACCGGCAATGTAATTAGCATGCCGAATATCACTTGGAATGTGAATTGGGACGAAATCGCCAATAGATAAGACCATTTTACAATTTGGGCCCAAGTTAGAAGCAGAGCCTAAGGTGTAAATTATCGATAGTCCATATCTCGGAAACTATAAGGGATAATGCAATTTGGCAACCGGCAATGTAATTAGCATGCCGAATATTACTTGGAATGTGAATTGGAACGAAATCGCCAATAGATAAGACCATTTTACAATTTGGGCCCAAGTTAGAAGCAGAGCCTAAGGTGTAAATTATCGTTAGTCCATATCTCGGAAACTATAAGAGATAATGCAATTTGGCAACCGGTAATGTAATTAGCATGCCGAATATTACTTGGAATGTGAATTGGAACGAAATCGCCAATAGGTAAGACCATTTTACAATTTGGGCCCAAGTTAGAAGCAGAGCCTAAGGTGTAAATTATCGATAGTCCATATCTCGGAAACTATAAGAGATAATTCAATTTGGCAACCGGCAATGTAATTAGCATGCCGAATATTCCTTGGAATGTGAATTGGAACGAAATCGCCAATAGATAAGACCATTTTACAATTTGGGTCCAAGTTAGAAGCAGAGCCTAAGGTGTAAATTATCGATAGTCCATATCTCGGAAACTATAAGAGATAATGCAATTTGGCAACCGGCAATGTAATTAGCATGCCGAATATTACTTGGAATGTGAATTGGAACGAAATCGCCAATAGATAAGACCATTTTACAATTTGGGCCCAAGTTAGAAGCAGAGCCTAAGGTGTAAATTATCGATAGTCCATATATCGGAAACTATAAGAGATAATGCAATTTGGCAACCGGCAATGTAATTAGCATGCCGAATATTACTTGGAATGTGAATTGGAACGAAATCGCTAATAGATAAGACCATTTTACAATTTGGGCCCAAGTTAGAAGCAGAGCCTAAGGTGTAAATTATCGATAGTCCATATCTCGGAAACTATAAGAGATAATGCAATTTGGCAACCGGCAATGTAATTAGCATGCCGAATATTAATTGGAATGTGAATTGGAACGAAATCGCTAATAGATAAGACCATTTTACAATTTGGGCCCAAGTTAGAAGCAGAGCCTAAGGTGTAAATTATCGATAGTCCATATCTCGAAAACTATAAGAGATAATGCAGTTTGGCAACCGGCAATGTAATTAGCATGCCGAATATTACTTGGAATGTGAATTGGAACGAAATCGCCAATAGGTAAGACCATTTTACAATTTGGGCCCAAGTTAGAAGCAGAGCCTAAGGTGTAAATTATCGATAGTCCATATCTCGGAAACTATAAGAGATAATTCAATTTGGCAACCGGCAATGTAATTAGCATGCCGAATATTACTTGGAATGTGAATTGGAACGAAATCGCCAATAGATAAGACCATTTTACAATTTGGGCCCAAGTTAGAAGCAGAGCCTAAGGTGTAAATTATCGATAGTCCATATCTCGGAAACTATAAGAGATAATGCAATTTGGCAACCGGCAATGTAATTAGCATGCCGAATATTACTTGGAATGTGATTTGGAACGAAATCGCCAATAGATAAGACCATTTTACAATTTGGGCCCAAGTTAGAAGCAGAGCCTAAGGTGTAAATTATCGATAGTCCATATCTCGGAAACTATAAGAGGTAATGCAATTTGGCAACCGGCAATGTAATTAGCATGCCGAATATTACTTGGGATGTGAATTGGAACGAAATCGCCAATAGATAAGACCATTTTACAATTAATCCAAGTTAGAAGCAGAGCCTAAAGTGTAAATTATCGATAGTCCATATCTCGGAAACTATAAGAGATAATGCAATTTGGCAACCGGCAATGTAATTAGCATGCCGAATATTACTTGGAATGTGAATTGGAACGAAATCGCCAATAGATAAGACCATTTTACAATTTGGGCCCAAGTTAGAAGCAGAGCCTAAGGTGTAAATTATTGATAGTCCATATCTCGGAAACTATAAGAGATAATGCAATTTCGCAACCGGCAATGTAATTAGCATGCCGAATATTACTTGGAGTGTGAATTGGAACGAAATCGCCAATAGATAAGACCATTTTACAATTTGGGCCCAAGTTAGAAGCAGAGCCTAAGGTGTAAATTATCGATAGTCCATATCTCGGAAACTATAAGAGATAATGCAATTTGGCAACCGGCAATGTAATTAGCATGCCGAATATTACTTGGAATGAGAATTGGAACGAAATCGCCAATAGATAAGACCATTTTACAATTTGGGCCCAAGTTAGAAGCAGAGCCTAAGGTGTAAATTATCGATAGTCCATATCTCGGAAACTATAAGAGATAATGCAATTTGGCAACCGGCAATGTAATTAGCATGCCGAATATTACTTGGAATGTGAATTGGAACGAAATCGCCAATAGATAAGACCATTTTACAATTTGGGCCCAAGTTAGAAGCAGAGCCTAAGGTGTAAATTATCGATAGTCCATATCTCGGAAACTATAAGAGATAATGCAATTTGGCAACCGGCAATGTAATTAGCATGCCGAATATTACTTGGAATGCGAATTGGAACGAAATCGCCAATAGATAAGACCATTTTACAATTTGGGCCCAAGTTAGAAGCAGAGCCTAAGGTGTAAATTATCGATAGTCCATATCTCGGAAACTATAAGAGATAATGCAATTTGGCAACCGGCAATGTAATTAGCATGCCGAATATTACTTGGAATGTGAATTGCAACTAAATCGCCAATAGATAAGACCATTTTACAATTTGGGCCCAAGTTAGAAGCAGAGCCTAAGGTGTAAATTATCGATATTCCATATCTCGGAAACTATAAGAGATAATGCAATTTGGCAACCGGCAATGTAAATAGCATGCCGAATATTACTTGGAATGTGAATTGGAACGAAATCGCCAATAGATAAGACCATTTTACAATTTGGGCCCAAGTTAGAAGCAGAGCCTAAGGTGTAAATTATCGATAGTCCATATCTCGGAAACTATAAGAGATAATGCAATTTCGCAACCGGCAATGTAATTAGCATGCCGAATATCACTTGGAATGTGAATTGGGACGAAATCGCCAATAGATAAGACCATTTTACAATTTGGGCCCAAGTTAGAAGCAGAGCCTAAGGTGTAAATTATCGATAGTCCATATCTCGGAAACTATAAGATATAATGCAATTTGGCAGCCGGCAATGTAATTAGCATGGCGAATATTACTTGGAATGTGAATTGGAACGAAATCGCCAATAGATAAGACCATTTTACAATTTGGGCCCAAGTTAGAAGCAGAGCCTAAGGTGTAAATTATCGATAGTCCATATCTCGGAAACTATAAGAGATAATGCAATTTGGCAACCGGCAATGTAATTAGCATGCCGAATATTACTTGGAATATGAATTGGAACGAAATCGCCAATAGGTAAGACCATTTTACAATTTGGGCCCAAGTTAGAAGCAGAGCCTAAGGTGTAAATTATCGATAGTCCATATCTCGGAAACTATAAGAGATAATTCAATTTGGCAACCGGCAATGTAATTAGCATGCCGAATATTACTTGGAATGTGAATTGGAACGAAATCGCCAATAGATAAGACCATTTTACAATTTGGGCCCAAGTTAGAAGCAGAGCCTAAGGTGTAAATTATCGATAGTCCATATCTCGGAAACTATAAGAGATAATGCAATTTGGCAACCGGCAATGTAATTAGCATGCCGAATATTACTTGGAATGTGAATTGGAACGAAATCGCCAATAGGTAAGACCATTTTACAATTTGGGCCCAAGTTAGAAGCAGAGCCTAAGGTGTAAATTATCGATAGTCCATATCTCGGAAACTATAAGAGATAATGCAATTTCGCAACCGGCAATGTAATTAGCATGCCGAATATCACTTGGAATGTGAATTGGGACGAAATCGCCAATAGATAAGACCATTTTACAATTTGGGCCCAAGTTAGAAGCAGAGCCTAAGGTGTAAATTATCGATAGTCCATATCTCGGAAACTATAAGATATAATGCAATTTGGCAGCCGGCAATGTAATTAGCATGGCGAATATTACTTGGAATGTGAATTGGAACGAAATCGCCAATAGATAAGACCATTTTACAATTTGGGCCCAAGTTAGAAGCAGAGCCTAAGGTGTAAATTATCGATAGTCCATATCTCGGAAACTATAAGAGATAATGCAATTTGGCAACCGGCAATGTAATTAGCATGCCGAATATTACTTGGAATGTGAATTGGAACGAAATTGCCAATAGATAAGACCATTTTACAATTTGGGCCCAAGTTAGAAGCAGAGCCTAAGGTGTAAATTATCGATAGTCCATATCTCTGAAACTATATGAGATAATGCAATTTCGCAACCGGCAATGTAATTAGCATGCCGAATATTACTTGGAATGTGAATTGGGACGAAATCGCCAATAGATAAGGCCATTTTACAATTTGGGCCCAAGTTAGAAGCAGAGCCTAAGGTGTAAATTATCGATAGTCCATATCTCAGAAACTATAAGAGATAATGCAATTTGGCAACCGGCAATGTAATTAGCATGCCGAATATTACTTGGAATGTGAATTGGAACGAAATCGCCAATAGATAAGACCATTTTACAATTTGGGCCCAAGTTAGAAGCATAGCCTAAGGTGTAAATTATTGATAGTCCATATCTCGGAAACTATAAGAGATAATGCAATTTCGCAACCGGCAATGTAATTAGCATGCCGAATATTACTTGGAGTGTGAATTGGAACGAAATCGCCAATAGATAAGACCATTTTACAATTTGGGCCCAAGTAAGAAGCAGAGCCTAAGGTGTAAATTATCGATAGTCCATATCTCGGAAACTATAAGAGATAATGCAATTTGGCAACCGGCAATGTAATTAGCATGCCGAATATTACTTGGAATGTGAATTGGAACGAAATCGTCAATAGATAAGACCATTTTACAATTTGGGCCCAAGTTAGAAGGAGAGCCTAAGGTGTAAATTATCGATAGTCCATATCTCGGAAACTATAAGAGATAATGCAATTTGGCAACCGGCAATGTAATTAGCATGCCGAATATTACTTGGAATGTGAATTGGAACGAAATCGCCAATAGATAAAACCATTTTACAATTTGGGCCCAAGTTAGAAGCAGAGCCTAAGGTGTAAATTATCGATAGTCCATATCTCGGAAACTATAAGAGATAATGCAATTTGGCAACCGGCAATGTAATTAGCATGCCGAATATTACTTGGAATGTGAATTGGAACGAAATCGCCAATAGATAAGACCATTTTACAATTTGGGCCCAAGTTAGAAGCAGAGCCTAAGGTGTAAATTATTGATAGTCTATATTTCGGAAACTATAAGAGATAATGCAATTTCGCAACCGGCAATGTAATTAGCATGCCGAATATCACTTGGAATGTGAATTGGGACGAAATCGCCAATAGATAAGACCATTTTACAATTTGGGCCCAAGTTAGAAGCAGAGCCTAAGGTGTAAATTATCGATAGTCCATATCTCGGAAACTATAAGGGATAATGCAATTTGGCAACCGGCAATGTAATTAGCATGCCGAATATTACTTGGAATGTGAATTGGAACGAAATCGCCAATAGATAAGACCATTTTACAATTTGGGCCCAAGTTAGAAGCAGAGCCTAAGGTGTAAATTATCGTTAGTCCATATCTCGGAAACTATAAGAGATAATGCAATTTGGCAACCGGTAATGTAATTAGCATGCCGAATATTACTTGGAATGTGAATTGGAACGAAATCGCCAATAGGTAAGACCATTTTACAATTTGGGCCCAAGTTAGAAGCAGAGCCTAAGGTGTAAATTATCGATAGTCCATATCTCGGAAACTATAAGAGATAATTCAATTTGGCAACCGGCAATGTAATTAGCATGCCGAATATTCCTTGGAATGTGAATTGGAACGAAATCGCCAATAGATAAGACCATTTTACAATTTGGGTCCAAGTTAGAAGCAGAGCCTAAGGTGTAAATTATCGATAGTCCATATCTCGGAAACTATAAGAGATAATGCAATTTGGCAACCGGCAATGTAATTAGCATGCCGAATATTACTTGGAATGTGAATTGGAACGAAATCGCCAATAGATAAGACCATTTTACAATTTGGGCCCAAGTTAGAAGCAGAGCCTAAGGTGTAAATTATCGATAGTCCATATATCGGAAACTATAAGAGATAATGCAATTTGGCAACCGGCAATGTAATTAGCATGCCGAATATTACTTGGAATGTGAATTGGGACGAAATCGCCAATAGATAAGACCATTTTACAATTTGGGCCCAAGTTAGAAGCAGAGCCTAAGGTGTAAATTATCGATAGTCCATATCTCGGAAACTATAAGGGATAATGCAATTTGGCAACCGGCAATGTAATTAGCATGCCGAATATTACTTGGAATGTGAATTGGAACGAAATCGCCAATAGATAAGACCATTTTACAATTTGGGCCCAAGTTAGAAGCAGAGCCTAAGGTGTAAATTATCGTTAGTCCATATCTCGGAAACTATAAGAGATAATGCAATTTGGCAACCGGTAATGTAATTAGCATGCCGAATATTACTTGGAATGTGAATTGGAACGAAATCGCCAATAGGTAAGACCATTTTACAATTTGGGCCCAAGTTAGAAGCAGAGCCTAAGGTGTAAATTATCGATAGTCCATATCTCGGAAACTATAAGAGATAATGCAATTTGGCAACCGGCAATGTAATTAGCATGCCGAATATTACTTGGAATGTGATTTGGAACGAAATCGCCAATAGATAAGACCATTTTACAATTTGGGCCCAAGTTAGAAGCAGAGCCTAAGGTGTAAATTATCGATAGTCCATATCTCGGAAACTATAAGAGGTAATGCAATTTGGCAACCGGCAATGTAATTAGCATGCCGAATATTACTTGGGATGTGAATTGGAACGAAATCGCCAATAGATAAGACCATTTTACAATTAATCCAAGTTAGAAGCAGAGCCTAAAGTGTAAATTATCGATAGTCCATATCTCGGAAACTATAAGAGATAATGCAATTTGGCAACCGGCAATGTAATTAGCATGCCGAATATTACTTGGAATGTGAATTGGAACGAAATCGCCAATAGATAAGACCATTTTACAATTTGGGCCCAAGTTAGAAGCAGAGCCTAAGGTGTAAATTATTGATAGTCCATATCTCGGAAACTATAAGAGATAATGCAATTTCGCAACCGGCAATGTAATTAGCATGCCGAATATTACTTGGAGTGTGAATTGGAACGAAATCGCCAATAGATAAGACCATTTTACAATTTGGGCCCAAGTTAGAAGCAGAGCCTAAGGTGTAAATTATCGATAGTCCATATCTCGGAAACTATAAGAGATAATGCAATTTGGCAACCGGCAATGTAATTAGCATGCCGAATATTACTTGGAATGAGAATTGGAACGAAATCGCCAATAGATAAGACCATTTTACAATTTGGGCCCAAGTTAGAAGCAGAGCCTAAGGTGTAAATTATCGATAGTCCATATCTCGGAAACTATAAGAGATAATGCAATTTGGCAACCGGCAATGTAATTAGCATGCCGAATATTACTTGGAATGTGAATTGGAACGAAATCGCCAATAGATAAGACCATTTTACAATTTGGGCCCAAGTTAGAAGCAGAGCCTAAGGTGTAAATTATCGATAGTCCATATCTCGGAAACTATAAGAGATAATGCAATTTGGCAACCGGCAATGTAATTAGCATGCCGAATATTACTTGGAATGCGAATTGGAACGAAATCGCCAATAGATAAGACCATTTTACAATTTGGGCCCAAGTTAGAAGCAGAGCCTAAGGTGTAAATTATCGATAGTCCATATCTCGGAAACTATAAGAGATAATGCAATTTGGCAACCGGCAATGTAATTAGCATGCCGAATATTACTTGGAATGTGAATTGCAACTAAATCGCCAATAGATAAGACCATTTTACAATTTGGGCCCAAGTTAGAAGCAGAGCCTAAGGTGTAAATTATCGATATTCCATATCTCGGAAACTATAAGAGATAATGCAATTTGGCAACCGGCAATGTAAATAGCATGCCGAATATTACTTGGAATGTGAATTGGAACGAAATCGCCAATAGATAAGACCATTTTACAATTTGGGCCCAAGTTAGAAGCAGAGCCTAAGGTGTAAATTATCGATAGTCCATATCTCGGAAACTATAAGAGATAATGCAATTTCGCAACCGGCAATGTAATTAGCATGCCGAATATCACTTGGAATGTGAATTGGGACGAAATCGCCAATAGATAAGACCATTTTACAATTTGGGCCCAAGTTAGAAGCAGAGCCTAAGGTGTAAATTATCGATAGTCCATATCTCGGAAACTATAAGATATAATGCAATTTGGCAGCCGGCAATGTAATTAGCATGGCGAATATTACTTGGAATGTGAATTGGAACGAAATCGCCAATAGATAAGACCATTTTACAATTTGGGCCCAAGTTAGAAGCAGAGCCTAAGGTGTAAATTATCGATAGTCCATATCTCGGAAACTATAAGAGATAATGCAATTTGGCAACCGGCAATGTAATTAGCATGCCGAATATTACTTGGAATATGAATTGGAACGAAATCGCCAATAGGTAAGACCATTTTACAATTTGGGCCCAAGTTAGAAGCAGAGCCTAAGGTGTAAATTATCGATAGTCCATATCTCGGAAACTATAAGAGATAATTCAATTTGGCAACCGGCAATGTAATTAGCATGCCGAATATTACTTGGAATGTGAATTGGAACGAAATCGCCAATAGATAAGACCATTTTACAATTTGGGCCCAAGTTAGAAGCAGAGCCTAAGGTGTAAATTATCGATAGTCCATATCTCGGAAACTATAAGAGATAATGCAATTTGGCAACCGGCAATGTAATTAGCATGCCGAATATTACTTGGAATGTGAATTGGAACGAAATCGCCAATAGGTAAGACCATTTTACAATTTGGGCCCAAGTTAGAAGCAGAGCCTAAGGTGTAAATTATCGATAGTCCATATCTCGGAAACTATAAGAGATAATGCAATTTCGCAACCGGCAATGTAATTAGCATGCCGAATATCACTTGGAATGTGAATTGGGACGAAATCGCCAATAGATAAGACCATTTTACAATTTGGGCCCAAGTTAGAAGCAGAGCCTAAGGTGTAAATTATCGATAGTCCATATCTCGGAAACTATAAGATATAATGCAATTTGGCAGCCGGCAATGTAATTAGCATGGCGAATATTACTTGGAATGTGAATTGGAACGAAATCGCCAATAGATAAGACCATTTTACAATTTGGGCCCAAGTTAGAAGCAGAGCCTAAGGTGTAAATTATCGATAGTCCATATCTCGGAAACTATAAGAGATAATGCAATTTGGCAACCGGCAATGTAATTAGCATGCCGAATATTACTTGGAATGTGAATTGGAACGAAATTGCCAATAGATAAGACCATTTTACAATTTGGGCCCAAGTTAGAAGCAGAGCCTAAGGTGTAAATTATCGATAGTCCATATCTCTGAAACTATATGAGATAATGCAATTTCGCAACCGGCAATGTAATTAGCATGCCGAATATTACTTGGAATGTGAATTGGGACGAAATCGCCAATAGATAAGGCCATTTTACAATTTGGGCCCAAGTTAGAAGCAGAGCCTAAGGTGTAAATTATCGATAGTCCATATCTCAGAAACTATAAGAGATAATGCAATTTGGCAACCGGCAATGTAATTAGCATGCCGAATATTACTTGGAATGTGAATTGGAACGAAATCGCCAATAGATAAGACCATTTTACAATTTGGGCCCAAGTTAGAAGCATAGCCTAAGGTGTAAATTATTGATAGTCCATATCTCGGAAACTATAAGAGATAATGCAATTTCGCAACCGGCAATGTAATTAGCATGCCGAATATTACTTGGAGTGTGAATTGGAACGAAATCGCCAATAGATAAGACCATTTTACAATTTGGGCCCAAGTAAGAAGCAGAGCCTAAGGTGTAAATTATCGATAGTCCATATCTCGGAAACTATAAGAGATAATGCAATTTGGCAACCGGCAATGTAATTAGCATGCCGAATATTACTTGGAATGTGAATTGGAACGAAATCGTCAATAGATAAGACCATTTTACAATTTGGGCCCAAGTTAGAAGGGGAGCCTAAGGTGTAAATTATCGATAGTCCATATCTCGGAAACTATAAGAGATAATGCAATTTGGCAACCGGCAATGTAATTAGCATGCCGAATATTACTTGGAATGTGAATTGGAACGAAATCGCCAATAGATAAAACCATTTTACAATTTGGGCCCAAGTTAGAAGCAGAGCCTAAGGTGTAAATTATCGATAGTCCATATCTCGGAAACTATAAGAGATAATGCAATTTGGCAACCGGCAATGTAATTAGCATGCCGAATATTACTTGGAATGTGAATTGGAACGAAATCGCCAATAGATAAGACCATTTTACAATTTGGGCCCAAGTTAGAAGCAGAGCCTAAGGTGTAAATTATTGATAGTCTATATCTCGGAAACTATAAGAGATAATGCAATTTCGCAACCGGCAATGTAATTAGCATGCCGAATATCACTTGGAATGTGAATTGGGACGAAATCGCCAATAGATAAGACCATTTTACAATTTGGGCCCAAGTTAGAAGCAGAGCCTAAGGTGTAAATTATCGATAGTCCATATCTCGGAAACTATAAGGGATAATGCAATTTGGCAACCGGCAATGTAATTAGCATGCCGAATATTACTTGGAATGTGAATTGGAACGAAATCGCCAATAGATAAGACCATTTTACAATTTGGGCCCAAGTTAGAAGCAGAGCCTAAGGTGTAAATTATCGTTAGTCCATATCTCGGAAACTATAAGAGATAATGCAATTTGGCAACCGGTAATGTAATTAGCATGCCGAATATTACTTGGAATGTGAATTGGAACGAAATCGCCAATAGGTAAGACCATTTTACAATTTGGGCCCAAGTTAGAAGCAGAGCCTAAGGTGTAAATTATCGATAGTCCATATCTCGGAAACTATAAGAGATAATTCAATTTGGCAACCGGCAATGTAATTAGCATGCCGAATATTCCTTGGAATGTGAATTGGAACGAAATCGCCAATAGATAAGACCATTTTACAATTTGGGTCCAAGTTAGAAGCAGAGCCTAAGGTGTAAATTATCGATAGTCCATATCTCGGAAACTATAAGAGATAATGCAATTTGGCAACCGGCAATGTAATTAGCATGCCGAATATTACTTGGAATGTGAATTGGAACGAAATCGCCAATAGATAAGACCATTTTACAATTTGGGCCCAAGTTAGAAGCAGAGCCTAAGGTGTAAATTATCGATAGTCCATATATCGGAAACTATAAGAGATAATGCAATTTGGCAACCGGCAATGTAATTAGCATGCCGAATATTACTTGGAATGTGAATTGGAACGAAATCGCTAATAGATAAGACCATTTTACAATTTGGGCCCAAGTTAGAAGCAGAGCCTAAGGTGTAAATTATCGATAGTCCATATCTCGGAAACTATAAGAGATAATGCAATTTGGCAACCGGCAATGTAATTAGCATGCCGAATATTAATTGGAATGTGAATTGGAACGAAATCGCTAATAGATAAGACCATTTTACAATTTGGGCCCAAGTTAGAAGCAGAGCCTAAGGTGTAAATTATCGATAGTCCATATCTCGAAAACTATAAGAGATAATGCAGTTTGGCAACCGGCAATGTAATTAGCATGCCGAATATTACTTGGAATGTGAATTGGAACGAAATCGCCAATAGGTAAGACCATTTTACAATTTGGGCCCAAGTTAGAAGCAGAGCCTAAGGTGTAAATTATCGATAGTCCATATCTCGGAAACTATAAGAGATAATTCAATTTGGCAACCGGCAATGTAATTAGCATGCCGAATATTACTTGGAATGTGAATTGGAACGAAATCGCCAATAGATAAGACCATTTTACAATTTGGGCCCAAGTTAGAAGCAGAGCCTAAGGTGTAAATTATCGATAGTCCATATCTCGGAAACTATAAGAGATAATGCAATTTGGCAACCGGCAATGTAATTAGCATGCCGAATATTACTTGGAATGTGATTTGGAACGAAATCGCCAATAGATAAGACCATTTTACAATTTGGGCCCAAGTTAGAAGCAGAGCCTAAGGTGTAAATTATCGATAGTCCATATCTCGGAAACTATAAGAGGTAATGCAATTTGGCAACCGGCAATGTAATTAGCATGCCGAATATTACTTGGGATGTGAATTGGAACGAAATCGCCAATAGATAAGACCATTTTACAATTAATCCAAGTTAGAAGCAGAGCCTAAGGTGTAAATTATCGATAGTCCATATCTCGGAAACTATAAGAGATAATGCAATTTGGCAACCGGCAATGTAATTAGCATGCCGAATATTACTTGGAATGTGAATTGGAACGAAATCGCCAATAGATAAGACCATTTTACAATTTGGGCCCAAGTTAGAAGCAGAGCCTAAGGTGTAAATTATCGATAGTCCATATCTCGGAAACTATAAGAGATAATGCAATTTGGCAACCGGCAATGTAATTAGCATGCCGAATATTACTTGGAATGAGAATTGGAACGAAATCGCCAATAGATAAGACCATTTTACAATTTGGGCCCAAGTTAGAAGCAGAGCCTAAGGTGTAAATTATCGATAGTCCATATCTCGGAAACTATAAGAGATAATGCAATTTGGCAACCGGCAATGTAATTAGCATGCCGAATATTACTTGGAATGTGAATTGGAACGAAATCGCCAATAGATAAGACCATTTTACAATTTGGGCCCAAGTTAGAAGCAGAGCCTAAGGTGTAAATTATCGATAGTCCATATCTCGGAAACTATAAGAGATAATGCAATTTGGCAACCGGCAATGTAATTAGCATGCCGAATATTACTTGGAATGCGAATTGGAACGAAATCGCCAATAGATAAGACCATTTTACAATTTGGGCCCAAGTTAGAAGCAGAGCCTAAGGTGTAAATTATCGATAGTCCATATCTCGGAAACTATAAGAGATAATGCAATTTGGCAACCGGCAATGTAATTAGCATGCCGAATATTACTTGGAGTGTGAATTGGAACGAAATCGCCAATAGATAAGACCATTTTACAATTTGGGCCCAAGTTAGAAGCAGAGCCTAAGGTGTAAATTATCGATAGTCCATATCTCGGAAACTATAAGAGATAATGCAATTTGGCAACCGGCAATGTAATTAGCATGCCGAATATTACTTGGAATGAGAATTGGAACGAAATCGCCAATAGATAAGACCATTTTACAATTTGGGCCCAAGTTAGAAGCAGAGCCTAAGGTGTAAATTATCGATAGTCCATATCTCGGAAACTATAAGAGATAATGCAATTTGGCAACCGGCAATGTAATTAGCATGCCGAATATTACTTGGAATGTGAATTGGAACGAAATCGCCAATAGATAAGACCATTTTACAATTTGGGCCCAAGTTAGAAGCAGAGCCTAAGGTGTAAATTATCGATAGTCCATATCTCGGAAACTATAAGAGATAATGCAATTTGGCAACCGGCAATGTAATTAGCATGCCGAATATTACTTGGAATGCGAATTGGAACGAAATCGCCAATAGATAAGACCATTTTACAATTTGGGCCCAAGTTAGAAGCAGAGCCTAAGGTGTAAATTATCGATAGTCCATATCTCGGAAACTATAAGAGATAATGCAATTTGGCAACCGGCAATGTAATTAGCATGCCGAATATTACTTGGAATGTGAATTGCAACTAAATCGCCAATAGATAAGACCATTTTACAATTTGGGCCCAAGTTAGAAGCAGAGCCTAAGGTGTAAATTATCGATATTCCATATCTCGGAAACTATAAGAGATAATGCAATTTGGCAACCGGCAATGTAAATAGCATGCCGAATATTACTTGGAATGTGAATTGGAACGAAATCGCCAATAGATAAGACCATTTTACAATTTGGGCCCAAGTTAGAAGCAGAGCCTAAGGTGTAAATTATCGATAGTCCATATCTCGGAAACTATAAGAGATAATGCAATTTCGCAACCGGCAATGTAATTAGCATGCCGAATATCACTTGGAATGTGAATTGGGACGAAATCGCCAATAGATAAGACCATTTTACAATTTGGGCCCAAGTTAGAAGCAGAGCCTAAGGTGTAAATTATCGATAGTCCATATCTCGGAAACTATAAGATATAATGCAATTTGGCAGCCGGCAATGTAATTAGCATGGCGAATATTACTTGGAATGTGAATTGGAACGAAATCGCCAATAGATAAGACCATTTTACAATTTGGGCCCAAGTTAGAAGCAGAGCCTAAGGTGTAAATTATCGATAGTCCATATCTCGGAAACTATAAGAGATAATGCAATTTGGCAACCGGCAATGTAATTAGCATGCCGAATATTACTTGGAATATGAATTGGAACGAAATCGCCAATAGGTAAGACCATTTTACAATTTGGGCCCAAGTTAGAAGCAGAGCCTAAGGTGTAAATTATCGATAGTCCATATCTCGGAAACTATAAGAGATAATTCAATTTGGCAACCGGCAATGTAATTAGCATGCCGAATATTACTTGGAATGTGAATTGGAACGAAATCGCCAATAGATAAGACCATTTTACAATTTGGGCCCAAGTTAGAAGCAGAGCCTAAGGTGTAAATTATCGATAGTCCATATCTCGGAAACTATAAGAGATAATGCAATTTGGCAACCGGCAATGTAATTAGCATGCCGAATATTACTTGGAATGTGAATTGGAACGAAATCGCCAATAGATAAGACCATTTTACAATTTGGGCCCAAGTTATAAGCAGAGCCTATGGTGTAAATTATCGATAGTCCATATCTCGGAAACTATAAGAGATAATGCAATTTGGCAACCGGCAATGTAATTAGCATGCCGAATATTACTTGGAATGTGATTTGGAACGAAATCGCCAATAGATAAGATCATTTTACAATTTGGGCCCAAGTTAGAAGCAGAGCCTAAGGTGTAAATTATCGATAGTCCATATCTCGGAAACTATAAGAGTTAATGCAATTTGGCAACCGGCAATGTAATTAGCATGCCGAATATTACTTGGAATGTGAATTGGAACGAAATCGCCAATAGATAAGACCATTTTACAATTTGCGCCCAAGTTAGAAGCAGAGCCTAAGGTGTAAATTATCGATAGTCCATATCTCGGAAACTATAAGAGATAATGCAATTTGGCAACCGGCAATGTAATTAGCATGCCGAATATTACTTGGAATGTGAATTGGAACGAAATTGCCAATAGATAAGACCATTTTACAATTTGGGCCCAAGTTAGAAGCAGAGCCTAAGGTGTAAATTATCGATAGTCCATATCTCTGAAACTATAAGAGATAATGCAATTTCGCAACCGGCAATGTAATTAGCATGCCGAATATTACTTGGAATGTGAATTGGGACGAAATCGCCAATAGATAAGGCCATTTTACAATTTGGGCCCAAGTTAGAAGCAGAGCCTAAGGTGTAAATTATCGATAGTCCATATCTCAGAAACTATAAGAGATAATGCAATTTGGCAACCGGCAATGTAATTAGCATGCCGAATATTACTTGGAATGTGAATTGGAACGAAATCGCCAATAGATAAGACCATTTTACAATTTGGGCCCAAGTTAGAAGCAGAGCCTAAGGTGTAAATTATTGATAGTCCATATCTCGGAAACTATAAGAGATAATGCAATTTCGCAACCGGCAATGTAATTAGCATGCCGAATATTACTTGGAATGTGAATTGGAACGAAATCGTCAATAGATAAGACCATTTTACAATTTGGGCCCAAGTTAGAAGCAGAGCCTAAGGTGTAAATTATCGATAGTCCATATCTCGGAAACTATAAGAGATAATGCAATTTGGCAACCGGCAATGTAATTAGCATGCCGAATATTACTTGGAATGTGAATTGGAACGAAATCGCCAATAGATAAAACCATTTTACAATTTGGGCCCAAGTTAGAAGCAGAGCCTAAGGTGTAAATTATCGATAGTCCATATCTCGGAAACTATAAGAGATAATGCAATTTGGCAACCGGCAATGTAATTAGCATGCCGAATATTACTTGGAATGTGAATTGGAACGAAATCGCCAATAGATAAGACCATTTTACAATTTGGGCCCAAGTTAGAAGCAGAGCCTAAGGTGTAAATTATTGATAGTCCATATCTCGGAAACTATAAGAGATAATGCAATTTCGCAACCGGCAATGTAATTAGCATGCCGAATATCACTTGGAATGTGAATTGGGACGAAATCGCCAATAGATAAGACCATTTTACAATTTGGGCCCAAGTTAGAAGCAGAGCCTAAGGTGTAAATAATCGATAGTCCATATCTCGGAAACTATAAGAGATAATGCAATTTGGCAACCGGCAATGTAATTAGCATGCCGAATATTACTTGGAATGTGAATTGCAACTAAATCGCCAATAGATAAGACCATTTTACAATTTGGGCCCAAGTTAGAAGCAGAGCCTAAGGTGTAAATTATCGATAGTCCATATCTCGGAAACTATAAGAGATAATGCAATTTGGCAACCGGCAATGTAATTAGCATGCCGAATATTACTTGGAATGTGAATTGGAACGAAATCGCCAATAGATAAGACCATTTTACAATTTGGGCCCAAGTTAGAAGCAGAGCCTAAGGTGTAAATTATCGATAGTCCATATCTCGGAAACTATAAGAGATAATGCAATTTGGCAACCGGCAATGTAATTAGCATGCCGAATATTACTTGGAATGTGAATTGGAACGAAATCGCCAATAGATAAGACCATTTTACAATTTGGGCCCAAGTTAGAAGCAGAGCCTAAGGTGTAAATTATCGATAGTCCATATCTCGGAAACTATAAGAGATAATGCAATTTGGCAACCGGCAATGTAATTAGCATGCCGAATATTACTTGGAATGTGAATTGGAACGAAATCGCCAATAGATAAGACCATTTTACAATTTGGGCCCAAGTTAGAAGCAGAGCCTAAGGTGTAAATTATTGATAGTCCATATCTCGGAAACTATAAGAGATAATGTAATTTCGCAACCGGCAATGTAATTAGCATTCCGAATATCACTTGGAATGTGAATTGCAACTAAATCGCCAATAGATAAGACCATTTTACAATTTGGGCCCAAGTTAGAAGCAGAGCCTAAGGTGTAAATTATCGATAGTCCATATCTCGGAAACTATAAGAGATAATGCAATTTGGCAACCGGCAATGTAATTAGCATGCCGAATATTACTTGGAATGTGAATTGGAACGAAATCGCCAATAGATAAGACCATTTTACAATTTGGGCCCAAGTTAGAAGCAGAGCCTAAGGTGTAAATTATCGATAGTCCATATCTCGGAAACTATAAGAGATAATGCAATTTCGCAACCGGCAATGTAATTAGCATGCCGAATATTACTTGGAGTGTGAATTGGAACGAAATCGCCAATAGATAAGACCATTTTACAATTTGGGCCCAAGTTAGAAGCAGAGCCTAAGGTGTAAATTATCGATAGTCCATATCTCGGAAACTATAAGAGATAATGCAATTTGGCAACCGGCAATGTAATTAGCATGCCGAATATTACTTGGAATGTGAATTGGAACGAAATCGCCAATAGATAAGACCATTTTACAATTTGGGCCCAAGTTAGAAGCAGAGCCTAAGGTGTAAATTATCGATAGTCCATATCTCGGAAACTATAAGAGATAATGCAATTTGGCAACCGGCAATGTAATTAGCATGCCAAATATTACTTGGAATGTGAATTGGAACGAAATCGCCAATAGATAAGACCATTTTACAATTTGGGCCCAAGTTAGAAGCAGAGCCTAAGGTGTAAATTATCGATAGTCCATATCTCGGAAACTATAAGAGATAATGCAATTTGGCAACCGGCAATGTAATTAGCATGCCGAATATTAATTGGAATGTGAATTGCAACTAAATCGCCAATAGATAAGACCATTTTACAATTTGGGCCCAAGTTAGAAGCAGAGCCTAAGGTGTAAATTATCGATAGTCCATATCTCGGAAACTATAAGAGATAATGCAATTTGGCAACCGGCAATGTAATTAGCATGCCGAATATTACTTGGAATGTGAATTGGAACGAAATCGCCAATAGATAAGACCATTTTACAATTTGGGCCCAAGTTAGAAGCAGAGCCTAAGGTGTAAATTATCGATAGTCCATATCTCGGAAACTGTAAGAGATAATGCAATTTGGCAACCGGCAATGTAACTAGCATGCCGAATATTACTTGGAATGTGAATTGGAACGAAATCGCCAATAGATAAGACCATTTTACAATTTGGGCCCAAGTTAGAAGCAGAGCCTAAGGTGTAAATTATCGATAGTCCATATCTCGGAAACTATAAGAGATAATGCAATTTGGCAACCGGCAATGTAATTAGCATGCCGAATATTACTTGGAATGTGAATTGGAACGAAATCGCCAATAGATAAGACCATTTTACAATTTGGGCCCAAGTTAGAAGCAGAGCCTAAGGTGTAAATTATTGATAGTCCATATCTCGGAAACTATAAGAGATAATGTAATTTCGCAACCGGCAATGTAATTAGCATGCCGAATATCACTTGGAATGTGAATTGGGACGAAATCGCCAATAGATAAGACCATTTTACAATTTGGGCCCAAGTTAGAAGCAGAGCCTAAGGTGTAAATTATCGATAGTCCATATCTCGGAAACTATAAGAGATAATTCAATTTGGCAACCGGCAATGTAATTAGCATGCCGAATATTACTTGGAATGTGAATTGGAACGAAATCGCCAATAGATAAGACCATTTTACAATTTGGGCCCAAGTTAGAAGCAGAGCCTAAGGTGTAAATTATCGATAGTCCATATCTCGGAAACTATAAGAGATAATGCAATTTCGCAACCGGCAATGTAATTAGCATGCCGAATATTACTTGGAGTGTGAATTGGAACGAAATCGCCAATAGATAAGACCATTTTACAATTTGGGCCCAAGTTAGAAGCAGAGCCTAAGGTGTAAATTATCGATAGTCCATATCTCGGAAACTATAAGAGATAATGCAATTTGGCAACCGGCAATGTAATTAGCATGCCGAATATTACTTGGAATGTGAATTGGAACGAAATCGCCAATAGATAAGACCATTTTACAATTTGGGCCCAAGTTAGAAGCAGAGCCTAAGGTGTAAATTATCGATAGTCCATATCTCGGAAACTATAAGAGATAATGCAATTTGGCAACCGGCAATGTAATTAGCATGCCAAATATTACTTGGAATGTGAATTGGAACGAAATCGCCAATAGATAAGACCATTTTACAATTTGGGCCCAAGTTAGAAGCAGAGCCTAAGGTGTAAATTATCGATAGTCCATATCTCGGAAACTATAAGAGATAATGCAATTTGGCAACCGGCAATGTAATTAGCATGCCGAATATTACTTGGAATGTGAATTGCAACTAAATCGCCAATAGATAAGACCATTTTACAATTTGGGCCCAAGTTAGAAGCAGAGCCTAAGGTGTAAATTATCGATAGTCCATATCTCGGAAACTATAAGAGATAATGCAATTTGGCAACCGGCAATGTAATTAGCATGCCGAATATTACTTGGAATGTGAATTGGAACGAAATCGCCAATAGATAAGACCATTTTACAATTTGGGCCCAAGTTAGAAGCAGAGCCTAAGGTGTAAATTATCGATAGTCCATATCTCGGAAACTATAAGAGATAATGCAATTTGGCAACCGGCAATGTAATTAGCATGCCGAATATTACTTGGAATGTGAATTGGAACGAAATCGCCAATAGATAAGACCATTTTACAATTTGGGCCCAAGTTAGAAGCAGAGCCTAAGGTGTAAATTATCGATAGTCCATATCTCGGAAACTATAAGAGATAATGCAATTTGGCAACCGGCAATGTAATTAGCATGCCGAATATTACTTGGAATGTGAATTGGAACGAAATGGCCAATAGATAAGACCATTTTACAATTTGGGCCCAAGTTAGAAGCAGAGCCTAAGGTGTAAATTATTGATAGTCCATATCTCGGAAACTATAAGAGATAATGTAATTTCGCAACCGGCAATGTAATTAGCATGCCGAATATCACTTGGAATGTGAATTGGGACGAAATCGCCAATAGATAAGACCATTTTACAATTTGGGCCCAAGTTAGAAGCAGAGCCTAAGGTGTAAATTATCGATAGTCCATATCTCGGAAACTATAAGAGATAATTCAATTTGGCAACCGGCAATGTAATTAGCATGCCGAATATTACTTGGAATGTGAATTGGAACGAAATCGCCAATAGATAAGACCATTTTACAATTTGGGCCCAAGTTAGAAGCAGAGCCTAAGGTGTAAATTATCGATAGTCCATATCTCGGAAACTATAAGAGATAATGCAATTTGGCAACCGGCAATGTAATTAGCATGCCGAATATTACTTGGAATGTGAATTGGAACGAAATCGCCAATAGATAAGACCATTTTACAATTTGGGCCCAAGTTATAAGCAGAGCCTATGGTGTAAATTATCGATTGTCCATATCTCGGAAACTATAAGAGATAATGCAATTTGGCAACCGGCAATGTAATTAGCATGCCGAATATTACTTGGAATGTGAATTGGAACGAAATCGCGAATAGATAAGATCATTTTACAATTTGGGCCCAAGTTAGAAGCAGAGCCTAAGGTGTAAATTATCGATAGTCCATATCTCGGAAACTATAAGAGTTAATGCAATTTGGCAACCGGCAATGTAATTAGCATGCCGAATATTACTTGGAATGTGAATTGGAACGAAATCGCCAATAGATAAGACCATTTTACAATTTGGGCCCAAGTTAGAAGCAGAGCCTAAGGTGTAAATTATCGATAGTCCATATCTCGGAAACTATAAGAGATAATGCAATTTGGCAACCGGCAATGTAATTAGCATGCCGAATATTACTTGGAATGTGAATTGGAACGAAATCGCCAATAGATAAGACCATTTTACAATTTGGGCCCAAGTTATAAGCAGAGCCTATGGTGTAAATTATCGATTGTCCATATCTCGGAAACTATAAGAGATAATGCAATTTGGCAACCGGCAATGTAATTAGCATGCCGAATATTACTTGGAATGTGAATTGGAACGAAATCGCCAATAGATAAGACCATTTTACAATTTGGGCCCAAGTTATAAGCAGAGCCTATGGTGTAAATTATCGATTGTCCATATCTCGGAAACTATAAGAGATAATGCAATTTGGCAACCGGCAATGTAATTAGCATGCCGAATATTACTTGGAATGTGAATTGGAACGAAATCGCGAATAGATAAGATCATTTTACAATTTGGGCCCAAGTTAGAAGCAGAGCCTAAGGTGTAAATTATCGATAGTCCATATCTCGGAAACTATAAGAGTTAATGCAATTTGGCAACCGGCAATGTAATTAGCATGCCGAATATTACTTGGAATGTGAATTGGAACGAAATCGCCAATAGATAAGACCATTTTACAATTTGGGCCCAAGTTAGAAGCAGAGCCTAAGGTGTAAATTATCGATAGTCCATATCTCGGAAACTATAAGAGATAATGCAATTTGGCTACCGGCAATGTAATTAGCATGCCGAATATTACTTGGAATGTGAATTGCAACTAAATCGCCAATAGATAAGACCATTTTACAATTTGGGCCCAAGTTAGAAGCAGAGCCTAAGGTGTAAATTATCGATAGTCCATATCTCGGAAACTATAAGAGATAATGCAATTTGGCAACCGGCAATGTAATTAGCATGCCGAATATTACTTGGAATGTGAATTGGAACGAAATCGCCAATAGATAAGACCATTTTACAATTTGGGCCCAAGTTAGAAGCAGAGCCTAAGGTGTAAATTATCGATAGTCCATATCTCGGAAACTATAAGAGATAATGCAATTTGGCAACCGGCAATGTAATTAGCATGCCGAATATTACTTGGAATGTGAATTGGAACGAAATCGCCAATAGATAAGACCATTTTACAATTTGGGCCCAAGTTAGAAGCAGAGCCTAAGGTGTAAATTATTGATAGTCCATATCTCGGAAACTATAAGAGATAATGTAATTTCGCAACCGGCAATGTAATTAGCATGCCGAATATCACTTGGAATGTGAATTGGGACGAAATCGCCAATAGATAAGACCATTTTACAATTTGGGCCCAAGTTAGAAGCAGAGCCTAAGGTGTAAATTATCGATAGTCCATATCTCGGAAACTATAAGAGATAATTCAATTTGGCAACCGGCAATGTAATTAGCATGCCGAATATAACTTGGAATGTGAATTGGAACGAAATCGCCAATAGATAAGACCATTTTACAATTTGGGCCCAAGTTAGAAGCAGAGCCTAAGGTGTAAATTATCGATAGTCCATATCTCGGAAACTATAAGAGATAATGCAATTTGGCAACCGGCAATGTAATTAGCATGCCGAATATTACTTGGAATGTGAATTGGAACGAAATCGCCAATAGATAAGACCATTTTACAATTTGGGCCCAAGTTATAAGCAGAGCCTATGGTGTAAATTATCGATTGTCCATATCTCGGAAACTATAAGAGATAATGCAATTTGGCAACCGGCAATGTAATTAGCATGCCGAATATTACTTGGAATGTGAATTGGAACGAAATCGCGAATAGATAAGATCATTTTACAATTTGGGCCCAAGTTAGAAGCAGAGCCTAAGGTGTAAATTATCGATAGTCCATATCTCGGAAACTATAAGAGTTAATGCAATTTGGCAACCGGCAATGTAATTAGCATGCCGAATATTACTTGGAATGTGAATTGGAACGAAATCGCCAATAGATAAGACCATTTTACAATTTGGGCCCAAGTTAGAAGCAGAGCCTAAGGTGTAAATTATCGATAGTCCATATCTCGGAAACTATAAGAGATAATGCAATTTGGCAACCGGCAATGTAATTAGCATGCCGAATATTACTTGGAATGTGAATTGGAACGAAATTGCCAATAGATAAGACAATTTTACAATTTGGGCCCAAGTTAGAAGCAGAGCCTAAGGTGTAAATTATCGATAGTCCATATCTCTGAAACTATAAGAGATAATGCAATTTCGCAACCGGCAATGTAATTAGCATGCCGAATATTACTTGGAATGTGAATTGGGACGAAATCGCCAATAGATAAGGCCATTTTACAATTTGGGCCCAAGTTAGAAGCAGAGCCTAAGGTGTAAATTATCGATAGTCCATATCTCAGAAACTATAAGAGATAATGCAATTTGGCAACCGGCAATGTAATTAGCATGCCGAATATTACTTGGAATGTGAATTGGAACGAAATCGCCAATAGATAAGACCATTTTACAATTTGGGCCCAAGTTAGAAGCAGAGCCTAAGGTGTAAATTATCGATAGTCCATATCTCGGAAACTATAAGAGATAATGCAATTTGGCAACCGGCAATGTAATTAGCATGCCGAATATTACTTGGAATGTGAATTGGAACGAAATCGCCAATAGATAAGACCATTTTACAATTTGGGCCCAAGTTAGAAGCAGAGCCTAAGGTGTAAATTATCGATAGTCCATATCTCGGAAACTATAAGAGATAATGCAATTTGGCAACCGGCAATGTAATTAGCATGCCAAATATTACTTGGAATGTGAATTGGAACGAAATCGCCAATAGATAAGACCATTTTACAATTTGGGCCCAAGTTAGAAGCAGAGCCTAAGGTGTAAATTATCGATAGTCCATATCTCGGAAACTATAAGAGATAATGCAATTTGGCAACCGGCAATGTAATTAGCATGCCGAATATTACTTGGAATGTTAATTGGAACGAAATTGCCAATAGATAAGACAATTTTACAATTTGGGCCCAAGTTAGAAGCAGAGCCTAAGGTGTAAATTATCGATAGTCCATATCTCTGAAACTATAAGAGATAATGCAATTTCGCAACCGGCAATGTAATTAGCATGCCGAATATTACTTGGAATGTGAATTGGGACGAAATCGCCAATAGATAAGGCCATTTTACAATTTGGGCCCAAGTTAGAAGCAGAGCCTAAGGTGTAAATTATCGATAGTCCATATCTCAGAAACTATAAGAGATAATGCAATTTGGCAACCGGCAATGTAATTAGCATGCCGAATATTACTTGGAATGTGAATTGGAACGAAATCGCCAATAGATAAGACCATTTTACAATTTGGGCCCAAGTTAGAAGCAGAGCCTAAGGTGTAAATTATCGATAGTCCATATCTCGGAAACTATAAGAGATAATGCAATTTGGCAACCGGCAATGTAATTAGCATGCCGAATATTACTTGGAATGTGAATTGGAACGAAATCGCCAATAGATAAGACCATTTTACAATTTGGGCCCAAGTTAGAAGCAGAGCCTAAGGTGTAAATTATCGATAGTCCATATCTCGGAAACTATAAGAGATAATGCAATTTGGCAACCGGCAATGTAATTAGCATGCCAAATATTACTTGGAATGTGAATTGGAACGAAATCGCCAATAGATAAGACCATTCTACAATTTGGGCCCAAGTTAGAAGCAGAGCCTAAGGTGTAAATTATCGATAGTCCATATCTCGGAAACTATAAGAGATAATGCAATTTGGCAACCGGCAATGTAATTAGCATGCCGAATATTACTTGGAATGTGAATTGGAACGAAATCGCCAATAGATAAGACCATTTTACAATTTGGGCCCAAGTTAGAAGCAGAGCCTAAGGTGTAAATTATCGATAGTCCATATCTCGGAAACTATAAGGGATAATGCAATTTGGCAACCGGCAATGTAATTAGCATGCCGAATATTACTTGGAATGTGAATTGCAACTAAATCGCCAATAGATAAGACCATTTTACAATTTGGGCCCAAGTTAGAAGCAGAGCCTAAGGTGTAAATTATCGATAGTCCATATCTCGGAAACTATAAGAGATAATGCAATTTGGCAACCGGCAATGTAATTAGCATGCCGAATATTACTTGGAATGTGAATTGGAACGAAATCGCCAATAGATAAGACCATTTTACAATTTGGGCCCAAGTTAGAAGCAGAGCCTAAGGTGTAAATTATCGATAGTCCATATCTCGGAAACT
The DNA here is from genome assembly GCF_030347505.1 of Rhynchophorus ferrugineus. Classification (NCBI taxonomy): domain Eukaryota; kingdom Metazoa; phylum Arthropoda; class Insecta; order Coleoptera; family Curculionidae; genus Rhynchophorus; species Rhynchophorus ferrugineus. Next base: position 372,309 of record NW_027472650.1, on the reverse strand, counting down.
ATAAGAGATAATGCAATTTGGCAACCGGCAATGTAATTAGCATGCCGAATATTACTTGGAATGTGAATTGGAACGAAATCGCCAATAGATAAGACCATTTTACAATTTGGGCCCAAGTTAGAAGCAGAGCCTAAGGTGTAAATTATCGATAGTCCATATCTCGGAAACTATAAGAGATAATGCAATTTGGCAACCGGCAATGTAATTAGCATGCCGAATATTACTTGGAATGTGAATTGGAACGAAATCGCCAATAGATAAGACCATTTTACAATTTGGGCCCAAGTTAGAAGCAGAGCCTAAGGTGTAAATTATTGATAGTCCATATCTCGGAAACTATAAGAGATAATGTAATTTCGCAACCGGCAATGTAATTAGCATGCCGAATATCACTTGGAATGTGAATTGGGACGAAATCGCCAATAGATAAGACCATTTTACAATTTGGGCCCAAGTTAGAAGCAGAGCCTAAGGTGTAAATTATCGATAGTCCATATCTCGGAAACTATAAGAGATAATTCAATTTGGCAACCGGCAATGTAATTAGCATGCCGAATATTACTTGGAATGTGAATTGGAACGAAATCGCCAATAGATAAGACCATTTTACAATTTGGGCCCAAGTTAGAAGCAGAGCCTAAGGTGTAAATTATCGATAGTCCATATCTCGGAAACTATAAGAGATAATGCAATTTGGCAACCGGCAATGTAATTAGCATGCCGAATATTACTTGGAATGTGAATTGGAACGAAATCGCCAATAGATAAGACCATTTTACAATTTGGGCCCAAGTTATAAGCAGAGCCTATGGTGTAAATTATCGATTGTCCATATCTCGGAAACTATAAGAGATAATGCAATTTGGCAACCGGCAATGTAATTAGCATGCCGAATATTACTTGGAATGTGAATTGGAACGAAATCGCGAATAGATAAGATCATTTTACAATTTGGGCCCAAGTTAGAAGCAGAGCCTAAGGTGTAAATTATCGATAGTCCATATCTCGGAAACTATAAGAGTTAATGCAATTTGGCAACCGGCAATGTAATTAGCATGCCGAATATTACTTGGAATGTGAATTGGAACGAAATCGCCAATAGATAAGACCATTTTACAATTTGGGCCCAAGTTAGAAGCAGAGCCTAAGGTGTAAATTATTGATAGTCCATATCTCGAAAACTATAAGAGATAATGCAATTTCGCAACCGGCAATGTAATTAGCATGCCGAATATTACTTGGAGTGTGAATTGGAACGAAATCGCCAATAGATAAGACCATTTTACAATTTGGGCCCTAGTAAGAAGCAGAGCCTAAGGTGTAAATTATCGATAGTCCATATCTCGGAAACTATAAGAGATAATGCAATTTCGCAACCGGCAATGTAATTAGCATGCCGAATATCACTTGGAATGTGAATTGGGACGAAATCGCCAATAGATAAGACCATTTTACAATTTGGGCCCAAGTTAGAAGCAGAGCCTAAGGTGTAAATTATCGATAGTCCATATCTCGGAAACTATAAGAGATAATGCAATTTGGCAACCGGCAATGTAATTAGCATGCCGAATATTACTTGGAATGTGAATTGGAACGAAATCGCCAATAGGTCAGACCATTTTACAATTTGGGCCCAAGTTAGAAGCAGAGCCTAAGGTGTAAATTATCGATAGTCCATATCTCGGAAACTATAAGAGATAATTCAATTTGGCAACCGGCAATGTAATTAGCATGCCGAATATTCCTTGGAATGTGAATTGGAACGAAATCGCCAATAGATAAGATCATTTTACAATTTGGGCCCAAGTTAGAAGCAGAGCCTAAGGTGTAAATTATCGATAGTCCACATCTCGGAAACTATAAGAGTTAATGCAATTTGGCAACCGGCAATGTAATTAGCATGCCGAATATTAGGTTCGTCCATCGATCAATGGAATTCGAACCTAAATCGCCAATAGATAAGACCATTTTACAATTTGGGCCCAAGTTAGAAGCAGAGCCTAAGGTGTAAATTATCGATAGTCCATATCTCGGAAACTATAAGAGTTAATGCAATTTGGCAACCGGCAATGTAATTAGCATGCCGAATATTACTTGGAATGTGAATTGGAACGAAATCGCCAATAGATAAGACCATTTTACAATTTGGGCCCAAGTTAGAAGCAGAGCCTAAGGTGTAAATTATCGATAGTCCATATCTCTGAAACTATAAGAGATAATGCAATTTCGCAACCGGCAATGTAATTAGCATGCCGAATATTACTTGGAATGTGAATTGGGACGAAATCGTCAATAGATAAGGCCATTTTACAATTTGGGCCCAAGTTAGAAGCAGAGCCTAAGGTGTAAATTATCGATAGTCCATATCTCAGAAACTATAAGAGATAATGCAATTTGGCAACCGGCAATGTAATTAGCATGCCGAATATTACTTGGAATGTGAATTGGAACGAAATCGCCAATAGATAAGACCATTTTACAATTTGGGCCCAAGTTAGAAGCATAGCCTAAGGTGTAAATTATTGATAGTCCATATCTCGGAAACTATAAGAGATAATGCAATTACGCAACCGGCAATGTAATTAGCATGCCGAATATTACTTGGAGTGTGAATTGGAACGAAATCGCCAATAGATAAGACCATTTTACAATTTGGGCCCAAGTAAGAAGCAGAGCCTAAGGTGTAAATTATCGATAGTCCATATCTCGGAAACTATAAGAGATAATGCAATTTGGCAACCGGCAATGTAATTAGCATGCCGAATATTACTTGGAATGTGAATTGGAACGAAATCGCCAATAGATAAGACCATTTTACAATTTGGGCCCAAGTTATAAGCAGAGCCTATGGTGTAAATTATCGATTGTCCATATCTCGGAAACTATAAGAGATAATGCAATTTGGCAACCGGCAATGTAATTAGCATGCCGAATATTACTTGGAATGTGAATTGGAACGAAATCGCGAATAGATAAGATCATTTTACAATTTGGGCCCAAGTTAGAAGCAGAGCCTAAGGTGTAAATTATCGATAGTCCATATCTCGGAAACTATAAGAGTTAATGCAATTTGGCAACCGGCAATGTAATTAGCATGCCGAATATTACTTGGAATGTGAATTGGGACGAAATCGCCAATAGATAAGGCCATTTTACAATTTGGGCCCAAGTTAGAAGCAGAGCCTAAGGTGTAAATTATCGATAGTCCATATCTCGGAAACTATAAGAGATAATGCAATTTGGCAACCGGCAATGTAATTAGCATGCCGAATATTACTTGGAATGTGAATTGGAACGAAATCGCCAATAGATAAGACCATTTTACAATTTGGGCCCAAGTTAGAAGCAGAGCCTAAGGTGTAAATTATCGATAGTCCATATCTCGGAAACTATAAGAGATAATGCAATTTGGCAACCGGCAATGTAATTAGCATGCCAAATATTACTTGGAATGTGAATTGGAACGAAATCGCCAATAGATAAGACCATTTTACAATTTGGGCCCAAGTTAGAAGCAGAGCCTAAGGTGTAAATTATCGATAGTCCATATCTCGGAAACTATAAGAGATAATGCAATTTGGCAACCGGCAATGTAATTAGCATGCCGAATATTACTTGGAATGTGAATTGCAACTAAATCGCCAATAGATAAGACCATTTTACAATTTGGGCCCAAGTTAGAAGCAGAGCCTAAGGTGTAAATTATCGATAGTCCATATCTCGGAAACTATAAGAGATAATGCAATTTGGCAACCGGCAATGTAATTAGCATGCCGAATATTACTTGGAATGTGAATTGGAACGAAATCGCCAATAGATAAGACCATTTTACAATTTGGGCCCAAGTTAGAAGCAGAGCCTAAGGTGTAAATTATCGATAGTCCATATCTCGGAAACTATAAGAGATAATGCAATTTGGCAACCGGCAATGTAATTAGCATGCCGAATATTACTTGGAATGTGAATTGGAACGAAATCGCCAATAGATAAGACCATTTTACAATTTGGGCCCAAGTTAGAAGCAGAGCCTAAGGTGTAAATTATCGATAGTCCATATCTCGGAAACTATAAGAGATAATGCAATTTGGCAACCGGCAATGTAATTAGCATGCCGAATATTACTTGGAATGTGAATTGGAACGAAATCGCCAATAGATAAGACCATTTTACAATTTGGGCCCAAGTTAGAAGCAGAGCCTAAGGTGTAAATTATTGATAGTCCATATCTCGGAAACTATAAGAGATAATGTAATTTCGCAACCGGCAATGTAATTAGCATGCCGAATATCACTTGGAATGTGAATTGGGACGAAATCGCCAATAGATAAGACCATTTTACAATTTGGGCCCAAGTTAGAAGCAGAGCCTAAGGTGTAAATTATCGATAGTCCATATCTCGGAAACTATAAGAGATAATTCAATTTGGCAACCGGCAATGTAATTAGCATGCCGAATATTACTTGGAATGTGAATTGGAACGAAATCGCCAATAGATAAGACCATTTTACAATTTGGGCCCAAGTTAGAAGCAGAGCCTAAGGTGTAAATTATCGATAGTCCATATCTCGGAAACTATAAGAGATAATGCAATTTGGCAACCGGCAATGTAATTAGCATGCCGAATATTACTTGGAATGTGAATTGGAACGAAATCGCCAATAGATAAGACCATTTTACAATTTGGGCCCAAGTTATAAGCAGAGCCTATGGTGTAAATTATCGATGGACGAACCTGTCCATATCTCGGAAACTATAAGAGATAATGCAATTTGGCAACCGGCAATGTAATTAGCATGCCGAATATTACTTGGAATGTGAATTGGAACGAAATCGCGAATAGATAAGATCATTTTACAATTTGGGCCCAAGTTAGAAGCAGAGCCTAAGGTGTAAATTATCGATAGTCCATATCTCGGAAACTATAAGAGTTAATGCAATTTGGCAACCGGCAATGTAATTAGCATGCCGAATATTACTTGGAATGTGAATTGGAACGAAATCGCCAATAGATAAGACCATTTTACAATTTGGGCCCAAGTTAGAAGCAGAGCCTAAGGTGTAAATTATCGATAGTCCATATCTCGGAAACTATAAGAGATAATGCAATTTGGCAACCGGCAATGTAATTAGCATGCCGAATATTACTTGGAATGTGAATTGGAACGAAATTGGCAATAGATAAGACCATTTTACAATTTGGGCCCAAGTTAGAAGCAGAGCCTAAGGTGTAAATTATCGATAGTCCATATCTCTGAAACTATAAGAGATAATGCAATTTCGCAACCGGCAATGTAATTAGCATGCCGAGTATTACTTGGAATGTGAATTGGGACGAAATCGCCAATAGATAAGGCCATTTTACAATTTGGGCCCAAGTTAGAAGCAGAGCCTAAGGTGTAAATTATCGATAGTCCATATCTCAGAAACTATAAGAGATAATGCAATTTGGCAACCGGCAATGTAATTAGCATGCCGAATATTACTTGGAATGTGAATTGGAACGAAATCGCCAATAGATAAGACCATTTTACAATTTGGGCCCAAGTTAGAAGCAGAGCCTAAGGTGTAAATTATCGATAGTCCATATCTCGGAAACTATAAGAGATAATGCAATTTGGCAACCGGCAATGTAATTAGCATGCCGAATATTACTTGGAATGTGAATTGGAACGAAATCGCCAATAGATAAGACCATTTTACAATTTGGGCCCAAGTTAGAAGCAGAGCCTAAGGTGTAAATTATCGATAGTCCATATCTCGGAAACTATAAGAGATAATGCAATTTGGCAACCGGCAATGTAATTAGCATGCCGAATATTACTTGGAATGTGAATTGGAACGAAATCGCCAATAGATAAGACCATTTTACAATTTGGGCCCAAGTTAGAAGCAGAGCCTAAGGTGTAAATTATCGATAGTCCATATCTCGGAAACTATAAGAGATAATGCAATTTGGCAACCGGCAATGTAATTAGCATGCCGAATATTACTTGGAATGTGAATTGGAACGAAATCGCCAATAGATAAGACCATTTTACAATTTGGGCCCAAGTTAGAAGCAGAGCCTAAGGTGTAAATTATTGATAGTCCATATCTCGGAAACTATAAGAGATAATGTAATTTCGCAACCGGCAATGTAATTAGCATGCCGAATATCACTTGGAATGTGAATTGGGACGAAATCGCCAATAGATAAGACCATTTTACAATTTGGGCCCAAGTTAGAAGCAGAGCCTAAGGTGTAAATTATCGATAGTCCATATCTCGGAAACTATAAGAGATAATTCAATTTGGCAACCGGCAATGTAATTAGCATGCCGAATATTACTTGGAATGTGAATTGGAACGAAATCGCCAATAGATAAGACCATTTTACAATTTGGGCCCAAGTTAGAAGCAGAGCCTAAGGTGTAAATTATCGATAGTCCATATCTCGGAAACTATAAGAGATAATGCAATTTGGCAACCGGCAATGTAATTAGCATGCCGAATATTACTTGGAATGTGAATTGGAACGAAATCGCCAATAGATAAGACCATTTTACAATTTGGGCCCAAGTTATAAGCAGAGCCTATGGTGTAAATTATCGATTGTCCATATCTCGGAAACTATAAGAGATAATGCAATTTGGCAACCGGCAATGTAATTAGCATGCCGAATATTACTTGGAATGTGAATTGGAACGAAATCGCGAATAGATAAGATCATTTTACAATTTGGGCCCAAGTTAGAAGCAGAGCCTAAGGTGTAAATTATCGATAGTCCATATCTCGGAAACTATAAGAGTTAATGCAATTTGGCAACCGGCAATGTAATTAGCATGCCGAATATTACTTGGAATGTGAATTGGAACGAAATCGCCAATAGATAAGACCATTTTACAATTTGGGCCCAAGTTAGAAGCAGAGCCTAAGGTGTAAATTATCGATAGTCCATATCTCGGAAACTATAAGAGATAATGCAATTTGGCAACCGGCAATGTAATTAGCATGCCGAATATTACTTGGAATGTGAATTGGAACGAAATTGCCAATAGATAAGACAATTTTACAATTTGGGCCCAAGTTAGAAGCAGAGCCTAAGGTGTAAATTATCGATAGTCCATATCTCTGAAACTATAAGAGATAATGCAATTTCGCAACCGGCAATGTAATTAGCATGCCGAATATTACTTGGAATGTGAATTGGGACGAAATCGCCAATAGATAAGGCCATTTTACAATTTGGGCCCAAGTTAGAAGCAGAGCCTAAGGTGTAAATTATCGATAGTCCATATCTCAGAAACTATAAGAGATAATGCAATTTGGCAACCGGCAATGTAATTAGCATGCCGAATATTACTTGGAATGTGAATTGGAACGAAATCGCCAATAGATAAGACCATTTTACAATTTGGGCCCAAGTTAGAAGCAGAGCCTAAGGTGTAAATTATCGATAGTCCATATCTCGGAAACTATAAGAGATAATGCAATTTGGCAACCGGCAATGTAATTAGCATGCCGAATATTACTTGGAATGTGAATTGGAACGAAATCGCCAATAGATAAGACCATTTTACAATTTGGGCCCAAGTTAGAAGCAGAGCCTAAGGTGTAAATTATCGATAGTCCATATCTCGGAAACTATAAGAGATAATGCAATTTGGCAACCGGCAATGTAATTAGCATGCCGAATATTACTTGGAATGTGAATTGGAACGAAATCGCGAATAGATAAGATCATTTTACAATTTGGGCCCAAGTTAGAAGCAGAGCCTAAGGTGTAAATTATCGATAGTCCATATCTCGGAAACTATAAGAGTTAATGCAATTTGGCAACCGGCAATGTAATTAGCATGCCGAATATTACTTGGAATGTGAATTGGAACGAAATCGCCAATAGATAAGACCATTTTACAATTTGGGCCCAAGTTAGAAGCAGAGCCTAAGGTGTAAATTATCGATAGTCCATATCTCGGAAACTATAAGAGATAATGCAATTTGGCAACCGGCAATGTAATTAGCATGCCGAATATTACTTGGAATGTGAATTGGAACGAAATTGCCAATAGATAAGACAATTTTACAATTTGGGCGCAAGTTAGAAGCAGAGCCTAAGGTGTAAATTATCGATAGTCCATATCTCTGAAACTATAAGAGATAATGCAATTTCGCAACCGGCAATGTAATTAGCATGCCGAATATTACTTGGAATGTGAATTGGGACGAAATCGCCAATAGATAAGGCCATTTTACAATTTGGGCCCAAGTTAGAAGCAGAGCCTAAGGTGTAAATTATCGATAGTCCATATCTCAGAAACTATAAGAGATAATGCAATTTGGCAACCGGCAATGTAATTAGCATGCCGAATATTACTTGGAATGTGAATTGGAACGAAATCGCCAATAGATAAGACCATTTTACAATTTGGGCCCAAGTTAGAAGCAGAGCCTAAGGTGTAAATTATTGATAGTCCATATCTCGAAAACTATAAGAGATAATGCAATTTCGCAACCGGCAATGTAATTAGCATGCCGAATATTACTTGGAGTGTGAATTGGAACGAAATCGCCAATAGATAAGACCATTTTACAATTTGGGCCCTAGTAAGAAGCAGAGCCTAAGGTGTAAATTATCGATAGTCCATATCTCGGAAACTATAAGAGATAATGCAATTTGGCAACCGGCAATGTAATTAGCATGCCGAATATTACTTGGAATGTGAATTGGAACGAAATCGCCAATAGATAAGACCATTTTACAATTTGGGCCCAAGTTAGAAGCAGAGCCTAAGGTGTAAATTATCGATAGTCCATATCTCGGAAACTATAAGAGATAATGCAATTTGGCAACAGGCAATGTAATTAGCATGCCGAATATTACTTGGAATGTGAATTGGAACGAAATCGTCAATAGATAAGACCATTTTACAATTTGGGCCCAAGTTAGAAGCAGAGCCTAAGGTGTAAATTATCGATAGTCCATATCTCGGAAACTATAAGAGATAATGCAATTTGGCAACCGGCAATGTAATTAGCATGCCGAATATTACTTGGAATGTGAATTGGAACGAAATCGCCAATAGATAAAACCATTTTACAATTTGGGCCCAAGTTAGAAGCAGAGCCTAAGGTGTAAATTATTGATAGTCCATATCTCGGAAACTATAAGAGATAATGCAATTTCGCAACCGGCAATGTAATTAGCATGCCGAATATCACTTGGAATGTGAATTGGGACGAAATCGCCAATAGATAAGACCATTTTACAATTTGGGCCCAAGTTAGAAGCAGAGCCTAAGGTGTAAATTATCGATAGTCCATATCTCGGAAACTATAAGAGATAATGCAATTTGGCAACAGGCAATGTAATTAGCATGCCGAATATTACTTGGAATGTGAATTGGAACGAAATCGTCAATAGATAAGACCATTTTACAATTTGGGCCCAAGTTAGAAGCAGAGCCTAAGGTGTAAATTATCGATAGTCCATATCTCGGAAACTATAAGAGATAATGCAATTTGGCAACCGGCAATGTAATTAGCATGCCGAATATTACTTGGAATGTGAATTGGAACGAAATCGCCAATAGATAAAACCATTTTACAATTTGGGCCCAAGTTAGAAGCAGAGCCTAAGGTGTAAATTATAGATAGTCCATATCTCGGAAACTATAAGAGATAATGCAATTTCGCAACCGGCAATGTAATTAGCATGCCGAATATCACTTGGAATGTGAATTGGGACGAAATCGCCAATAGATAAGACCATTTTACAATTTGGGCCCAAGTTAGAAGCAGAGCCTAAGGTGTAAATTATCGATAGTCCATATCTCGGAAACTATAAGAGATAATGCAATTTGGCAACCGGCAATGTAATTAGCATGCCGAATATTACTTGGAATGTGAATTGGAACGAAATCGCCAATAGGTCAGACCATTTTACAATTTGGGCCCAAGTTAGAAGCAGAGCCTAAGGTGTAAATTATCGATAGTCCATATCTCGGAAACTATAAGAGATAATTCAATTTGGCAACCGGCAATGTAATTAGCATGCCGAATATTCCTTGGAATGTGAATTGGAACGAAATCGCCAATAGATAAGATCATTTTACAATTTGGGCCCAAGTTAGAAGCAGAGCCTAAGGTGTAAATTATCGATAGTCCACATCTCGGAAACTATAAGAGTTAATGCAATTTGGCAACCGGCAATGTAATTAGCATGCCGAATATTACTTGGAATGTGAATTCGAACCAAATCGCCAATAGATAAGACCATTTTACAATTTGGGCCCAAGTTAGAAGCAGAGCCTAAGGTGTAAATTATCGATAGTCCATATCTCTGAAACTATAAGAGATAATGCAATATCGCAACCGGCAATGTAATTAGCATGCCGAATATTACTTGGAATGTGAATTGGGACGAAATCGCCAATAGATAAGGCCATTTTACAATTTGGGCCCAAGTTAGAAGCAGAGCCTAAGGTGTAAATTATCGATAGTCCATATCTCGGAAACTATATGAGATAATGCAATTTGGCAACCGGCAATGTAATTAGCATGCCGAATATTACTTGGAATGTGAATTGGAACGAAATCGCCAATAGATAAGACCATTTTACAATTTGGGCCCAAGTTAGAAGCAGAGCCTAAGGTGTAAATTATCGATAGTCCATATCTCTGAAACTATAAGAGATAATGCAATTTCGCAACCGGCAATGTAATTAGCATGCCGAATATTACTTGGAATGTGAATTGGGACGAAATCGTCAATAGATAAGGCCATTTTACAATTTGGGCCCAAGTTAGAAGCAGAGCCTAAGGTGTAAATTATCGATAGTCCATATCTCAGAAACTATAAGAGATAATGCAATTTGGCAACCGGCAATGTAATTAGCATGCCGAATATTACTTGGAATGTGAATTGGAACGAAATCGCCAATAGATAAGACCATTTTACAATTTGGGCCCAAGTTAGAAGCATAGCCTAAGGTGTAAATTATTGATAGTCCATATCTCGGAAACTATAAGAGATAATGCAATTTCGCAACCGGCAATGTAATTAGCATGCCGAATATTACTTGGAGTGTGAATTGGAACGAAATCGCCAATAGATAAGACCATTTTACAATTTGGGCCCAAGTAAGAAGCAGAGCCTAAGGTGTAAATTATCGATAGTCCATATCTCGGAAACTATAAGAGATAATGCAATTTGGCAACCGGCAATGTAATTAGCATGCCGAATATTACTTGGAATGTGAATTGGAACGAAATCGCCAATAGATAAGACCATTTTACAATTTGGGCCCAAGTTAGAAGCAGAGCCTAAGGTGTAAATTATCGATAGTCCATATCTCGGAAACTATAAGAGATAATGCAATTTGGCAACAGGCAATGTAATTAGCATGCCGAATATTACTTGGAATGTGAATTGGAACGAAATCGTCAATAGATAAGACCATTTTACAATTTGGGCCCAAGTTAGAAGGAGAGCCTAAGGTGTAAATTATCGATAGTCCATATCTCAGAAACTATAAGAGATAATGCAATTTGGCAACCGGCAATGTAATTAGCATGCCGAATATTACTTGGAATGTGAATTAGAACGAAATCGCCAATAGATAAGACCATTTTACAATTTGGGCCCAAGTTAGAAGCAGAGCCTAAGGTGTAAATTATTGATAGTCCATATCTCGAAAACTATAAGAGATAATGCAATTTCGCAACCGGCAATGTAATTAGCATGCCGAATATTACTTGGAGTGTGAATTGGAACGAAATCGCCAATAGATAAGACCATTTTACAATTTGGGCCCTAGTAAGAAGCAGAGCCTAAGGTGTAAATTATCGATAGTCCATATCTCGGAAACTATAAGAGATAATGCAATTTGGCAACCGGCAATGTAATTAGCATGCCGAATATTACTTGGAATGTGAATTGGAACGAAATCGCCAATAGATAAGACCATTTTACAATTTGGGCCCAAGTTAGAAGCAGAGCCTAAGGTGTAAATTATCGATAGTCCATATCTCGGAAACTATAAGAGATAATGCAATTTGGCAACAGGCAATGTAATTAGCATGCCGAATATTACTTGGAATGTGAATTGGAACGAAATCGTCAATAGATAAGACCATTTTACAATTTGGGCCCAAGTTAGAAGCAGAGCCTAAGGTGTAAATTATCGATAGTCCATATCTCGGAAACTATAAGAGATAATGCAATTTGGCAACCGGCAATGTAATTAGCATGCCGAATATTACTTGGAATGTGAATTGGAACGAAATCGCCAATAGATAAAACCATTTTACAATTTGGGCCCAAGTTAGAAGCAGAGCCTAAGGTGTAAATTATTGATAGTCCATATCTCGGAAACTATAAGAGATAATGCAATTTCGCAACCGGCAATGTAATTAGCATGCCGAATATCACTTGGAATGTGAATTGGGACGAAATCGCCAATAGATAAGACCATTTTACAATTTGGGCCCAAGTTAGAAGCAGAGCCTAAGGTGTAAATTATCGATAGTCCATATCTCGGAAACTATAAGAGATAATGCAATTTGGCAACAGGCAATGTAATTAGCATGCCGAATATTACTTGGAATGTGAATTGGAACGAAATCGTCAATAGATAAGACCATTTTACAATTTGGGCCCAAGTTAGAAGCAGAGCCTAAGGTGTAAATTATCGATAGTCCACATCTCGGAAACTATAAGAGTTAATGCAATTTGGCAACCGGCAATGTAATTAGCATGCCGAATATTACTTGGAATGTGAATTCGAACCAAATCGCCAATAGATAAGACCATTTTACAATTTGGGCCCAAGTTAGAAGCAGAGCCTAAGGTGTAAATTATTGATAGTCCATATCTCGGAAACTATAAGAGATAATGCAATTTCGCAACCGGCAATGTAATTAGCATGCCGAATATTACTTGGAATGTGAATTGGAACGAAATCGCCAATAGATAAGACCATTTTACAATTTGGGCCCAAGTTAGAAGCAGAGCCTAAGGTGTAAATTATCGATAGTCCATATCTCGGAAACTATAAGAGATAATTCAATTTGGCAACCGGCAATGTAATTAGCATGCCGAATATTCCTTGGAATGTGAATTGGAACGAAATCGCCAATAGATAAGATCATTTTACAATTTGGGCCCAAGTTAGAAGCAGAGCCTAAGGTGTAAATTATCGATAGTCCACATCTCGGAAACTATAAGAGTTAATGCAATTTGGCAACCGGCAATGTAATTAGCATGCCGAATATTACTTGGAATGTGAATTCGAACCAAATCGCCAATAGATAAGACCATTTTACAATTTGGGCCCAAGTTAGAAGCAGAGCCTAAGGTGTAAATTATCGATAGTCCATATCTCTGAAACTATAAGAGATAATGCAATATCGCAACCGGCAATGTAATTAGCATGCCGAATATTACTTGGAATGTGAATTGGGACGAAATCGCCAATAGATAAGGCCATTTTACAATTTGGGCCCAAGTTAGAAGCAGAGCCTAAGGTGTAAATTATCGATAGTCCATATCTCGGAAACTATATGAGATAATGCAATTTGGCAACCGGCAATGTAATTAGCATGCCGAATATTACTTGGAATGTGAATTGGAACGAAATCGCCAATAGATAAGACCATTTTACAATTTGGGCCCAAGTTAGAAGCAGAGCCTAAGGTGTAAATTATCGATAGTCCATATCTCTGAAACTATAAGAGATAATGCAATTTCGCAACCGGCAATGTAATTAGCATGCCGAATATTACTTGGAATGTGAATTGGGACGAAATCGTCAATAGATAAGGCCATTTTACAATTTGGGCCCAAGTTAGAAGCAGAGCCTAAGGTGTAAATTATCGATAGTCCATATCTCAGAAACTATAAGAGATAATGCAATTTGGCAACCGGCAATGTAATTAGCATGCCGAATATTACTTGGAATGTGAATTGGAACGAAATCGCCAATAGATAAGACCATTTTACAATTTGGGCCCAAGTTAGAAGCATAGCCTAAGGTGTAAATTATTGATAGTCCATATCTCGGAAACTATAAGAGATAATGCAATTTCGCAACCGGCAATGTAATTAGCATGCCGAATATTACTTGGAGTGTGAATTGGAACGAAATCGCCAATAGATAAGACCATTTTACAATTTGGGCCCAAGTAAGAAGCAGAGCCTAAGGTGTAAATTATCGATAGTCCATATCTCGGAAACTATAAGAGATAATGCAATTTGGCAACCGGCAATGTAATTAGCATGCCGAATATTACTTGGAATGTGAATTGGAACGAAATCGCCAATAGATAAGACCATTTTACAATTTGGGCCCAAGTTAGAAGCAGAGCCTAAGGTGTAAATTATCGATAGTCCATATCTCGGAAACTATAAGAGATAATGCAATTTGGCAACAGGCAATGTAATTAGCATGCCGAATATTACTTGGAATGTGAATTGGAACGAAATCGTCAATAGATAAGACCATTTTACAATTTGGGCCCAAGTTAGAAGGAGAGCCTAAGGTGTAAATTATCGATAGTCCATATCTCAGAAACTATAAGAGATAATGCAATTTGGCAACCGGCAATGTAATTAGCATGCCGAATATTACTTGGAATGTGAATTAGAACGAAATCGCCAATAGATAAGACCATTTTACAATTTGGGCCCAAGTTAGAAGCAGAGCCTAAGGTGTAAATTATTGATAGTCCATATCTCGAAAACTATAAGAGATAATGCAATTTCGCAACCGGCAATGTAATTAGCATGCCGAATATTACTTGGAGTGTGAATTGGAACGAAATCGCCAATAGATAAGACCATTTTACAATTTGGGCCCTAGTAAGAAGCAGAGCCTAAGGTGTAAATTATCGATAGTCCATATCTCGGAAACTATAAGAGATAATGCAATTTGGCAACCGGCAATGTAATTAGCATGCCGAATATTACTTGGAATGTGAATTGGAACGAAATCGCCAATAGATAAGACCATTTTACAATTTGGGCCCAAGTTAGAAGCAGAGCCTAAGGTGTAAATTATCGATAGTCCATATCTCGGAAACTATAAGAGATAATGCAATTTGGCAACAGGCAATGTAATTAGCATGCCGAATATTACTTGGAATGTGAATTGGAACGAAATCGTCAATAGATAAGACCATTTTACAATTTGGGCCCAAGTTAGAAGCAGAGCCTAAGGTGTAAATTATCGATAGTCCATATCTCGGAAACTATAAGAGATAATGCAATTTGGCAACCGGCAATGTAATTAGCATGCCGAATATTACTTGGAATGTGAATTGGAACGAAATCGCCAATAGATAAAACCATTTTACAATTTGGGCCCAAGTTAGAAGCAGAGCCTAAGGTGTAAATTATTGATAGTCCATATCTCGGAAACTATAAGAGATAATGCAATTTCGCAACCGGCAATGTAATTAGCATGCCGAATATCACTTGGAATGTGAATTGGGACGAAATCGCCAATAGATAAGACCATTTTACAATTTGGGCCCAAGTTAGAAGCAGAGCCTAAGGTGTAAATTATCGATAGTCCATATCTCGGAAACTATAAGAGATAATGCAATTTGGCAACAGGCAATGTAATTAGCATGCCGAATATTACTTGGAATGTGAATTGGAACGAAATCGTCAATAGATAAGACCATTTTACAATTTGGGCCCAAGTTAGAAGCAGAGCCTAAGGTGTAAATTATCGATAGTCCATATCTCGGAAACTATAAGAGATAATGCAATTTGGCAACCGGCAATGTAATTAGCATGCCGAATATTACTTGGAATGTGAATTGGAACGAAATCGCCAATAGATAAAACCATTTTACAATTTGGGCCCAAGTTAGAAGCAGAGCCTAAGGTGTAAATTATAGATAGTCCATATCTCGGAAACTATAAGAGATAATGCAATTTCGCAACCGGCAATGTAATTAGCATGCCGAATATCACTTGGAATGTGAATTGGGACGAAATCGCCAATAGATAAGACCATTTTACAATTTGGGCCCAAGTTAGAAGCAGAGCCTAAGGTGTAAATTATCGATAGTCCATATCTCGGAAACTATAAGAGTTAAGGCAATTTGGCAACCGGCAATGTAATTAGCATGCCGAATATTACTTGGAATGTGAATTCGAACCTAATCGCCAATAGATAAGACCATTTTACAATTTGGGCCCAAGTTAGAAGCAGAGCCTAAGGTGTAAATAATCGATAGTCCATATCTCGGAAACTATAAGAGATAATGCAATTTGGCAACCGGCAATGTAATTAGCATGCCGAATATTACTTGGAATGTGAATTGGAACGAAATCGCCAATAGATAAGACCATTTTACAATTTGGGCCCAAGTTAGAAGCAGAGCCTAAGGTGTAAATTATCGATAGTCCATATCTCGGAAACTATAAGGGATAATGCAACTTGGCAACCGGCAATGTAATTAGCATGCCGAATATTACTTGGAATGTGAATTGGAACGAAATCGCCAATAGATAAAACCATTTTACAATTTGGGCCCAAGTTAGAAGCAGAGCCTAAGGTGTAAATTATCGATAGTCCATATCTCGGAAACTATAAGAGATAATGCAATTTGGCAACCGGCAATGTAATTAGCATGCCGAATATTACTTGGAATGTGAATTGGAACGAAATCGCCAATAGATAAGACCATTTTACAATTTGGGCCCAAGTTAGAAGCAGAGCCTAAGGTGTAAATTATTGATAGTCCATATCTCGGAAACTATAAGAGATAATGCAATTTCGCAACCGGCAATGTAATTAGCATGCCGAATATCACTTGGAATGTGAATTGGGACGAAATCGCCAATAGATAAGACCATTTTACAATTTGGGCCCAAGTTAGAAGCAGAGCCTAAGGTGTAAATTATCGATAGTCCATATCTCGGAAACTATAAGAGATAATGCAATTTGGCAACCGGCAATGTAATTAGCATGCCGAATATTACTTGGAATGTGAATTGGAACGAAATCGCCAATAGATAAGACCATTTTACAATTTGGGCCCAAGTTAGAAGCAGAGCCTAAGGTGTAAATTATCGATAGTCCATATCTCGGAAACTATAAGAGATAATGCAATTCGGCAACCGGCAATGTAATTAGCATGCCGAATATTACTTGGAATGTGAATTGGAACGAAATCGCCAATAGATAAGATCATTTTACAATTTGGGCCCAAGTTAGAAGCAGAGCCTAAGGTGTAAATTATCGATAGTCCATATCTCGGAAACTATAAGAGTTAATGCAATTTGGCAACCGGCAATGTAATTAGCATGCCGAATATTACTTGGAATGTGAATTGGAACGAAATCGCCAATAGATAAGACCATTTTACAATTTGGGAACAAGTTAGAAGCAGAGCCTAAGGTGTAAATTATCGATAGTCCATATCTCGGAAACTATAAGAGATAATGCAATTTGGCAACCGGCAATGTAATTAGCATGCCGAATATTACTTGGAATGTGAATTGGAACGAAATTGCCAATAGATAAGACCATTTTACAATTTGGGCCCAAGTTAGAAGCAGAGCCTAAGGTGTAAATTATCGATAGTCCATATCTCTGAAACTATAAGAGATAATGCAATTTCGCAACCGGCAATGTAATTAGCATGCCGAATATTACTTGGAATGTGAATTGGGACGAAATCGCCAATAGATAAGGCCATTTTACAATTTGGGCCCAAGTTAGAAGCAGAGCCTAAGGTGTAAATTATCGATAGTCCATATCTCAGAAACTATAAGAGATAATGCAATTTGGCAACCGGCAATGTAATTAGCATGCCGAATATTACTTGGAATGTGAATTGGAACGAAATCGTCAATAGATAAGACCATTTTACAATTTGGGCCCAAGTTAGAAGGAGAGCCTAAGGTGTAAATTATCGATAGTCCATATCTCGGAAACTATAAGAGATAATGCAATTTGGCAACCGGCAATGTAATTAGCATGCCGAATATTACTTGGAATGTGAATTGGAACGAAATCGCCAATAGATAAAACCATTTTACAATTTGGGCCCAAGTTAGAAGCAGAGCCTAAGGTGTAAATTATCGATAGTCCATATCTCGGAAACTATCAGAGATAATGCAATTTGGCAACCGGCAATGTAATTAGCATGCCGAATATTACTTGGAATGTGAATTGGAACGAAATCGCCAATAGATA
Organism: Rhynchophorus ferrugineus; assembly: GCF_030347505.1. Lineage (NCBI taxonomy): Eukaryota > Metazoa > Arthropoda > Insecta > Coleoptera > Curculionidae > Rhynchophorus > Rhynchophorus ferrugineus. The sequence goes on along the minus strand of NW_027472650.1, from coordinate 354,115 downwards.
AGACCATTTTACAATTTGGGCCCAAGTTAGAAGCAGAGCCTAAGGTGTAAATTATTGATAGTCTATATCTCGGAAACTATAAGAGATAATGCAATTTCGCAACCGGCAATGTAATTAGCATGCCGAATATCACTTGGAATGTGAATTGGGACGAAATCGCCAATAGATAAGACCATTTTACAATTTGGGCCCAAGTTAGAAGCAGAGCCTAAGGTGTAAATTATCGATAGTCCATATCTCGGAAACTATAAGGGATAATGCAATTTGGCAACCGGCAATGTAATTAGCATGCCGAATATTACTTGGAATGTGAATTGGAACGAAATCGCCAATAGATAAAACCATTTTACAATTTGGGCCCAAGTTAGAAGCAGAGCCTAAGGTGTAAATTATCGATAGTCCATATCTCGGAAACTATAAGAGATAATGCAATTTGGCAACCGGCAATGTAATTAGCATGCCGAATATTACTTGGAATGTGAATTGGAACGAAATCGCCAATAGATAAGACCATTTTACAATTTGGGCCCAAGTTAGAAGCAGAGCCTAAGGTGTAAATTATTGATAGTCCATATCTCGGAAACTATAAGAGATAATGCAATTTCGCAACCGGCAATGTAATTAGCATGCCGAATATCACTTGGAATGTGAATTGGGACGAAATCGCCAATAGATAAGACCATTTTACAATTTGGGCCCAAGTTAGAAGCAGAGCCTAAGGTGTAAATTATCGATAGTCCATATCTCGGAAACTATAACAGATAATGCAATTTGGCAACCGGCAATGTAATTAGCATGCCGAATATTACTTGGAATGTGAATTGGAACGAAATCGCCAATAGATAAGACCATTTTACAATTTGGGCCCAAGTTAGAAGCAGAGCCTAAGGTGTAAATTATCGATAGTCCATATCTCGGAAACTATAAGAGATAATGCAATTTGGCAACCGGCAATGTAATTAGCATGCCGAATATTACTTGGAATGTGAATTGGAACGAAATCGCCAATAGGTAAGACCATTTTACAATTTGGGCCCAAGTTAGAAGCAGAGCCTAAGGTGTAAATTATCGATAGTCCATATCTCGGAAACTATAAGAGATAATTCAATTTGGCAACCGGCAATGTAATTAGCATGCCGAATATTCCTTGGAATGTGAATTGGAACGAAATCGCCAATAGATAAGACCATTTTACAATTTGGGCCCAAGTTAGAAGCAGAGCCTAAGGTGTAAATTATCGATAGTCCATATCTCGGAAACTATAAGAGATAATGCAATTTGGCAACCGGCAATGTAATTAGCATGCCGAATATTACTTGGAATGTGAATTGGAACGAAAACGCCAATAGATAAGACCATTTTACAATTTGGGCCCAAGTTAGAAGCAGAGCCTAAGGTGTAAATTATCGATAGTCCATATCTCGGAAACTATAAGAGATAATGCAATTTGGCAACCGGCAATGTAATTAGCATGCCGAATATTACTTGGAATGTGAATTGGAACGAAATCGCTAATAGATAAGACCATTTTACAATTTGGGCCCAAGTTAGAAGCAGAGCCTAAGGTGTAAATTATCGATAGTCCACATCTCGGAAACTATAAGAGATAATGCAATTTGGCAACCGGCAATGTAATTAGCATGCCGAATATTACTTGGAATGTGAATTGGAACGAAATCGCCAATAGATAAGATCATTTTACAATTTGGGCCCAAGTTAGAAGCAGAGCCTAAGGTGTAAATTATCGATAGTCCATATCTCGGAAACTATAAGAGTTAATGCAATTTGGCAACCGGCAATGTAATTAGCATGCCGAATATTACTTGGAATGTGAATTGGAACGAAATCGCCAATAGATAAGACCATTTTACAATTTGGGCCCAAGTTAGAAGCAGAGCCTAAGGTGTAAATTATCGATAGTCCATATCTCGGAAACTATAAGAGATAATGCAATTTGGCAACCGGCAATGTAATTAGCATGCCGAATATTACTTGGAATGTGAATTGGAACGAAATTGCCAATAGATAAGACCATTTTACAATTTGGGCCCAAGTTAGAAGCAGAGCCTAAGGTGTAAATTATCGATAGTCCATATCTCTGAAACTATAAGAGATAATGCAATTTCGCAACCACTTGGAATGTGAATTGGAACGAAATCGCCAATAGATAAGACCATTTTACAATTTGGGCCCAAGTTAGAAGCAGAGCCTAAGGTGTAAATTATCGATAGTCCATATCTCGGAAACTATAAGAGATAATGCAATTTGGCAACAGGCAATGTAATTAGCATGCCGAATATTACTTAGAATGTGAATTGGAACGAAATCGTCAATAGATAAGACCATTTTACAATTTGGGCCCAAGTTAGAAGGAGAGCCTAAGGTGTAAATTATCGATAGTCCATATCTCGGAAACTATAAGAGATAATGCAATTTCGCAACCGGCAATGTAATTAGCATGCCGAATATTACTTGGAATGTGAATTGGGACGAAATCGCCAATAGATAAGGCCATTTTACAATTTGGGCCCAAGTTAGAAGCAGAGCCTAAGGTGTAAATTATCGATAGTCCATATCTCAGAAACTATAAGAGATAATGCAATTTGGCAACCGGCAATGTAATTAGCATGCCGAATATTACTTGGAATGTGAATTGGAACGAAATCGTCAATAGATAAGACCATTTTACAATTTGGGCCCAAGTTAGAAGGAGAGCCTAAGGTGTAAATTATCGATAGTCCATATCTCGGAAACTATAAGAGATAATGCAATTTGGCAACCGGCAATGTAATTAGCATGCCGAATATTACTTGGAATGTGAATTGGAACGAAATCGCCAATAGATAAAACCATTTTACAATTTGGGCCCAAGTTAGAAGCAGAGCCTAAGGTGTAAATTATCGATAGTCCATATCTCGGAAACTATAAGAGATAATGCAATTTGGCAACCGGCAATGTAATTAGCATGCCGAATATTACTTGGAATGTGAATTGGAACGAAATCGCCAATAGATAAGACCATTTTACAATTTGGGCCCAAGTTAGAAGCAGAGCCTAAGGTGTAAATTATTGATAGTCTATATCTCGGAAACTATAAGAGATAATGCAATTTCGCAACCGGCAATGTAATTAGCATGCCGAATATCACTTGGAATGTGAATTGGGACGAAATCGCCAATAGATAAGACCATTTTACAATTTGGGCCCAAGTTAGAAGCAGAGCCTAAGGTGTAAATTATCGATAGTCCATATCTCGGAAACTATAAGGGATAATGCAATTTGGCAACCGGCAATGTAATTAGCATGCCGAATATTACTTGGAATGTGAATTGGAACGAAATCGCCAATAGATAAAACCATTTTACAATTTGGGCCCAAGTTAGAAGCAGAGCCTAAGGTGTAAATTATCGATAGTCCATATCTCGGAAACTATAAGAGATAATGCAATTTGGCAACCGGCAATGTTATTAGCATGCCGAATATTACTTGGAATGTGAATTGGAACGAAATCGCCAATAGATAAGACCATTTTACAATTTGGGCCCAAGTTAGAAGCAGAGCCTAAGGTGTAAATTATTGATAGTCCATATCTCGGAAACTATAAGAGATAATGCAATTTCGCAACCGGCAATGTAATTAGCATGCCGAATATCACTTGGAATGTGAATTGGGACGAAATCGCCAATAGATAAGACCATTTCACAATTTGGGCCCAAGTTAGAAGCAGAGCCTAAGGTGTAAATTATCGATAGTCCATATCTCGGAAACTATAACAGATAATGCAATTTGGCAACCGGCAATGTAATTAGCATGCCGAATATTACTTGGAATGTGAATTGGAACGAAATCGCCAATAGATAAGACCATTTTACAATTTGGGCCCAAGTTAGAAGCAGAGCCTAAGGTGTAAATTATCGATAGTCCATATCTCGGAAACTATAAGAGATAATGCAATTTGGCAACCGGCAATGTAATTAGCATGCCGAATATTACTTGGAATGTGAATTGGAACGAAATCGCCAATAGATAAGACCATTTTACAATTTGGGCCCAAGTTAGAAGCAGAGCCTAAGGTGTAAATTATCGATAGTCCATATCTCGGAAACTATAAGAGATAATGCAATTTGGCAACCGGCAATGTAATTAGCATGCCGAATATTACTTGGAATGTGAATTGGAACGAAATCGCTAATAGATAAGACCATTTTACAATTTGGGCCCAAGTTAGAAGCAGAGCCTAAGGTGTAAATTATCGATAGTCCACATCTCGGAAACTATAAGAGATAATGCAATTTGGCAACCGGCAATGTAATTAGCATGCCGAATATTACTTGGAATGTGAATTGGAACGAAATCGCCAATAGATAAGATCATTTTACAATTTGGGCCCAAGTTAGAAGCAGAGCCTAAGGTGTAAATTATCGATAGTCCATATCTCGGAAACTATAAGAGTTAATGCAATTTGGCAACCGGCAATGTAATTAGCATGCCGAATATTACTTGGAATGTGAATTGGAACGAAATCGCCAATAGATAAGACTATTTTACAATTTGGGCCCAAGTTAGAAGCAGAGCCTAAGGTGTAAATTATCGATAGTCCATATCTCGGAAACTATAAGAGATAATGCAATTTGGCAACCGGCAATGTAATTAGCATGCCGAATATTACTTGGAATGTGAATTGGAACGAAATTGCCAATAGATAAGACCATTTTACAATTTGGGCCCAAGTTAGAAGCAGAGCCTAAGGTGTAAATTATCGATAGTCCATATCTCTGAAACTATAAGAGATAATGCAATTTCGCAACCGGCAATGTAATTAGCATGCCGAATATTACTTGGAATGTGAATTGGGACGAAATCGCCAATAAATAAGGCCATTTTACAATATGGGCCCAAGTTAGAAGCAGAGCCTAAGGTGTAAATTATCGATAGTCCATATCTCAGAAACTATAAGAGATAATGCAATTTGGCAACCGGCAATGTAATTAGCATGCCGAATATTACTTGGAATGTGAATTGGAACGAAATCGCCAATAGATAAGACCATTTTACAATTTGGGCCCAAGTTAGAAGCATAGCCTAAGGTGTAAATTATTGATAGTCCATATCTCGGAAACTATAAGAGATAATGCAATTTCGCAACCGGCAATGTAATTAGCATGCCGAATATTACTTGGAGTGTGAATTGGAGCGAAATCGCCAATAGATAAGACCATTTTACAATTTGGGCCCAAGTAAGAAGCAGAGCCTAAGGTGTAAATTATCGATAGTCCATATCTCGGAAACTATAAGAGATAATGCAATTTGGCAACCGGCAATGTAATTAGCATGCCGAATATTACTTGGAATGTGAATTGGAACGAAATCGCCAATAGATAAGACCATTTTACAATTTGGGCCCAAGTTAGAAGCAGAGCCTAAGGTGTAAATTATCGATAGTCCATATCTCGGAAACTATAAGAGATAATGCAATTTGGCAACAGGCAATGTAATTAGCATGCCGAATATTACTTGGAATGTGAATTGGAACGAAATCGTCAATAGATAAGACCATTTTACAATTTGGGCCCAAGTTAGAAGGAGAGCCTAAGGTGTAAATTATCGATAGTCCATATCTCGGAAACTATAAGAGATAATGCAATTTGGCAACCGGCAATGTAATTAGCATGCCGAATATTACTTGGAATGTGAATTGGAACGAAATCGCCAATAGATAAAACCATTTTACAATTTGGGCCCAAGTTAGAAGCAGAGCCTAAGGTGTAAATTATCGATAGTCCATATCTCGGAAACTATAAGAGATAATGCAATTTGGCAACCGGCAATGTAATTAGCATGCCGAATATCACTTGGAATGTGAATTGGGACGAAATCGCCAATAGATAAGACCATTTTACAATTTGGGCCCAAGTTAGAAGCAGAGCCTAAGGTGTAAATTATCGATAGTCCATATCTCGGAAACTATAAGGGATAATGCAATTTGGCAACCGGCAATGTAATTAGCATGCCGAATATTACTTGGAATGTGAATTGGAACGAAATCGCCAATAGATAAGACCATTTTACAATTTGGGCCCAAGTTAGTAGCAGAGCCTAAGGTGTAAATTATCGATAGTCCATATCTCGGAAACTATAAGAGATAATGCAATTTGGCAACCGGCAATGTAATTAGCATGCCGAATATTAATTGGAATGTGAATTGGAACGAAATCGCCAATAGATAAGACCATTTTACAATTTGGGCCCAAGTTAGAAGCAGAGCCTAAGGTGTAAATTATCGATAGTCCATATCTCGGAAACTATAAGAGATAATGCAATTTGGCAACCGGCAATGTAATTAGCATGCCGAATATTACTTGGAATGTGAATTGGAACGAAATCGCCAATAGGTAAGACCATTTTACAATTTGGGCCCAAGTTAGAAGCAGAGCCTAAGGTGTAAATTATCGATAGTCCATATCTCGGAAACTATAAGAGATAATTCAATTTGGCAACCGGCAATGTAATTAGCATGCCGAATATTACTTGGAATGTGAATTGGAACGAAATCGCCAATAGATAAGACCATTTTACAATTTGGGCCCAAGTTAGAAGCAGAGCCTAAGGTGTAAATTATCGATGGTCCATATCTCGGAAACTATAAGAGATAATGCAATTTGGCAACCGGCAATGTAATTAGCATGCCGAATATTACTTGGAATGTGAATTGGAACGAAATCGCCAATAGATAAGACCATTTTACAATTTGGGCCCAAGTTAGAAGCAGAGCCTAAGGTGTAAATTATCGATAGTCCATATCTCGGAAACTATAAGAGGTAATGCAATTTGGCAACCGGCAATGTAATTAGCATGCCGAATATTACTTGGGATGTGAATTGGAACGAAATCGCCAATAGATAAGACCATTTTACAATTTGGGCCCAAGTTAGAAGCAGAGCCTAAGGTGTAAATTATCGATAGTCCATATCTCGGAAACTATAAGAGATAATGCAATTTGGCAACCGGCAATGTAATTAGCATGCCGAATATTACTTGGAATGTGAATTGGAACGAAATCGCCAATAGATAAGACCATTTTACAATTTGGGCCCAAGTTAGAAGCAGAGCCTAAGGTGTAAATTATTGATAGTCCATATCTCGGAAACTATAAGAGATAAGGCAATTTCGCAACCGGCAATGTAATTAGCATGCCGAATATTACTTGGAGTGTGAATTGGAACGAAATCGCCAATAGATAAGACCATTTTACAATTTGGGCCCAAGTTAGAAGCAGAGCCTAAGGTGTAGATTATCGATAGTCCATATCTCGGAAACTATAAGAGATAATGCAATTTGGCAACCGGCAATGTAATTAGCATGCCGAATATTACTTGGAATGAGAATTGGAACGAAATCGCCAATAGATAAGACCATTTTACAATTTGGGCCCAAGTTAGAAGCAGAGCCTAAGGTGTAAATTATCGATAGTCCATATCTCGGAAACTATAAGAGATAATGCAATTTGGCAACCGGCAATGTAATTAGCATGCCGAATATTACTTGGAATGTGAATTGGAACGAAATCGCCAATAGATAAGACCATTTTACAATTTGGGCCCAAGTTAGAAGCAGAGCCTAAGGTGTAAATTATCGATAGTCCATATCTCGGAAACTATAAGAGATAATGCAATTTGGCAACCGGCAATGTAATTAGCATGCCGAATATTACTTGGAATGCGAATTGGAACGAAATCGCCAATAGATAAGACCATTTTACAATTTGGGCCCAAGTTAGAAGCAGAGCCTAAGGTGTAAATTATCGATAGTCCATATCTCGGAAACTATAAGAGATAATGCAATTTGGCAACCGGCAATGTAATTAGCATGCCGAATATTACTTGGAATGTGAATTGCAACTAAATCGCCAATAGATAAGACCATTTTACAATTTGGGCCCAAGTTAGAAGCAGAGCCTAAGGTGTAAATTATCGATAGTCCATATCTCGGAAACTATAAGAGATAATGCAATTTGGCAACCGGCAATGTAATTAGCATGCCGAATATTACTTGGAATGTGAATTGGAACGAAATCGCCAATAGATAAGACCATTTTACAATTTGGGCCCAAGTTAGAAGCAGAGCCTAAGGTGTAAATTATCGATAGTCCATATCTCGGAAACTATAAGAGATAATGCAATTTCGCAACCGGCAATGTAATTAGCATGCCGAATATCACTTGGAATGTGAATTGGGACGAAATCGCCAATAGATAAGACCATTTTACAATTTGGGCCCAAGTTAGAAGCAGAGCCTAAGGTGTAAATTATCGATAGTCCATATCTCGGAAACTATAAGAGATAATGCAATTTGGCAACCGGCAATGTAATTAGCATGCCGAATATTACTTGGAATGTGAATTGGAACGAAATTGCCAATAGATAAGATCATTTTACAATTTGGGCCCAAGTTAGAAGCAGAGCCTAAGGTGTAAATTATCGATAGTCCATATCTCGGAAACTATAAGAGATAATGCAATTTGGCAACCGGCAATGTAATTAGCATGCCGAATATTACTTGGAATGTGAATTGGAACGAAATTGCCAATAGATAAGACCATTTTACAATTTGGGCCCAAGTTAGAAGCAGAGCCTAAGGTGTAAATTATCGATAGTCCATATCTCTGAAACTATAAGAGATAATGCAATTTCGCAACCGGCAATGTAATTAGCATGCCGAATATTACTTGGAATGTGAATTGGGACGAAATCGCCAATAGATAAGGCCATTTTACAATTTGGGCCCAAGTTAGAAGCAGAGCCTAAGGTGTAAATTATCGATAGTCCATATCTCAGAAACTATAAGAGATAATGCAATTTGGCAACCGGCAATGTAATTAGCATGCCGAATATTACTTGGAATGTGAATTGGAACGAAATCGCCAATAGATAAGACCATTTTACAATTTGGGCCCAAGTTAGAAGCAGAGCCTAAGGTGTAAATTATCGATAGTCCATATCTCGGAAACTATAAGAGATAATGCAATTTGGCAACCGGCAATGTAATTAGCATGCCGAATATTACTTGGAATGCGAATTGGAACGAAATCGCCAATAGATAAGACCATTTTACAATTTGGGCCCAAGTTAGAAGCAGAGCCTAAGGTGTAAATTATCGATAGTCCATATCTCAGAAACTATAAGAGATAATGCAATTTGGCAACCGGCAATGTAATTAGCATGCCGAATATTACTTGGAGTGTGAATTGGAACGAAATCGCCAATAGATAAGACCATTTTACAATTTGGGCCCAAGTTAGAAGCAGAGCCTAAGGTGTAAATTATCGATAGTCCATATCTCAGAAACTATAAGAGATAATGCAATTTGGCAACCGGCAATGTAATTAGCATGCCGAATATTACTTGGAATGTGAATTGGAACGAAATCGCCAATAGATAAGACCATTTTACAATTTGGGCCCAAGTTAGAAGCATAGCCTAAGGTGTAAATTATTGATAGTCCATATCTCGGAAACTATAAGAGATAATGCAAGTTCGCAACCGGCAATGTAATTAGCATGCCGAATATTACTTGGAGTGTGAATTGGAACGAAATCGCCAATAGATAAGACCATTTTACAATTTGGGCCCAAGTAAGAAGCAGAGCCTAAGGTGTAAATTATCGATAGTCCATATCTCGGAAACTATAAGAGATAATGCAATTTGGCAACCGGCAATGTAATTAGCATGCCGAATATTACTTGGAATGTGAATTGGAACGAAATCGTCAATAGATAAGACCATTTTACAATTTGGGCCCAAGTTAGAAGGAGAGCCTAAGGTGTAAATTATCGATAGTCCATATCTCGGAAACTATAAGAGATAATGCAATTTGGCAACCGGCAATGTAATTAGCATGCCGAATATTACTTGGAATGTGAATTGGAACGAAATCGCCAATAGATAAAACCATTTTACAATTTGGGCCCAAGTTAGAAGCAGAGCCTAAGGTGTAAATTATCGATAGTCCATATCTCGGAAACTATAAGAGATAATGCAATTTGGCAACCGGCAATGTAATTAGCATGCCGAATATTACTTGGAATGTGAATTGGAACGAAATCGCCAATAGATAAGACCATTTTACAATTTGGGCCCAAGTTAGAAGCAGAGCCTAAGGTGTAAATTATTGATAGTCTATATCTCGGAAACTATAAGAGATAATGCAATTTCGCAACCGGCAATGTAATTAGCATGCCGAATATCACTTGGAATGTGAATTGGGACGAAATCGCCAATAGATAAGACCATTTTACAATTTGGGCCCAAGTTAGAAGCAGAGCCTAAGGTGTAAATTATCGATAGTCCATATCTCGGAAACTATAAGGGATAATGCAATTTGGCAACCGGCAATGTAATTAGCATGCCGAATATTACTTGGAATGTGAATTGGAACGAAATCGCCAATAGATAAGACCATTTTACAATTTGGGCCCAAGTTAGAAGCAGAGCCTAAGGTGTAAATTATCGTTAGTCCATATCTCGGAAACTATAAGAGATAATGCAATTTGGCAACCGGTAATGTAATTAGCATGCCGAATATTACTTGGAATGTGAATTGGAACGAAATCGCCAATAGGTAAGACCATTTTACAATTTGGGCCCAAGTTAGAAGCAGAGCCTAAGGTGTAAATTATCGATAGTCCATATCTCGGAAACTATAAGAGATAATTCAATTTGGCAACCGGCAATGTAATTAGCATGCCGAATATTCCTTGGAATGTGAATTGGAACGAAATCGCCAATAGATAAGACCATTTTACAATTTGGGTCCAAGTTAGAAGCAGAGCCTAAGGTGTAAATTATCGATAGTCCATATCTCGGAAACTATAAGAGATAATGCAATTTGGCAACCGGCAATGTAATTAGCATGCCGAATATTACTTGGAATGTGAATTGGAACGAAATCGCCAATAGATAAGACCATTTTACAATTTGGGCCCAAGTTAGAAGCAGAGCCTAAGGTGTAAATTATCGATAGTCCATATATCGGAAACTATAAGAGATAATGCAATTTGGCAACCGGCAATGTAATTAGCATGCCGAATATTACTTGGAATGTGAATTGGAACGAAATCGCTAATAGATAAGACCATTTTACAATTTGGGCCCAAGTTAGAAGCAGAGCCTAAGGTGTAAATTATCGATAGTCCATATCTCGGAAACTATAAGAGATAATGCAATTTGGCAACCGGCAATGTAATTAGCATGCCGAATATTAATTGGAATGTGAATTGGAACGAAATCGCCAATAGATAAGACCATTTTACAATTTGGGCCCAAGTTAGAAGCAGAGCCTAAGGTGTAAATTATCGATAGTCCATATCTCGAAAACTATAAGAGATAATGCAGTTTGGCAACCGGCAATGTAATTAGCATGCCGAATATTACTTGGAATGTGAATTGGAACGAAATCGCTAATAGGTAAGACCATTTTACAATTTGGGCCCAAGTTAGAAGCAGAGCCTAAGGTGTAAATTATCGATAGTCCATATCTCGGAAACTATAAGAGATAATTCAATTTGGCAACCGGCAATGTAATTAGCATGCCGAATATTACTTGGAATGTGAATTGGAACGAAATCGCCAATAGATAAGACCATTTTACAATTTGGGCCCAAGTTAGAAGCAGAGCCTAAGGTGTAAATTATCGATAGTCCATATCTCGGAAACTATAAGAGATAATGCAATTTGGCAACCGGCAATGTAATTAGCATGCCGAATATTACTTGGAATGTGATTTGGAACGAAATCGCCAATAGATAAGACCATTTTACAATTTGGGCCCAAGTTAGAAGCAGAGCCTAAGGTGTAAATTATCGATAGTCCATATCTCGGAAACTATAAGAGGTAATGCAATTTGGCAACCGGCAATGTAATTAGCATGCCGAATATTACTTGGGATGTGAATTGGAACGAAATCGCCAATAGATAAGACCATTTTACAATTAATCCAAGTTAGAAGCAGAGCCTAAGGTGTAAATTATCGATAGTATATATCTCGGAAACTATAAGAGATAATGCAATTTGGCAACCGGCAATGTAATTAGCATGCCGAATATTACTTGGAATGTGAATTGGAACGAAATCGCCAATAGATAAGACCATTTTACAATTTGGGCCCAAGTTAGAAGCAGAGCCTAAGGTGTAAATTATCGATAGTCCATATCTCGGAAACTATAAGAGATAATGCAATTTGGCAACCGGCAATGTAATTAGCATGCCGAATATTACTTGGAATGTGAATTGGAACGAAATCGCCAATAGATAAGACCATTTTACAATTTGGGCCCAAGTTAGAAGCAGAGCCTAAGGTGTAAATTATTGATAGTCCATATCTCGGAAACTATAAGAGATAAGGCAATTTCGCAACCGGCAATGTAATTAGCATGCCGAATATTACTTGGAGTGTGAATTGGAACGAAATCGCCAATAGATAAGACCATTTTACAATTTGGGCCCAAGTTAGAAGCAGAGCCTAAGGTGTAGATTATCGATAGTCCATATCTCGGAAACTATAAGAGATAATGCAATTTGGCAACCGGCAATGTAATTAGCATGCCGAATATTACTTGGAATGAGAATTGGAACGAAATCGCCAATAGATAAGACCATTTTACAATTTGGGCCCAAGTTAGAAGCAGAGCCTAAGGTGTAAATTATCGATAGTCCATATCTCGGAAACTATAAGAGATAATGCAATTTGGCAACCGGCAATGTAATTAGCATGCCGAATATTACTTGGAATGTGAATTGGAACGAAATCGCCAATAGATAAGACCATTTTACAATTTGGGCCCAAGTTAGAAGCAGAGCCTAAGGTGTAAATTATCGATAGTCCATATCTCGGAAACTATAAGAGATAATGCAATTTGGCAACCGGCAATGTAATTAGCATGCCGAATATTACTTGGAATGCGAATTGGAACGAAATCGCCAATAGATAAGACCATTTTACAATTTGGGCCCAAGTTAGAAGCAGAGCCTAAGGTGTAAATTATCGATAGTCCATATCTCGGAAACTATAAGAGATAATGCAATTTGGCAACCGGCAATGTAATTAGCATGCCGAATATTACTTGGAATGTGAATTGCAACTAAATCGCCAATAGATAAGACCATTTTACAATTTGGGCCCAAGTTAGAAGCAGAGCCTAAGGTGTAAATTATCGATAGTCCATATCTCGGAAACTATAAGAGATAATGCAATTTGGCAACCGGCAATGTAATTAGCATGCCGAATATTACTTGGAATGTGAATTGGAACGAAATCGCCAATAGATAAGACCATTTTACAATTTGGGCCCAAGTTAGAAGCAGAGCCTAAGGTGTAAATTATCGATAGTCCATATCTCGGAAACTATAAGAGATAATGCAATTTCGCAACCGGCAATGTAATTAGCATGCCGAATATCACTTGGAATGTGAATTGGGACGAAATCGCCAATAGATAAGACCATTTTACAATTTGGGCCCAAGTTAGAAGCAGAGCCTAAGGTGTAAATTATCGATAGTCCATATCTCGGAAACTATAAGAGATAATGCAATTTGGCAACCGGCAATGTAATTAGCATGCCGAATATTACTTGGAATGTGAATTGGAACGAAATTGCCAATAGATAAGATCATTTTACAATTTGGGCCCAAGTTAGAAGCAGAGCCTAAGGTGTAAATTATCGATAGTCCATATCTCGGAAACTATAAGAGATAATGCAATTTGGCAACCGGCAATGTAATTAGCATGCCGAATATTACTTGGAATGTGAATTGGAACGAAATTGCCAATAGATAAGACCATTTTACAATTTGGGCCCAAGTTAGAAGCAGAGCCTAAGGTGTAAATTATCGATAGTCCATATCTCTGAAACTATAAGAGATAATGCAATTTCGCAACCGGCAATGTAATTAGCATGCCGAATATTACTTGGAATGTGAATTGGGACGAAATCGCCAATAGATAAGGCCATTTTACAATTTGGGCCCAAGTTAGAAGCAGAGCCTAAGGTGTAAATTATCGATAGTCCATATCTCAGAAACTATAAGAGATAATGCAATTTGGCAACCGGCAATGTAATTAGCATGCCGAATATTACTTGGAATGTGAATTGGAACGAAATCGCCAATAGATAAGACCATTTTACAATTTGGGCCCAAGTTAGAAGCAGAGCCTAAGGTGTAAATTATCGATAGTCCATATCTCGGAAACTATAAGAGATAATGCAATTTGGCAACCGGCAATGTAATTAGCATGCCGAATATTACTTGGAATGCGAATTGGAACGAAATCGCCAATAGATAAGACCATTTTACAATTTGGGCCCAAGTTAGAAGCAGAGCCTAAGGTGTAAATTATCGATAGTCCATATCTCAGAAACTATAAGAGATAATGCAATTTGGCAACCGGCAATGTAATTAGCATGCCGAATATTACTTGGAGTGTGAATTGGAACGAAATCGCCAATAGATAAGACCATTTTACAATTTGGGCCCAAGTTAGAAGCAGAGCCTAAGGTGTAAATTATCGATAGTCCATATCTCAGAAACTATAAGAGATAATGCAATTTGGCAACCGGCAATGTAATTAGCATGCCGAATATTACTTGGAATGTGAATTGGAACGAAATCGCCAATAGATAAGACCATTTTACAATTTGGGCCCAAGTTAGAAGCATAGCCTAAGGTGTAAATTATTGATAGTCCATATCTCGGAAACTATAAGAGATAATGCAATTTCGCAACCGGCAATGTAATTAGCATGCCGAATATTACTTGGAGTGTGAATTGGAACGAAATCGCCAATAGATAAGACCATTTTACAATTTGGGCCCAAGTAAGAAGCAGAGCCTAAGGTGTAAATTATCGATAGTCCATATCTCGGAAACTATAAGAGATAATGCAATTTGGCAACCGGCAATGTAATTAGCATGCCGAATATTACTTGGAATGTGAATTGGAACGAAATCGTCAATAGATAAGACCATTTTACAATTTGGGCCCAAGTTAGAAGGAGAGCCTAAGGTGTAAATTATCGATAGTCCATATCTCGGAAACTATAAGAGATAATGCAATTTGGCAACCGGCAATGTAATTAGCATGCCGAATATTACTTGGAATGTGAATTGGAACGAAATCGCCAATAGATAAGACCATTTTACAATTTGGGCCCAAGTTAGAAGCAGAGCCTAAGGTGTAAATTATTGATAGTCTATATCTCGGAAACTATAAGAGATAATGCAATTTCGCAACCGGCAATGTAATTAGCATGCCGAATATCACTTGGAATGTGAATTGGGACGAAATCGCCAATAGATAAGACCATTTTACAATTTGGGCCCAAGTTAGAAGCAGAGCCTAAGGTGTAAATTATCGATAGTCCATATCTCGGAAACTATAAGGGATAATGCAATTTGGCAACCGGCAATGTAATTAGCATGCCGAATATTACTTGGAATGTGAATTGGAACGAAATCGCCAATAGATAAGACCATTTTACAATTTGGGCCCAAGTTAGAAGCAGAGCCTAAGGTGTAAATTATCGTTAGTCCATATCTCGGAAACTATAAGAGATAATGCAATTTGGCAACCGGTAATGTAATTAGCATGCCGAATATTACTTGGAATGTGAATTGGAACGAAATCGCCAATAGGTAAGACCATTTTACAATTTGGGCCCAAGTTAGAAGCAGAGCCTAAGGTGTAAATTATCGATAGTCCATATCTCGGAAACTATAAGAGATAATTCAATTTGGCAACCGGCAATGTAATTAGCATGCCGAATATTCCTTGGAATGTGAATTGGAACGAAATCGCCAATAGATAAGACCATTTTACAATTTGGGTCCAAGTTAGAAGCAGAGCCTAAGGTGTAAATTATCGATAGTCCATATCTCGGAAACTATAAGAGATAATGCAATTTGGCAACCGGCAATGTAATTAGCATGCCGAATATTACTTGGAATGTGAATTGGAACGAAATCGCCAATAGATAAGACCATTTTACAATTTGGGCCCAAGTTAGAAGCAGAGCCTAAGGTGTAAATTATCGATAGTCCATATATCGGAAACTATAAGAGATAATGCAATTTGGCAACCGGCAATGTAATTAGCATGCCGAATATTACTTGGAATGTGAATTGGAACGAAATCGCTAATAGATAAGACCATTTTACAATTTGGGCCCAAGTTAGAAGCAGAGCCTAAGGTGTAAATTATCGATAGTCCATATCTCGGAAACTATAAGAGATAATGCAATTTGGCAACCGGCAATGTAATTAGCATGCCGAATATTAATTGGAATGTGAATTGGAACGAAATCGCCAATAGATAAGACCATTTTACAATTTGGGCCCAAGTTAGAAGCAGAGCCTAAGGTGTAAATTATCGATAGTCCATATCTCGAAAACTATAAGAGATAATGCAGTTTGGCAACCGGCAATGTAATTAGCATGCCGAATATTACTTGGAATGTGAATTGGAACGAAATCGCCAATAGGTAAGACCATTTTACAATTTGGGCCCAAGTTAGAAGCAGAGCCTAAGGTGTAAATTATCGATAGTCCATATCTCGGAAACTATAAGAGATAATTCAATTTGGCAACCGGCAATGTAATTAGCATGCCGAATATTACTTGGAATGTGAATTGGAACGAAATCGCCAATAGATAAGACCATTTTACAATTTGGGCCCAAGTTAGAAGCAGAGCCTAAGGTGTAAATTATCGATAGTCCATATCTCGGAAACTATAAGAGATAATGCAATTTGGCAACCGGCAATGTAATTAGCATGCCGAATATTACTTGGAATGTGATTTGGAACGAAATCGCCAATAGATAAGACCATTTTACAATTTGGGCCCAAGTTAGAAGCAGAGCCTAAGGTGTAAATTATCGATAGTCCATATCTCGGAAACTATAAGAGGTAATGCAATTTGGCAACCGGCAATGTAATTAGCATGCCGAATATTACTTGGGATGTGAATTGGAACGAAATCGCCAATAGATAAGACCATTTTACAATTAATCCAAGTTAGAAGCAGAGCCTAAGGTGTAAATTATCGATAGTATATATCTCGGAAACTATAAGAGATAATGCAATTTGGCAACCGGCAATGTAATTAGCATGCCGAATATTACTTGGAATGTGAATTGGAACGAAATCGCCAATAGATAAGACCATTTTACAATTTGGGCCCAAGTTAGAAGCAGAGCCTAAGGTGTAAATTATTGATAGTCCATATCTCGGAAACTATAAGAGATAATGCAATTTCGCAACCGGCAATGTAATTAGCATGCCGAATATTACTTGGAGTGTGAATTGGAACGAAATCGCCAATAGATAAGACCATTTTACAATTTGGGCCCAAGTTAGAAGCAGAGCCTAAGGTGTAAATTATCGATAGTCCATATCTCGGAAACTATAAGAGATAATGCAATTTGGCAACCGGCAATGTAATTAGCATGCCGAATATTACTTGGAATGAGAATTGGAACGAAATCGCCAATAGATAAGACCATTTTACAATTTGGGCCCAAGTTAGAAGCAGAGCCTAAGGTGTAAATTATCGATAGTCCATATCTCGGAAACTATAAGAGATAATGCAATTTGGCAACCGGCAATGTAATTAGCATGCCGAATATTACTTGGAATGTGAATTGGAACGAAATCGCCAATAGATAAGACCATTTTACAATTTGGGCCCAAGTTAGAAGCAGAGCCTAAGGTGTAAATTATCGATAGTCCATATCTCGGAAACTATAAGAGATAATGCAATTTGGCAACCGGCAATGTAATTAGCATGCCGAATATTACTTGGAATGCGAATTGGAACGAAATCGCCAATAGATAAGACCATTTTACAATTTGGGCCCAAGTTAGAAGCAGAGCCTAAGGTGTAAATTATCGATAGTCCATATCTCGGAAACTATAAGAGATAATGCAATTTGGCAACCGGCAATGTAATTAGCATGCCGAATATTACTTGGAATGCGAATTGGAACGAAATCGCCAATAGATAAGACCATTTTACAATTTGGGCCCAAGTTAGAAGCAGAGCCTAAGGTGTAAATTATCGATAGTCCATATCTCGGAAACTATAAGAGATAATGCAATTTGGCAACCGGCAATGTAATTAGCATGCCGAATATTACTTGGAATGTGAATTGCAACTAAATCGCCAATAGATAAGACCATTTTACAATTTGGGCCCAAGTTAGAAGCAGAGCCTAAGGTGTAAATTATCGATAGTCCATATCTCGGAAACTATAAGAGATAATGCAATTTGGCAACCGACAATGTAATTAGCATGCCGAATATTACTTGGAATGTGAATTGGAACGAAATCGCCAATAGATAAGACCATTTTACAATTTGGGCCCAAGTTAGAAGCAGAGCCTAAGGTGTAAATTATCGATAGTCCATATCTCGGAAACTATAAGAGATAATGCAATTTCGCAACCGGTAATGTAATTAGCATGCCGAATATCACTTGGAATGTGAATTGGGACGAAATCGCCAATAGATAAGACCATTTTACAATTTGGGCCCAAGTTAGAAGCAGAGCCTAAGGTGTAAATTATCGATAGTCCATATCTCTGAAACTATATGAGATAATGCAATTTCGCAACCGGCAATGTAATTAGCATGCCGAATATTACTTGGAATGTGAATTGGGACGAAATCGCCAATAGATAAGGCCATTTTACAATTTGGGCCCAAGTTAGAAGCAGAGCCTAAGGTGTAAATTATCGATAGTCCATATCTCAGAAACTATAAGAGATAATGCAATTTGGCAACCGGCAATGTAATTAGCATGCCGAATATTACTTGGAATGTGAATTGGAACGAAATCGCCAATAGATAAGACCATTTTACAATTTGGGCCCAAGTTAGAAGCATAGCCTAAGGTGTAAATTATTGATAGTCCATATCTCGGAAACTATAAGAGATAATGCAATTTCGCAACCGGCAATGTAATTAGCATGCCGAATATTACTTGGAGTGTGAATTGGAACGAAATCGCCAATAGATAAGACCATTTTACAATTTGGGCCCAAGTAAGAAGCAGAGCCTAAGGTGTAAATTATCGATAGTCCATATCTCGGAAACTATAAGAGATAATGCAATTTGGCAACCGGCAATGTAATTAGCATGCCGAATATTACTTGGAATGTGAATTGGAACGAAATCGTCAATAGATAAGACCATTTTACAATTTGGGCCCAAGTTAGAAGGAGAGCCTAAGGTGTAAATTATCGATAGTCCATATCTCGGAAACTATAAGAGATAATGCAATTTGGCAACCGGCAATGTAATTAGCATGCCGAATATTACTTGGAATGTGAATTGGAACGAAATCGCCAATAGATAAAACCATTTTACAATTTGGGCCCAAGTTAGAAGCAGAGCCTAAGGTGTAAATTATCGATAGTCCATATCTCGGAAACTATAAGAGATAATGCAATTTGGCAACCGGCAATGTAATTAGCATGCCGAATATTACTTGGAATGTGAATTGGAACGAAATCGCCAATAGATAAGACCATTTTACAATTTGGGCCCAAGTTAGAAGCAGAGCCTAAGGTGTAAATTATTGATAGTCTATATCTCGGAAACTATAAGAGATAATGCAATTTCGCAACCGGCAATGTAATTAGCATGCCGAATATCACTTGGAATGTGAATTGGGACGAAATCGCCAATAGATAAGACCATTTTACAATTTGGGCCCAAGTTAGAAGCAGAGCCTAAGGTGTAAATTATCGATAGTCCATATCTCGGAAACTATAAGGGATAATGCAATTTGGCAACCGGCAATGTAATTAGCATGCCGAATATTACTTGGAATGTGAATTGGAACGAAATCGCCAATAGATAAGACCATTTTACAATTTGGGCCCAAGTTAGAAGCAGAGCCTAAGGTGTAAATTATCGTTAGTCCATATCTCGGAAACTATAAGAGATAATGCAATTTGGCAACCGGTAATGTAATTAGCATGCCGAATATTACTTGGAATGTGAATTGGAACGAAATCGCCAATAGGTAAGACCATTTTACAATTTGGGCCCAAGTTAGAAGCAGAGCCTAAGGTGTAAATTATCGATAGTCCATATCTCGGAAACTATAAGAGATAATTCAATTTGGCAACCGGCAATGTAATTAGCATGCCGAATATTCCTTGGAATGTGAATTGGAACGAAATCGCCAATAGATAAGACCATTTTACAATTTGGGTCCAAGTTAGAAGCAGAGCCTAAGGTGTAAATTATCGATAGACCATATCTCGGAAACTATAAGAGATAATGCAATTTGGCAACCGGCAATGTAATTAGCATGCCGAATATTACTTGGAATGTGAATTGGAACGAAATCGCCAATAGATAAGACCATTTTACAATTTGGGCCCAAGTTAGAAGCAGAGCCTAAGGTGTAAATTATCGATAGTCCATATATCGGAAACTATAAGAGATAATGCAATTTGGCAACCGGCAATGTAATTAGCATGCCGAATATTACTTGGAATGTGAATTGGAACGAAATCGCTAATAGATAAGACCATTTTACAATTTGGGCCCAAGTTAGAAGCAGAGCCTAAGGTGTAAATTATCGATAGTCCATATCTCGGAAACTATAAGAGATAATGCAATTTGGCAACCGGCAATGTAATTAGCATGCCGAATATTAATTGGAATGTGAATTGGAACGAAATCGCCAATAGATAAGACCATTTTACAATTTGGGCCCAAGTTAGAAGCAGAGCCTAAGGTGTAAATTATCGATAGTCCATATCTCGAAAACTATAAGAGATAATGCAGTTTGGCAACCGGCAATGTAATTAGCATGCCGAATATTACTTGGAATGTGAATTGGAACGAAATCGCCAATAGGTAAGACCATTTTACAATTTGGGCCCAAGTTAGAAGCAGAGCCTAAGGTGTAAATTATCGATAGTCCATATCTCGGAAACTATAAGAGATAATTCAATTTGGCAACCGGCAATGTAATTAGCATGCCGAATATTACTTGGAATGTGAATTGGAACGAAATCGCCAATAGATAAGACCATTTTACAATTTGGGCCCAAGTTAGAAGCAGAGCCTAAGGTGTAAATTATCGATAGTCCATATCTCGGAAACTATAAGAGATAATGCAATTTGGCAACCGGCAATGTAATTAGCATGCCGAATATTACTTGGAATGTGATTTGGAACGAAATCGCCAATAGATAAGACCATTTTACAATTTGGGCCCAAGTTAGAAGCAGAGCCTAAGGTGTAAATTATCGATAGTCCATATCTCGGAAACTATAAGAGGTAATGCAATTTGGCAACCGGCAATGTAATTAGCATGCCGAATATTACTTGGGATGTGAATTGGAACGAAATCGCCAATAGATAAGACCATTTTACAATTAATCCAAGTTAGAAGCAGAGCCTAAGGTGTAAATTATCGATAGTAAATATCTCGGAAACTATAAGAGATAATGCAATTTGGCAACCGGCAATGTAATTAGCATGCCGAATATTACTTGGAATGTGAATTGGAACGAAATCGCCAATAGATAAGACCATTTTACAATTTGGGCCCAAGTTAGAAGCAGAGCCTAAGGTGTAAATTATTGATAGTCCATATCTCGGAAACTATAAGAGATAATGCAATTTCGCAACCGGCAATGTAATTAGCATGCCGAATATTACTTGGAGTGTGAATTGGAACGAAATCGCCAATAGATAAGACCATTTTACAATTTGGGCCCAAGTTAGAAGCAGAGCCTAAGGTGTAAATTATCGATAGTCCATATCTCAGAAACTATAAGAGATAATGCAATTTGGCAACCGGCAATGTAATTAGCATGCCGAATATTACTTGGAATGTGAATTGGAACGAAATCGCCAATAGATAAGACCATTTTACAATTTGGGCCCAAGTTAGAAGCAGAGCCTAAGGTGTAAACTATTGATAGTCCATATCTCGGAAACTATAAGAGATAATGCAATTTCGCAACCGGCAATGTAATTAGCATGCCGAATATTACTTGGAATGTGAATTGGAACGAAATCGTCAATAGATAAGACCATTTTACAATTTGGGCCCAAGTTAGAAGCAGAGCCTAAGGTGTAAATTATCGATAGTCCATATCTCGGAAACTATAAGAGATAATGCAATTTGGCAACCGGCAATGTAATTAGCATGCCGAATATTACTTGGAATGTGAATTGGAACGAAATCGCCAATAGATAAGGCCATTTTACAATTTGGGCCCAAGTTAGAAGCAGAGCCTCAGGTGTAAATTATCGATAGTCCATATCTCTGAAACTATAAGAGATAATGCAATTTCGCAACCGGCAATGTAATTAGCATGCCGAATATTACTTGGAATGTGAAATGGGACGAAATCGCCAATAGATAAGGCCATTTTACAATTTGGGCCCAAGTTAGAAGCAGAGCCTAAGGTGTAAATTATCGATAGTCCTTATCTCAGAAACTATAAGAGATAATGCAATTTGGCAACCGGCAATGTAATTAGCATGCCGAATATTACTTGGAATGTGAATTGGAACGAAATCGCCAATAGATAAGACCATTTTACAATTTGGGCCCAAGTTAGAAGCAGAGCCTAAGGTGTAAATTATCGATAGTCCATATCTCGGAAACTATAAGAGATAATGCAATTTGGCAACAGGCAATGTAATTAGCATGCCGAATATTACTTGGAATGTGAATTGGAACGAAATCGTCAATAGATAAGACCATTTTACAATTTGGGCCCAAGTTAGAAGCAGAGCCTAAGGTGTAAATTATCGATAGTCCATATCTCGGAAACTATAAGAGATAATGCAATTTGGCAACCGGCAATGTAATTAGCATGCCGAATATTACTTGGAATGTGAATTGGAACGAAATCGCCAATAGATAAAACCATTTTACAATTTGGGCCCAAGTTAGAAGCAGAGCCTAAGGTGTAAATTATAGATAGTCCATATCTCGGAAACTATAAGAGATAATGCAATTTCGCAACCGGCAATGTAATTAGCATGCCGAATATCACTTGGAATGTGAATTGGGACGAAATCGCCAATAGATAAGACCATTTTACAATTTGGGCCCAAGTTAGAAGCAGAGCCTAAGGTGTAAATTATCGATAGTCCATATCTCGGAAACTATAAGAGATAATGCAATTTGGCAACCGGCAATGTAATTAGCATGCCGAATATTACTTGGAATGTGAATTGGAACGAAATCGCCAATAGGTAAGACCATTTTACAATTTGGGCCCAAGTTAGAAGCAGAGCCTAAGGTGTAAATTATCGATAGTCCATATCTCGGAAACTATAAGAGATAATTCAATTTGGCAACCGGCAATGTAATTAGCATGCCGAATATTCCTTGGAATGTGAATTGGAACGAAATCGCCAATAGATAAGATCATTTTACAATTTGGGCCCAAGTTAGAAGCAGAGCCTAAGGTGTAAATTATCGATAGTCCATATCTCGGAAACTATAAGAGTTAAGGCAATTTGGCAACCGGCAATGTAATTAGCATGCCGAATATTACTTGGAATGTGAATTCGAACCAAATCGCCAATAGATAAGACCATTTTACAATTTGGGCCCAAGTTAGAAGCAGAGCCTAAGGTGTAAATAATCGATAGTCCATATCTCGGAAACTATAAGAGATAATGCAATTTGGCAACCGGCAATGTAATTAGCATGCCGAATATTACTTGGAATGTGAATTGGAACGAAATCGCCAATAGATAAGACCATTTTACAATTTGGGCCCAAGTTAGAAGCAGAGCCTAAGGTGTAAATTATCGATAGTCCATATCTCGGAAACTATAAGGGATAATGCAACTTGGCAACCGGCAATGTAATTAGCATGCCGAATATTACTTGGAATGTGAATTGGAACGAAATCGCCAATAGATAAAACCATTTTACAATTTGGGCCCAAGTTAGAAGCAGAGCCTAAGGTGTAAATTATCGATAGTCCATATCTCGGAAACTATAAGAGATAATGCAATTTGGCAACCGGCAATGTAATTAGCATGCCGAATATTACTTGGAATGTGAATTGGAACGAAATCGCCAATAGATAAGACCATTTTACAATTTGGGCCCAAGTTAGAAGCAGAGCCTAAGGTGTAAATTATTGATAGTCCATATCTCGGAAACTATAAGAGATAATGCAATTTCGCAACCGGCAATGTAATTAGCATGCCGAATATCACTTGGAATGTGAATTGGGACGAAATCGCCAATAGATAAGACCATTTTACAATTTGGGCCCAAGTTAGAAGCAGAGCCTAAGGTGTAAATTATCGATAGTCCATATCTCGGAAACTATAAGAGATAATGCAATTTGGCAACCGGCAATGTAATTAGCATGCCGAATATTACTTGGAATGTGAATTGGAACGAAATCGCCAATAGATAAGACCATTTTACAATTTGGGCCCAAGTTAGAAGCAGAGCCTAAGGTGTAAATTATCGATAGTCCATATCTCGGAAACTATAAGAGATAATGCAATTCGGCAACCGGCAATGTAATTAGCATGCCGAATATTACTTGGAATGTGAATTGGAACGAAATCGCCAATAGATAAGATCATTTTACAATTTGGGCCCAAGTTAGAAGCAGAGCCTAAGGTGTAAATTATCGATAGTCCATATCTCGGAAACTATAAGAGTTAATGCAATTTGGCAACCGGCAATGTAATTAGCATGCCGAATATTACTTGGAATGTGAATTGGAACGAAATCGCCAATAGATAAGACCATTTTACAATTTGGGAACAAGTTAGAAGCAGAGCCTAAGGTGTAAATTATCGATAGTCCATATCTCGGAAACTATAAGAGATAATGCAATTTGGCAACCGGCAATGTAATTAGCATGCCGAATATTACTTGGAATGTGAATTGGAACGAAATTGCCAATAGATAAGACCATTTTACAATTTGGGCCCAAGTTAGAAGCAGAGCCTAAGGTGTAAATTATCGATAGTCCATATCTCTGAAACTATAAGAGATAATGCAATTTCGCAACCGGCAATGTAATTAGCATGCCGAATATTACTTGGAATGTGAATTGGGACGAAATCGCCAATAGATAAGGCCATTTTACAATTTGGGCCCAAGTTAGAAGCAGAGCCTAAGGTGTAAATTATCGATAGTCCATATCTCAGAAACTATAAGAGATAATGCAATTTGGCAACCGGCAATGTAATTAGCATGCCGAATATTACTTGGAATGTGAATTGGAACGAAATCGTCAATAGATAAGACCATTTTACAATTTGGGCCCAAGTTAGAAGGAGAGCCTAAGGTGTAAATTATCGATAGTCCATATCTCGGAAACTATAAGAGATAATGCAATTTGGCAACCGGCAATGTAATTAGCATGCCGAATATTACTTGGAATGTGAATTGGAACGAAATCGCCAATAGATAAAACCATTTTACAATTTGGGCCCAAGTTAGAAGCAGAGCCTAAGGTGTAAATTATCGATAGTCCATATCTCGGAAACTATCAGAGATAATGCAATTTGGCAACCGGCAATGTAATTAGCATGCCGAATATTACTTGGAATGTGAATTGGAACGAAATCGCCAATAGATAAGACCATTTTACAATTTGGGCCCAAGTTAGAAGCAGAGCCTAAGGTGTAAATTATTGATAGTCTATATCTCGGAAACTATAAGAGATAATGCAATTTCGCAACCGGCAATGTAATTAGCATGCCGAATATCACTTGGAATGTGAATTGGGACGAAATCGCCAATAGATAAGACCATTTTACAATTTGGGCCCAAGTTAGAAGCAGAGCCTAAGGTGTAAATTATCGATAGTCCATATCTCGGAAACTATAAGGGATAATGCAATTTGGCAACCGGCAATGTAATTAGCATGCCGAATATTACTTGGAATGTGAATTGGAACGAAATCGCCAATAGATAAAACCATTTTACAATTTGGGCCCAAGTTAGAAGCAGAGCCTAAGGTGTAAATTATCGATAGTCCATATCTCGGAAACTATAAGAGATAATGCAATTTGGCAACCGGCAATGTAATTAGCATGCCGAATATTACTTGGAATGTGAATTGGAACGAAATCGCCAATAGATAAGACCATTTTACAATTTGGGCCCAAGTTAGAAGCAGAGCCTAAGGTGTAAATTATTGATAGTCCATATCTCGGAAACTATAAGAGATAATGCAATTTCGCAACCGGCAATGTAATTAGCATGCCGAATATCACTTGGAATGTGAATTGGGACGAAATCGCCAATAGATAAGACCATTTTACAATTTGGGCCCAAGTTAGAAGCAGAGCCTAAGGTGTAAATTATCGATAGTCCATATCTCGGAAACTATAACAGATAATGCAATTTGGCAACCGGCAATGTAATTAGCATGCCGAATATTACTTGGAATGTGAATTGGAACGAAATCGCCAATAGATAAGACCATTTTACAATTTGGGCCCAAGTTAGAAGCAGAGCCTAAGGTGTAAATTATCGATAGTCCATATCTCGGAAACTATAAGAGATAATGCAATTCGGCAACCGGCAATGTAATTAGCATGCCGAATATTACTTGGAATGTGAATTGGAACGAAATCGCCAATAGATAAGATCATTTTACAATTTGGGCCCAAGTTAGAAGCAGAGCCTAAGGTGTAAATTATCGATAGTCCATATCTCGGAAACTATAAGAGTTAATGCAATTTGGCAACCGGCAATGTAATTAGCATGCCGAATATTACTTGGAATGTGAATTGGAACGAAATCGCCAATAGATAAGACCATTTTACAATTTGGGAACAAGTTAGAAGCAGAGCCTAAGGTGTAAATTATCGATAGTCCATATCTCTGAAACTATAAGAGATAATGCAATTTCAATTTTACAATTTGGGAACAAGTTAGAAGCAGAGCCTAAGGTGTAAATTATCGATAGTCCATATCTCGGAAACTATAAGAGATAATGCAATTTGGCAACCGGCAATGTAATTAGCATGCCGAATATTACTTGGAATGTGAATTGGAACGAAATTGCCAATAGATAAGGCCATTTTACAATTTGGGCCCAAGTTAGAAGCAGAGCCTAAGGTGTAAATTATCGATAGTCCATATCTCAGAAACTATAAGAGATAATGCAATTTGGCAACCGGCAATGTAATTAGCATGCCGAATATTACTTGGAATGTGAATTGGAACGAAATCGCCAATAGATAAGACCATTTTACAATTTGGGCCCAAGTTAGAAGCAGAGCCTAAGGTGTAAATTATTGATAGTCTATATCTCGGAAACTATAAGAGATAATGCAATTTCGCAACCGGCAATGTAATTAGCATGCCGAATATCACTTGGAATGTGAATTGGGACGAAATCGCCAATAGATAAGACCATTTTACAATTTGGGCCCAAGTTAGAAGCAGAGCCTAAGGTGTAAATTATCGATAGTCCATATCTCGGAAACTATAAGAGATAATTCAATTTGGCAACCGGCAATGTAATTAGCATGCCGAATATTACTTGGAATGTGAATTGGAACGAAATCGCCAATAGATAAGACCATTTTACAATTTGGGCCCAAGTTAGAAGCAGAGCCTAAGGTGTAAATTATCGATAGTCCATATCTCGGAAACTATAAGAGATAATGCAATTTGGCAACCGGCAATGTAATTAGCATGCCGAATATTACTTGGAATGTGATTTGGAACGAAATCGCCAATAGATAAGACCATTTTACAATTTGGGCCCAAGTTAGAAGCAGAGCCTAAGGTGTAAATTATCGATAGTCCATATCTCGGAAACTATAAGAGGTAATGCAATTTGGCAACCGGCAATGTAATTAGCATGCCGAATATTACTTGGGATGTGAATTGGAACGAAATCGCCAATAGATAAGACCATTTTACAATTAATCCAAGTTAGAAGCAGAGCCTAAGGTGTAAATTATCGATAGTATATATCTCGGAAACTATAAGAGATAATGCAATTTGGCAACCGGCAATGTAATTAGCATGCCGAATATTACTTGGAATGTGAATTGGAACGAAATCGCCAATAGATAAGACCATTTTACAATTTGGGCCCAAGTTAGAAGCAGAGCCTAAGGTGTAAATTATTGATAGTCCATATCTCGGAAACTATAAGAGATAATGCAATTTCGCAACCGGCAATGTAATTAGCATGCCGAATATTACTTGGAGTGTGAATTGGAACGAAATCGCCAATAGATAAGACCATTTTACAATTTGGGCCCAAGTTAGAAGCAGAGCCTAAGGTGTAAATTATCGATAGTCCATATCTCGGAAACTATAAGAGATAATGCAATTTGGCAACCGGCAATGTAATTAGCATGCCGAATATTACTTGGAATGAGAATTGGAACGAAATCGCCAATAGATAAGACCATTTTACAATTTGGGCCCAAGTTAGAAGCAGAGCCTAAGGTGTAAATTATCGATAGTCCATATCTCGGAAACTATAAGAGATAATGCAATTTGGCAACCGGCAATGTAATTAGCATGCCGAATATTACTTGGAATGTGAATTGGAACGAAATCGCCAATAGATAAGACCATTTTACAATTTGGGCCCAAGTTAGAAGCAGAGCCTAAGGTGTAAATTATCGATAGTCCATATCTCGGAAACTATAAGAGATAATGCAATTTGGCAACCGGCAATGTAATTAGCATGCCGAATATTACTTGGAATGCGAATTGGAACGAAATCGCCAATAGATAAGACCATTTTACAATTTGGGCCCAAGTTAGAAGCAGAGCCTAAGGTGTAAATTATCGATAGTCCATATCTCGGAAACTATAAGAGATAATGCAATTTGGCAACCGGCAATGTAATTAGCATGCCGAATATTACTTGGAATGCGAATTGGAACGAAATCGCCAATAGATAAGACCATTTTACAATTTGGGCCCAAGTTAGAAGCAGAGCCTAAGGTGTAAATTATCGATAGTCCATATCTCGGAAACTATAAGAGATAATGCAATTTGGCAACCGGCAATGTAATTAGCATGCCGAATATTACTTGGAATGTGAATTGCAACTAAATCGCCAATAGATAAGACCATTTTACAATTTGGGCCCAAGTTAGAAGCAGAGCCTAAGGTGTAAATTATCGATAGTCCATATCTCGGAAACTATAAGAGATAATGCAATTTGGCAACCGGCAATGTAATTAGCATGCCGAATATTACTTGGAATGTGAATTGGAACGAAATCGCCAATAGATAAGACCATTTTACAATTTGGGCCCAAGTTAGAAGCAGAGCCTAAGGTGTAAATTATCGATAGTCCATATCTCGGAAACTATAAGAGATAATGCAATTTCGCAACCGGTAATGTAATTAGCATGCCGAATATCACTTGGAATGTGAATTGGGACGAAATCGCCAATAGATAAGACCATTTTACAATTTGGGCCCAAGTTAGAAGCAGAGCCTAAGGTGTAAATTATCGATAGTCCATATCTCTGAAACTATATGAGATAATGCAATTTCGCAACCGGCAATGTAATTAGCATGCCGAATATTACTTGGAATGTGAATTGGGACGAAATCGCCAATAGATAAGGCCATTTTACAATTTGGGCCCAAGTTAGAAGCAGAGCCTAAGGTGTAAATTATCGATAGTCCATATCTCAGAAACTATAAGAGATAATGCAATTTGGCAACCGGCAATGTAATTAGCATGCCGAATATTACTTGGAATGTGAATTGGAACGAAATCGCCAATAGATAAGACCATTTTACAATTTGGGCCCAAGTTAGAAGCATAGCCTAAGGTGTAAATTATTGATAGTCCATATCTCGGAAACTATAAGAGATAATGCAATTTCGCAACCGGCAATGTAATTAGCATGCCGAATATTACTTGGAGTGTGAATTGGAACGAAATCGCCAATAGATAAGACCATTTTACAATTTGGGCCCAAGTAAGAAGCAGAGCCTAAGGTGTAAATTATCGATAGTCCATATCTCGGAAACTATAAGAGATAATGCAATTTGGCAACCGGCAATGTAATTAGCATGCCGAATATTACTTGGAATGTGAATTGGAACGAAATCGTCAATAGATAAGACCATTTTACAATTTGGGCCCAAGTTAGAAGGAGAGCCTAAGGTGTAAATTATCGATAGTCCATATCTCGGAAACTATAAGAGATAATGCAATTTGGCAACCGGCAATGTAATTAGCATGCCGAATATTACTTGGAATGTGAATTGGAACGAAATCGCCAATAGATAAAACCATTTTACAATTTGGGCCCAAGTTAGAAGCAGAGCCTAAGGTGTAAATTATCGATAGTCCATATCTCGGAAACTATAAGAGATAATGCAATTTGGCAACCGGCAATGTAATTAGCATGCCGAATATTACTTGGAATGTGAATTGGAACGAAATCGCCAATAGATAAGACCATTTTACAATTTGGGCCCAAGTTAGAAGCAGAGCCTAAGGTGTAAATTATTGATAGTCTATATCTCGGAAACTATAAGAGATAATGCAATTTCGCAACCGGCAATGTAATTAGCATGCCGAATATCACTTGGAATGTGAATTGGGACGAAATCGCCAATAGATAAGACCATTTTACAATTTGGGCCCAAGTTAGAAGCAGAGCCTAAGGTGTAAATTATCGATAGTCCATATCTCGGAAACTATAAGGGATAATGCAATTTGGCAACCGGCAATGTAATTAGCATGCCGAATATTACTTGGAATGTGAATTGGGACGAAATCGCCAATAGATAAGACCATTTTACAATTTGGGCCCAAGTTAGAAGCAGAGCCTAAGGTGTAAATTATCGATAGTCCATATCTCGGAAACTATAAGGGATAATGCAATTTGGCAACCGGCAATGTAATTAGCATGCCGAATATTCCTTGGAATGTGAATTGGAACGAAATCGCCAATAGATAAGACCATTTTACAATTTGGGTCCAAGTTAGAAGCAGAGCCTAAGGTGTAAATTATCGATAGACCATATCTCGGAAACTATAAGAGATAATGCAATTTGGCAACCGGCAATGTAATTAGCATGCCGAATATTACTTGGAATGTGAATTGGAACGAAATCGCCAATAGATAAGACCATTTTACAATTTGGGCCCAAGTTAGAAGCAGAGCCTAAGGTGTAAATTATCGATAGTCCATATATCGGAAACTATAAGAGATAATGCAATTTGGCAACCGGCAATGTAATTAGCATGCCGAATATTACTTGGAATGTGAATTGGAACGAAATCGCTAATAGATAAGACCATTTTACAATTTGGGCCCAAGTTAGAAGCAGAGCCTAAGGTGTAAATTATCGATAGTCCATATCTCGGAAACTATAAGAGATAATGCAATTTGGCAACCGGCAATGTAATTAGCATGCCGAATATTAATTGGAATGTGAATTGGAACGAAATCGCCAATAGATAAGACCATTTTACAATTTGGGCCCAAGTTAGAAGCAGAGCCTAAGGTGTAAATTATCGATAGTCCATATCTCGAAAACTATAAGAGATAATGCAGTTTGGCAACCGGCAATGTAATTAGCATGCCGAATATTACTTGGAATGTGAATTGGAACGAAATCGCCAATAGGTAAGACCATTTTACAATTTGGGCCCAAGTTAGAAGCAGAGCCTAAGGTGTAAATTATCGATAGTCCATATCTCGGAAACTATAAGAGATAATTCAATTTGGCAACCGGCAATGTAATTAGCATGCCGAATATTACTTGGAATGTGAATTGGAACGAAATCGCCAATAGATAAGACCATTTTACAATTTGGGCCCAAGTTAGAAGCAGAGCCTAAGGTGTAAATTATCGATAGTCCATATCTCGGAAACTATAAGAGATAATGCAATTTGGCAACCGGCAATGTAATTAGCATGCCGAATATTACTTGGAATGTGATTTGGAACGAAATCGCCAATAGATAAGACCATTTTACAATTTGGGCCCAAGTTAGAAGCAGAGCCTAAGGTGTAAATTATCGATAGTCCATATCTCGGAAACTATAAGAGGTAATGCAATTTGGCAACCGGCAATGTAATTAGCATGCCGAATATTACTTGGGATGTGAATTGGAACGAAATCGCCAATAGATAAGACCATTTTACAATTAATCCAAGTTAGAAGCAGAGCCTAAGGTGTAAATTATCGATAGTAAATATCTCGGAAACTATAAGAGATAATGCAATTTGGCAACCGGCAATGTAATTAGCATGCCGAATATTACTTGGAATGTGAATTGGAACGAAATCGCCAATAGATAAGACCATTTTACAATTTGGGCCCAAGTTAGAAGCAGAGCCTAAGGTGTAAATTATTGATAGTCCATATCTCGGAAACTATAAGAGATAATGCAATTTCGCAACCGGCAATGTAATTAGCATGCCGAATATTACTTGGAGTGTGAATTGGAACGAAATCGCCAATAGATAAGACCATTTTACAATTTGGGCCCAAGTTAGAAGCAGAGCCTAAGGTGTAAATTATCGATAGTCCATATCTCAGAAACTATAAGAGATAATGCAATTTGGCAACCGGCAATGTAATTAGCATGCCGAATATTACTTGGAATGTGAATTGGAACGAAATCGCCAATAGATAAGACCATTTTACAATTTGGGCCCAAGTTAGAAGCAGAGCCTAAGGTGTAAACTATTGATAGTCCATATCTCGGAAACTATAAGAGATAATGCAATTTCGCAACCGGCAATGTAATTAGCATGCCGAATATTACTTGGAATGTGAATTGGAACGAAATCGTCAATAGATAAGACCATTTTACAATTTGGGCCCAAGTTAGAAGCAGAGCCTAAGGTGTAAATTATCGATAGTCCATATCTCGGAAACTATAAGAGATAATGCAATTTGGCAACCGGCAATGTAATTAGCATGCCGAATATTACTTGGAATGTGAATTGGAACGAAATCGCCAATAGATAAGGCCATTTTACAATTTGGGCCCAAGTTAGAAGCAGAGCCTAAGGTGTAAATTATCGATAGTCCATATCTCTGAAACTATAAGAGATAATGCAATTTCGCAACCGGCAATGTAATTAGCATGCCGAATATTACTTGGAATGTGAAATGGGACGAAATCGCCAATAGATAAGGCCATTTTACAATTTGGGCCCAAGTTAGAAGCAGAGCCTAAGGTGTAAATTATCGATAGTCCTTATCTCAGAAACTATAAGAGATAATGCAATTTGGCAACCGGCAATGTAATTAGCATGCCGAATATTACTTGGAATGTGAATTGGAACGAAATCGCCAATAGATAAGACCATTTTACAATTTGGGCCCAAGTTAGAAGCAGAGCCTAAGGTGTAAATTATCGATAGTCCATATCTCGGAAACTATAAGAGATAATGCAATTTGGCAACAGGCAATGTAATTAGCATGCCGAATATTACTTGGAATGTGAATTGGAACGAAATCGTCAATAGATAAGACCATTTTACAATTTGGGCCCAAGTTAGAAGCAGAGCCTAAGGTGTAAATTATCGATAGTCCATATCTCGGAAACTATAAGAGATAATGCAATTTGGCAACCGGCAATGTAATTAGCATGCCGAATATTACTTGGAATGTGAATTGGAACGAAATCGCCAATAGATAAAACCATTTTACAATTTGGGCCCAAGTTAGAAGCAGAGCCTAAGGTGTAAATTATAGATAGTCCATATCTCGGAAACTATAAGAGATAATGCAATTTCGCAACCGGCAATGTAATTAGCATGCCGAATATCACTTGGAATGTGAATTGGGACGAAATCGCCAATAGATAAGACCATTTTACAATTTGGGCCCAAGTTAGAAGCAGAGCCTAAGGTGTAAATTATCGATAGTCCATATCTCGGAAACTATAAGAGATAATGCAATTTGGCAACCGGCAATGTAATTAGCATGCCGAATATTACTTGGAATGTGAATTGGAACGAAATCGCCAATAGGTAAGACCATTTTACAATTTGGGCCCAAGTTAGAAGCAGAGCCTAAGGTGTAAATTATCGATAGTCCATATCTCGGAAACTATAAGAGATAATTCAATTTGGCAACCGGCAATGTAATTAGCATGCCGAATATTCCTTGGAATGTGAATTGGAACGAAATCGCCAATAGATAAGATCATTTTACAATTTGGGCCCAAGTTAGAAGCAGAGCCTAAGGTGTAAATTATCGATAGTCCATATCTCGGAAACTATAAGAGTTAAGGCAATTTGGCAACCGGCAATGTAATTAGCATGCCGAATATTACTTGGAATGTGAATTCGAACCAAATCGCCAATAGATAAGACCATTTTACAATTTGGGCCCAAGTTAGAAGCAGAGCCTAAGGTGTAAATAATCGATAGTCCATATCTCGGAAACTATAAGAGATAATGCAATTTGGCAACCGGCAATGTAATTAGCATGCCGAATATTACTTGGAATGTGAATTGGAACGAAATCGCCAATAGATAAGACCATTTTACAATTTGGGCCCAAGTTAGAAGCAGAGCCTAAGGTGTAAATTATCGATAGTCCATATCTCGGAAACTATAAGGGATAATGCAACTTGGCAACCGGCAATGTAATTAGCATGCCGAATATTACTTGGAATGTGAATTGGAACGAAATCGCCAATAGATAAAACCATTTTACAATTTGGGCCCAAGTTAGAAGCAGAGCCTAAGGTGTAAATTATCGATAGTCCATATCTCGGAAACTATAAGAGATAATGCAATTTGGCAACCGGCAATGTAATTAGCATGCCGAATATTACTTGGAATGTGAATTGGAACGAAATCGCCAATAGATAAGACCATTTTACAATTTGGGCCCAAGTTAGAAGCAGAGCCTAAGGTGTAAATTATTGATAGTCCATATCTCGGAAACTATAAGAGATAATGCAATTTCGCAACCGGCAATGTAATTAGCATGCCGAATATCACTTGGAATGTGAATTGGGACGAAATCGCCAATAGATAAGACCATTTTACAATTTGGGCCCAAGTTAGAAGCAGAGCCTAAGGTGTAAATTATCGATAGTCCATATCTCGGAAACTATAAGAGATAATGCAATTTGGCAACCGGCAATGTAATTAGCATGCCGAATATTACTTGGAATGTGAATTGGAACGAAATCGCCAATAGATAAGACCATTTTACAATTTGGGCCCAAGTTAGAAGCAGAGCCTAAGGTGTAAATTATCGATAGTCCATATCTCGGAAACTATAAGAGATAATGCAATTTGGCAACCGGCAATGTAATTAGCATGCCGAATATTACTTGGAATGTGAATTGGAACGAAATTGCCAATAGATAAGACCATTTTACAATTTGGGCCCAAGTTAGAAGCAGAGCCTAAGGTGTAAATTATCGATAGTCCATATCTCTGAAACTATAAGAGATAATGCAATTTCGCAACCGGCAATGTAATTAGCATGCCGAATATTACTTGGAATGTGAATTGGGACGAAATCGCCAATAGATAAGGCCATTTTACAATTTGGGCCCAAGTTAGAAGCAGAGCCTAAGGTGTAAATTATCGATAGTCCATATCTCAGAAACTATAAGAGATAATGCAATTTGGCAACCGGCAATGTAATTAGCATGCCGAATATTACTTGGAATGTGAATTGGAACGAAATCGTCAATAGATAAGACCATTTTACAATTTGGGCCCAAGTTAGAAGGAGAGCCTAAGGTGTAAATTATCGATAGTCCATATCTCGGAAACTATAAGAGATAATGCAATTTGGCAACCGGCAATGTAATTAGCATGCCGAATATTACTTGGAATGTGAATTGGAACGAAATCGCCAATAGATAAAACCATTTTACAATTTGGGCCCAAGTTAGAAGCAGAGCCTAAGGTGTAAATTATCGATAGTCCATATCTCGGAAACTATCAGAGATAATGCAATTTGGCAACCGGCAATGTAATTAGCATGCCGAATATTACTTGGAATGTGAATTGGAACGAAATCGCCAATAGATAAGACCATTTTACAATTTGGGCCCAAGTTAGAAGCAGAGCCTAAGGTGTAAATTATTGATAGTCTATATCTCGGAAACTATAAGAGATAATGCAATTTCGCAACCGGCAATGTAATTAGCATGCCGAATATCACTTGGAATGTGAATTGGGACGAAATCGCCAATAGATAAGACCATTTTACAATTTGGGCCCAAGTTAGAAGCAGAGCCTAAGGTGTAAATTATCGATAGTCCATATCTCGGAAACTATAAGGGATAATGCAATTTGGCAACCGGCAATGTAATTAGCATGCCGAATATTACTTGGAATGTGAATTGGAACGAAATCGCCAATAGATAAAACCATTTTACAATTTGGGCCCAAGTTAGAAGCAGAGCCTAAGGTGTAAATTATCGATAGTCCATATCTCGGAAACTATAAGAGATAATGCAATTTGGCAACCGGCAATGTAATTAGCATGCCGAATATTACTTGGAATGTGAATTGGAACGAAATCGCCAATAGATAAGACCATTTTACAATTTGGGCCCAAGTTAGAAGCAGAGCCTAAGGTGTAAATTATTGATAGTCCATATCTCGGAAACTATAAGAGATAATGCAATTTCGCAACCGGCAATGTAATTAGCATGCCGAATATCACTTGGAATGTGAATTGGGACGAAATCGCCAATAGATAAGACCATTTTACAATTTGGGCCCAAGTTAGAAGCAGAGCCTAAGGTGTAAATTATCGATAGTCCATATCTCGGAAACTATAACAGATAATGCAATTTGGCAACCGGCAATGTAATTAGCATGCCGAATATTACTTGGAATGTGAATTGGAACGAAATCGCCAATAGATAAGACCATTTTACAATTTGGGCCCAAGTTAGAAGCAGAGCCTAAGGTGTAAATTATCGATAGTCCATATCTCGGAAACTATAAGAGATAATGCAATTCGGCAACCGGCAATGTAATTAGCATGCCGAATATTACTTGGAATGTGAATTGGAACGAAATCGCCAATAGATAAGATCATTTTACAATTTGGGCCCAAGTTAGAAGCAGAGCCTAAGGTGTAAATTATCGATAGTCCATATCTCGGAAACTATAAGAGTTAATGCAATTTGGCAACCGGCAATGTAATTAGCATGCCGAATATTACTTGGAATGTGAATTGGAACGAAATCGCCAATAGATAAGACCATTTTACAATTTGGGAACAAGTTAGAAGCAGAGCCTAAGGTGTAAATTATCGATAGTCCATATCTCGGAAACTATAAGAGATAATGCAATTTGGCAACCGGCAATGTAATTAGCATGCCGAATATTACTTGGAATGTGAATTGGAACGAAATTGCCAATAGATAAGACCATTTTACAATTTGGGCCCAAGTTAGAAGCAGAGCCTAAGGTGTAAATTATCGATAGTCCATATCTCGGAAACTATAAGAGATAATGCAATTTGGGAACAAGTTAGAAGCAGAGCCTAAGGTGTAAATTATCGATAGTCCATATCTCGGAAACTATAAGAGATAATGCAATTTGGCAACCGGCAATGTAATTAGCATGCCGAATATTACTTGGAATGTGAATTGGAACGAAATTGCCAATAGATAAGGCCATTTTACAATTTGGGCCCAAGTTAGAAGCAGAGCCTAAGGTGTAAATTATCGATAGTCCATATCTCAGAAACTATAAGAGATAATGCAATTTGGCAACCGGCAATGTAATTAGCATGCCGAATATTACTTGGAATGTGAATTGGAACGAAATCGCCAATAGATAAGACCATTTTACAATTTGGGCCCAAGTTAGAAGCAGAGCCTAAGGTGTAAATTATTGATAGTCTATATCTCGGAAACTATAAGAGATAATGCAATTTCGCAACCGGCAATGTAATTAGCATGCCGAATATCACTTGGAATGTGAATTGGGACGAAATCGCCAATAGATAAGACCATTTTACAATTTGGGCCCAAGTTAGAAGCAGAGCCTAAGGTGTAAATTATCGATAGTCCATATCTCGGAAACTATAAGGGATAATGCAATTTGGCAACCGGCAATGTAATTAGCATGCCGAATATTACTTGGAATGTGAATTGGAACGAAATCGCCAATAGATAAAACCATTTTACAATTTGGGCCCAAGTTAGAAGCAGAGCCTAAGGTGTAAATTATCGATAGTCCATATCTCGGAAACTATAAGAGATAATGCAATTTGGCAACCGGCAATGTAATTAGCATGCCGAATATTACTTGGAATGTGAATTGGAACGAAATCGCCAATAGATAAGACCATTTTACAATTTGGGCCCAAGTTAGAAGCAGAGCCTAAGGTGTAAATTATTGATAGTCCATATCTCGGAAACTATAAGAGATAATGCAATTTCGCAACCGGCAATGTAATTAGCATGCCGAATATCACTTGGAATGTGAATTGGGACGAAATCGCCAATAGATAAGACCATTTTACAATTTGGGCCCAAGTTAGAAGCAGAGCCTAAGGTGTAAATTATCGATAGTCCATATCTCGGAAACTATAACAGATAATGCAATTTGGCAACCGGCAATGTAATTAGCATGCCGAATATTACTTGGAATGTGAATTGGAACGAAATCGCCAATAGATAAGACCATTTTACAATTTGGGCCCAAGTTAGAAGCAGAGCCTAAGGTGTAAATTATCGATAGTCCATATCTCGGAAACTATAAGAGATAATGCAATTTGGCAACCGGCAATGTAATTAGCATGCCGAATATTACTTGGAATGTGAATTGGAACGAAATCGCCAATAGGTAAGACCATTTTACAATTTGGGCCCAAGTTAGAAGCAGAGCCTAAGGTGTAAATTATCGATAGTCCATATCTCGGAAACTATAAGAGATAATTCAATTTGGCAACCGGCAATGTAATTAGCATGCCGAATATTCCTTGGAATGTGAATTGGAACGAAATCGCCAATAGATAAGACCATTTTACAATTTGGGCCCAAGTTAGAAGCAGAGCCTAAGGTGTAAATTATCGATAGTCCATATCTCGGAAACTATAAGAGATAATGCAATTTGGCAACCGGCAATGTAATTAGCATGCCGAATATTACTTGGAATGTGAATTGGAACGAAAACGCCAATAGATAAGACCATTTTACAATTTGGGCCCAAGTTAGAAGCAGAGCCTAAGGTGTAAATTATCGATAGTCCATATCTCGGAAACTATAAGAGATAATGCAATTTGGCAACCGGCAATGTAATTAGCATGCCGAATATTACTTGGAATGTGAATTGGAACGAAATCGCTAATAGATAAGACCATTTTACAATTTGGGCCCAAGTTAGAAGCAGAGCCTAAGGTGTAAATTATCGATAGTCCACATCTCGGAAACTATAAGAGATAATGCAATTTGGCAACCGGCAATGTAATTAGCATGCCGAATATTACTTGGAATGTGAATTGGAACGAAATCGCCAATAGATAAGATCATTTTACAATTTGGGCCCAAGTTAGAAGCAGAGCCTAAGGTGTAAATTATCGATAGTCCATATCTCGGAAACTATAAGAGTTAATGCAATTTGGCAACCGGCAATGTAATTAGCATGCCGAATATTACTTGGAATGTGAATTGGAACGAAATCGCCAATAGATAAGACCATTTTACAATTTGGGCCCAAGTTAGAAGCAGAGCCTAAGGTGTAAATTATCGATAGTCCATATCTCGGAAACTATAAGAGATAATGCAATTTGGCAACCGGCAATGTAATTAGCATGCCGAATATTACTTGGAATGTGAATTGGAACGAAATTGCCAATAGATAAGACCATTTTACAATTTGGGCCCAAGTTAGAAGCAGAGCCTAAGGTGTAAATTATCGATAGTCCATATCTCTGAAACTATAAGAGATAATGCAATTTCGCAACCGGCAATGTAATTAGCATGCCGAATATTACTTGGAATGTGAATTGGAACGAAATCGCCAATAGATAAGACCATTTTACAATTTGGGCCCAAGTTAGAAGCAGAGCCTAAGGTGTAAATTATCGATAGTCCATATCTCGGAAACTATAAGAGATAATGCAATTTGGCAACAGGCAATGTAATTAGCATGCCGAATATTACTTAGAATGTGAATTGGAACGAAATCGTCAATAGATAAGACCATTTTACAATTTGGGCCCAAGTTAGAAGG
Organism: Rhynchophorus ferrugineus; assembly: GCF_030347505.1. Classification (NCBI taxonomy): domain Eukaryota; kingdom Metazoa; phylum Arthropoda; class Insecta; order Coleoptera; family Curculionidae; genus Rhynchophorus; species Rhynchophorus ferrugineus. Next base: position 313,891 of record NW_027472650.1, on the reverse strand, counting down.
AGAGCCTAAGGTGTAAATTATCGATAGTCCATATCTCGGAAACTATAAGAGATAATGCAATTTCGCAACCGGCAATGTAATTAGCATGCCGAATATTACTTGGAATGTGAATTGGGACGAAATCGCCAATAGATAAGGCCATTTTACAATTTGGGCCCAAGTTAGAAGCAGAGCCTAAGGTGTAAATTATCGATAGTCCATATCTCAGAAACTATAAGAGATAATGCAATTTGGCAACCGGCAATGTAATTAGCATGCCGAATATTACTTGGAATGTGAATTGGAACGAAATCGTCAATAGATAAGACCATTTTACAATTTGGGCCCAAGTTAGAAGGAGAGCCTAAGGTGTAAATTATCGATAGTCCATATCTCGGAAACTATAAGAGATAATGCAATTTGGCAACCGGCAATGTAATTAGCATGCAGAATATTACTTGGAATGTGAATTGGAACGAAATCGCCAATAGATAAAACCATTTTACAATTTGGGCCCAAGTTAGAAGCAGAGCCTAAGGTGTAAATTATCGATAGTCCATATCTCGGAAACTATAAGAGATAATGCAATTTGGCAACCGGCAATGTAATTAGCATGCCGAATATTACTTGGAATGTGAATTGGAACGAAATCGCCAATAGATAAGACCATTTTACAATTTGGGCCCAAGTTAGAAGCAGAGCCTAAGGTGTAAATTATTGATAGTCTATATCTCGGAAACTATAAGAGATAATGCAATTTCGCAACCGGCAATGTAATTAGCATGCCGAATATCACTTGGAATGTGAATTGGGACGAAATCGCCAATAGATAAGACCATTTTACAATTTGGGCCCAAGTTAGAAGCAGAGCCTAAGGTGTAAATTATCGATAGTCCATATCTCGGAAACTATAAGGGATAATGCAATTTGGCAACCGGCAATGTAATTAGCATGCCGAATATTACTTGGAATGTGAATTGGAACGAAATCGCCAATAGATAAAACCATTTTACAATTTGGGCCCAAGTTAGAAGCAGAGCCTAAGGTGTAAATTATCGATAGTCCATATCTCGGAAACTATAAGAGATAATGCAATTTGGCAACCGGCAATGTTATTAGCATGCCGAATATTACTTGGAATGTGAATTGGAACGAAATCGCCAATAGATAAGACCATTTTACAATTTGGGCCCAAGTTAGAAGCAGAGCCTAAGGTGTAAATTATTGATAGTCCATATCTCGGAAACTATAAGAGATAATGCAATTTCGCAACCGGCAATGTAATTAGCATGCCGAATATCACTTGGAATGTGAATTGGGACGAAATCGCCAATAGATAAGACCATTTCACAATTTGGGCCCAAGTTAGAAGCAGAGCCTAAGGTGTAAATTATCGATAGTCCATATCTCGGAAACTATAACAGATAATGCAATTTGGCAACCGGCAATGTAATTAGCATGCCGAATATTACTTGGAATGTGAATTGGAACGAAATCGCCAATAGATAAGACCATTTTACAATTTGGGCCCAAGTTAGAAGCAGAGCCTAAGGTGTAAATTATCGATAGTCCATATCTCGGAAACTATAAGAGATAATGCAATTTGGCAACCGGCAATGTAATTAGCATGCCGAATATTACTTGGAATGTGAATTGGAACGAAATCGCCAATAGATAAGACCATTTTACAATTTGGGCCCAAGTTAGAAGCAGAGCCTAAGGTGTAAATTATCGATAGTCCATATCTCGGAAACTATAAGAGATAATGCAATTTGGCAACCGGCAATGTAATTAGCATGCCGAATATTACTTGGAATGTGAATTGGAACGAAATCGCTAATAGATAAGACCATTTTACAATTTGGGCCCAAGTTAGAAGCAGAGCCTAAGGTGTAAATTATCGATAGTCCACATCTCGGAAACTATAAGAGATAATGCAATTTGGCAACCGGCAATGTAATTAGCATGCCGAATATTACTTGGAATGTGAATTGGAACGAAATCGCCAATAGATAAGATCATTTTACAATTTGGGCCCAAGTTAGAAGCAGAGCCTAAGGTGTAAATTATCGATAGTCCATATCTCGGAAACTATAAGAGTTAATGCAATTTGGCAACCGGCAATGTAATTAGCATGCCGAATATTACTTGGAATGTGAATTGGAACGAAATCGCCAATAGATAAGACTATTTTACAATTTGGGCCCAAGTTAGAAGCAGAGCCTAAGGTGTAAATTATCGATAGTCCATATCTCGGAAACTATAAGAGATAATGCAATTTGGCAACCGGCAATGTAATTAGCATGCCGAATATTACTTGGAATGTGAATTGGAACGAAATTGCCAATAGATAAGACCATTTTACAATTTGGGCCCAAGTTAGAAGCAGAGCCTAAGGTGTAAATTATCGATAGTCCATATCTCTGAAACTATAAGAGATAATGCAATTTCGCAACCGGCAATGTAATTAGCATGCCGAATATTACTTGGAATGTGAATTGGGACGAAATCGCCAATAGATAAGGCCATTTTACAATATGGGCCCAAGTTAGAAGCAGAGCCTAAGGTGTAAATTATCGATAGTCCATATCTCAGAAACTATAAGAGATAATGCAATTTGGCAACCGGCAATGTAATTAGCATGCCGAATATTACTTGGAATGTGAATTGGAACGAAATCGCCAATAGATAAGACCATTTTACAATTTGGGCCCAAGTTAGAAGCATAGCCTAAGGTGTAAATTATTGATAGTCCATATCTCGGAAACTATAAGAGATAATGCAATTTCGCAACCGGCAATGTAATTAGCATGCCGAATATTACTTGGAGTGTGAATTGGAGCGAAATCGCCAATAGATAAGACCATTTTACAATTTGGGCCCAAGTAAGAAGCAGAGCCTAAGGTGTAAATTATCGATAGTCCATATCTCGGAAACTATAAGAGATAATGCAATTTGGCAACCGGCAATGTAATTAGCATGCCGAATATTACTTGGAATGTGAATTGGAACGAAATCGCCAATAGATAAGACCATTTTACAATTTGGGCCCAAGTTAGAAGCAGAGCCTAAGGTGTAAATTATCGATAGTCCATATCTCGGAAACTATAAGAGATAATGCAATTTGGCAACAGGCAATGTAATTAGCATGCCGAATATTACTTGGAATGTGAATTGGAACGAAATCGTCAATAGATAAGACCATTTTACAATTTGGGCCCAAGTTAGAAGGAGAGCCTAAGGTGTAAATTATCGATAGTCCATATCTCGGAAACTATAAGAGATAATGCAATTTGGCAACCGGCAATGTAATTAGCATGCCGAATATTACTTGGAATGTGAATTGGAACGAAATCGCCAATAGATAAAACCATTTTACAATTTGGGCCCAAGTTAGAAGCAGAGCCTAAGGTGTAAATTATCGATAGTCCATATCTCGGAAACTATAAGAGATAATGCAATTTGGCAACCGGCAATGTAATTAGCATGCCGAATATCACTTGGAATGTGAATTGGGACGAAATCGCCAATAGATAAGACCATTTTACAATTTGGGCCCAAGTTAGAAGCAGAGCCTAAGGTGTAAATTATCGATAGTCCATATCTCGGAAACTATAAGGGATAATGCAATTTGGCAACCGGCAATGTAATTAGCATGCCGAATATTACTTGGAATGTGAATTGGAACGAAATCGCCAATAGATAAGACCATTTTACAATTTGGGCCCAAGTTAGTAGCAGAGCCTAAGGTGTAAATTATCGATAGTCCATATCTCGGAAACTATAAGAGATAATGCAATTTGGCAACCGGCAATGTAATTAGCATGCCGAATATTAATTGGAATGTGAATTGGAACGAAATCGCCAATAGATAAGACCATTTTACAATTTGGGCCCAAGTTAGAAGCAGAGCCTAAGGTGTAAATTATCGATAGTCCATATCTCGGAAACTATAAGAGATAATGCAATTTGGCAACCGGCAATGTAATTAGCATGCCGAATATTACTTGGAATGTGAATTGGAACGAAATCGCCAATAGGTAAGACCATTTTACAATTTGGGCCCAAGTTAGAAGCAGAGCCTAAGGTGTAAATTATCGATAGTCCATATCTCGGAAACTATAAGAGATAATTCAATTTGGCAACCGGCAATGTAATTAGCATGCCGAATATTACTTGGAATGTGAATTGGAACGAAATCGCCAATAGATAAGACCATTTTACAATTTGGGCCCAAGTTAGAAGCAGAGCCTAAGGTGTAAATTATCGATGGTCCATATCTCGGAAACTATAAGAGATAATGCAATTTGGCAACCGGCAATGTAATTAGCATGCCGAATATTACTTGGAATGTGAATTGGAACGAAATCGCCAATAGATAAGACCATTTTACAATTTGGGCCCAAGTTAGAAGCAGAGCCTAAGGTGTAAATTATCGATAGTCCATATCTCGGAAACTATAAGAGGTAATGCAATTTGGCAACCGGCAATGTAATTAGCATGCCGAATATTACTTGGGATGTGAATTGGAACGAAATCGCCAATAGATAAGACCATTTTACAATTTGGGCCCAAGTTAGAAGCAGAGCCTAAGGTGTAAATTATCGATAGTCCATATCTCGGAAACTATAAGAGATAATGCAATTTGGCAACCGGCAATGTAATTAGCATGCCGAATATTACTTGGAATGTGAATTGGAACGAAATCGCCAATAGATAAGACCATTTTACAATTTGGGCCCAAGTTAGAAGCAGAGCCTAAGGTGTAAATTATTGATAGTCCATATCTCGGAAACTATAAGAGATAAGGCAATTTCGCAACCGGCAATGTAATTAGCATGCCGAATATTACTTGGAGTGTGAATTGGAACGAAATCGCCAATAGATAAGACCATTTTACAATTTGGGCCCAAGTTAGAAGCAGAGCCTAAGGTGTAGATTATCGATAGTCCATATCTCGGAAACTATAAGAGATAATGCAATTTGGCAACCGGCAATGTAATTAGCATGCCGAATATTACTTGGAATGAGAATTGGAACGAAATCGCCAATAGATAAGACCATTTTACAATTTGGGCCCAAGTTAGAAGCAGAGCCTAAGGTGTAAATTATCGATAGTCCATATCTCGGAAACTATAAGAGATAATGCAATTTGGCAACCGGCAATGTAATTAGCATGCCGAATATTACTTGGAATGTGAATTGGAACGAAATCGCCAATAGATAAGACCATTTTACAATTTGGGCCCAAGTTAGAAGCAGAGCCTAAGGTGTAAATTATCGATAGTCCATATCTCGGAAACTATAAGAGATAATGCAATTTGGCAACCGGCAATGTAATTAGCATGCCGAATATTACTTGGAATGCGAATTGGAACGAAATCGCCAATAGATAAGACCATTTTACAATTTGGGCCCAAGTTAGAAGCAGAGCCTAAGGTGTAAATTATCGATAGTCCATATCTCGGAAACTATAAGAGATAATGCAATTTGGCAACCGGCAATGTAATTAGCATGCCGAATATTACTTGGAATGTGAATTGCAACTAAATCGCCAATAGATAAGACCATTTTACAATTTGGGCCCAAGTTAGAAGCAGAGCCTAAGGTGTAAATTATCGATAGTCCATATCTCGGAAACTATAAGAGATAATGCAATTTGGCAACCGGCAATGTAATTAGCATGCCGAATATTACTTGGAATGTGAATTGGAACGAAATCGCCAATAGATAAGACCATTTTACAATTTGGGCCCAAGTTAGAAGCAGAGCCTAAGGTGTAAATTATCGATAGTCCATATCTCGGAAACTATAAGAGATAATGCAATTTCGCAACCGGCAATGTAATTAGCATGCCGAATATCACTTGGAATGTGAATTGGGACGAAATCGCCAATAGATAAGACCATTTTACAATTTGGGCCCAAGTTAGAAGCAGAGCCTAAGGTGTAAATTATCGATAGTCCATATCTCGGAAACTATAAGAGATAATGCAATTTGGCAACCGGCAATGTAATTAGCATGCCGAATATTACTTGGAATGTGAATTGGAACGAAATTGCCAATAGATAAGATCATTTTACAATTTGGGCCCAAGTTAGAAGCAGAGCCTAAGGTGTAAATTATCGATAGTCCATATCTCGGAAACTATAAGAGATAATGCAATTTGGCAACCGGCAATGTAATTAGCATGCCGAATATTACTTGGAATGTGAATTGGAACGAAATTGCCAATAGATAAGACCATTTTACAATTTGGGCCCAAGTTAGAAGCAGAGCCTAAGGTGTAAATTATCGATAGTCCATATCTCTGAAACTATAAGAGATAATGCAATTTCGCAACCGGCAATGTAATTAGCATGCCGAATATTACTTGGAATGTGAATTGGGACGAAATCGCCAATAGATAAGGCCATTTTACAATTTGGGCCCAAGTTAGAAGCAGAGCCTAAGGTGTAAATTATCGATAGTCCATATCTCAGAAACTATAAGAGATAATGCAATTTGGCAACCGGCAATGTAATTAGCATGCCGAATATTACTTGGAATGTGAATTGGAACGAAATCGCCAATAGATAAGACCATTTTACAATTTGGGCCCAAGTTAGAAGCAGAGCCTAAGGTGTAAATTATCGATAGTCCATATCTCGGAAACTATAAGAGATAATGCAATTTGGCAACCGGCAATGTAATTAGCATGCCGAATATTACTTGGAATGCGAATTGGAACGAAATCGCCAATAGATAAGACCATTTTACAATTTGGGCCCAAGTTAGAAGCAGAGCCTAAGGTGTAAATTATCGATAGTCCATATCTCAGAAACTATAAGAGATAATGCAATTTGGCAACCGGCAATGTAATTAGCATGCCGAATATTACTTGGAGTGTGAATTGGAACGAAATCGCCAATAGATAAGACCATTTTACAATTTGGGCCCAAGTTAGAAGCAGAGCCTAAGGTGTAAATTATCGATAGTCCATATCTCAGAAACTATAAGAGATAATGCAATTTGGCAACCGGCAATGTAATTAGCATGCCGAATATTACTTGGAATGTGAATTGGAACGAAATCGCCAATAGATAAGACCATTTTACAATTTGGGCCCAAGTTAGAAGCATAGCCTAAGGTGTAAATTATTGATAGTCCATATCTCGGAAACTATAAGAGATAATGCAATTTCGCAACCGGCAATGTAATTAGCATGCCGAATATTACTTGGAGTGTGAATTGGAACGAAATCGCCAATAGATAAGACCATTTTACAATTTGGGCCCAAGTAAGAAGCAGAGCCTAAGGTGTAAATTATCGATAGTCCATATCTCGGAAACTATAAGAGATAATGCAATTTGGCAACCGGCAATGTAATTAGCATGCCGAATATTACTTGGAATGTGAATTGGAACGAAATCGTCAATAGATAAGACCATTTTACAATTTGGGCCCAAGTTAGAAGGAGAGCCTAAGGTGTAAATTATCGATAGTCCATATCTCGGAAACTATAAGAGATAATGCAATTTGGCAACCGGCAATGTAATTAGCATGCCGAATATTACTTGGAATGTGAATTGGAACGAAATCGCCAATAGATAAAACCATTTTACAATTTGGGCCCAAGTTAGAAGCAGAGCCTAAGGTGTAAATTATCGATAGTCCATATCTCGGAAACTATAAGAGATAATGCAATTTGGCAACCGGCAATGTAATTAGCATGCCGAATATTACTTGGAATGTGAATTGGAACGAAATCGCCAATAGATAAGACCATTTTACAATTTGGGCCCAAGTTAGAAGCAGAGCCTAAGGTGTAAATTATCGATAGTCCATATCTCGGAAACTATAAGGGATAATGCAATTTGGCAACCGGCAATGTAATTAGCATGCCGAATATTACTTGGAATGTGAATTGGAACGAAATCGCCAATAGATAAGACCATTTTACAATTTGGGCCCAAGTTAGAAGCAGAGCCTAAGGTGTAAATTATCGTTAGTCCATATCTCGGAAACTATAAGAGATAATGCAATTTGGCAACCGGTAATGTAATTAGCATGCCGAATATTACTTGGAATGTGAATTGGAACGAAATCGCCAATAGGTAAGACCATTTTACAATTTGGGCCCAAGTTAGAAGCAGAGCCTAAGGTGTAAATTATCGTTAGTCCATATCTCGGAAACTATAAGAGATAATGCAATTTGGCAACCGGTAATGTAATTAGCATGCCGAATATTACTTGGAATGTGAATTGGAACGAAATCGCCAATAGGTAAGACCATTTTACAATTTGGGCCCAAGTTAGAAGCAGAGCCTAAGGTGTAAATTATCGATAGTCCATATCTCGGAAACTATAAGAGATAATTCAATTTGGCAACCGGCAATGTAATTAGCATGCCGAATATTCCTTGGAATGTGAATTGGAACGAAATCGCCAATAGATAAGACCATTTTACAATTTGGGTCCAAGTTAGAAGCAGAGCCTAAGGTGTAAATTATCGATAGTCCATATCTCGGAAACTATAAGAGATAATGCAATTTGGCAACCGGCAATGTAATTAGCATGCCGAATATTACTTGGAATGTGAATTGGAACGAAATCGCCAATAGATAAGACCATTTTACAATTTGGGCCCAAGTTAGAAGCAGAGCCTAAGGTGTAAATTATCGATAGTCCATATATCGGAAACTATAAGAGATAATGCAATTTGGCAACCGGCAATGTAATTAGCATGCCGAATATTACTTGGAATGTGAATTGGAACGAAATCGCTAATAGATAAGACCATTTTACAATTTGGGCCCAAGTTAGAAGCAGAGCCTAAGGTGTAAATTATCGATAGTCCATATCTCGGAAACTATAAGAGATAATGCAATTTGGCAACCGGCAATGTAATTAGCATGCCGAATATTAATTGGAATGTGAATTGGAACGAAATCGCCAATAGATAAGACCATTTTACAATTTGGGCCCAAGTTAGAAGCAGAGCCTAAGGTGTAAATTATCGATAGTCCATATCTCGAAAACTATAAGAGATAATGCAGTTTGGCAACCGGCAATGTAATTAGCATGCCGAATATTACTTGGAATGTGAATTGGAACGAAATCGCCAATAGGTAAGACCATTTTACAATTTGGGCCCAAGTTAGAAGCAGAGCCTAAGGTGTAAATTATCGATAGTCCATATCTCGGAAACTATAAGAGATAATTCAATTTGGCAACCGGCAATGTAATTAGCATGCCGAATATTACTTGGAATGTGAATTGGAACGAAATCGCCAATAGATAAGACCATTTTACAATTTGGGCCCAAGTTAGAAGCAGAGCCTAAGGTGTAAATTATCGATAGTCCATATCTCGGAAACTATAAGAGATAATGCAATTTGGCAACCGGCAATGTAATTAGCATGCCGAATATTACTTGGAATGTGATTTGGAACGAAATCGCCAATAGATAAGACCATTTTACAATTTGGGCCCAAGTTAGAAGCAGAGCCTAAGGTGTAAATTATCGATAGTCCATATCTCGGAAACTATAAGAGGTAATGCAATTTGGCAACCGGCAATGTAATTAGCATGCCGAATATTACTTGGGATGTGAATTGGAACGAAATCGCCAATAGATAAGACCATTTTACAATTAATCCAAGTTAGAAGCAGAGCCTAAGGTGTAAATTATCGATAGTATATATCTCGGAAACTATAAGAGATAATGCAATTTGGCAACCGGCAATGTAATTAGCATGCCGAATATTACTTGGAATGTGAATTGGAACGAAATCGCCAATAGATAAGACCATTTTACAATTTGGGCCCAAGTTAGAAGCAGAGCCTAAGGTGTAAATTATCGATAGTCCATATCTCGGAAACTATAAGAGATAATGCAATTTGGCAACCGGCAATGTAATTAGCATGCCGAATATTACTTGGAATGTGAATTAGAACGAAATCGCCAATAGATAAGACCATTTTACAATTTGGGCCCAAGTTAGAAGCAGAGCCTAAGGTGTAAATTATTGATAGTCCATATCTCGGAAACTATAAGAGATAAGGCAATTTCGCAACCGGCAATGTAATTAGCATGCCGAATATTACTTGGAGTGTGAATTGGAACGAAATCGCCAATAGATAAGACCATTTTACAATTTGGGCCCAAGTTAGAAGCAGAGCCTAAGGTGTAGATTATCGATAGTCCATATCTCGGAAACTATAAGAGATAATGCAATTTGGCAACCGGCAATGTAATTAGCATGCCGAATATTACTTGGAATGAGAATTGGAACGAAATCGCCAATAGATAAGACCATTTTACAATTTGGGCCCAAGTTAGAAGCAGAGCCTAAGGTGTAAATTATCGATAGTCCATATCTCGGAAACTATAAGAGATAATGCAATTTGGCAACCGGCAATGTAATTAGCATGCCGAATATTACTTGGAATGTGAATTGGAACGAAATCGCCAATAGATAAGACCATTTTACAATTTGGGCCCAAGTTAGAAGCAGAGCCTAAGGTGTAAATTATCGATAGTCCATATCTCGGAAACTATAAGAGATAATGCAATTTGGCAACCGGCAATGTAATTAGCATGCCGAATATTACTTGGAATGCGAATTGGAACGAAATCGCCAATAGATAAGACCATTTTACAATTTGGGCCCAAGTTAGAAGCAGAGCCTAAGGTGTAAATTATCGATAGTCCATATCTCGGAAACTATAAGAGATAATGCAATTTGGCAACCGGCAATGTAATTAGCATGCCGAATATTACTTGGAATGTGAATTGCAACTAAATCGCCAATAGATAAGACCATTTTACAATTTGGGCCCAAGTTAGAAGCAGAGCCTAAGGTGTAAATTATCGATAGTCCATATCTCGGAAACTATAAGAGATAATGCAATTTGGCAACCGGCAATGTAATTAGCATGCCGAATATTACTTGGAATGTGAATTGGAACGAAATCGCCAATAGATAAGACCATTTTACAATTTGGGCCCAAGTTAGAAGCAGAGCCTAAGGTGTAAATTATCGATAGTCCATATCTCGGAAACTATAAGAGATAATGCAATTTCGCAACCGGCAATGTAATTAGCATGCCGAATATCACTTGGAATGTGAATTGGGACGAAATCGCCAATAGATAAGACCATTTTACAATTTGGGCCCAAGTTAGAAGCAGAGCCTAAGGTGTAAATTATCGATAGTCCATATCTCGGAAACTATAAGAGATAATGCAATTTGGCAACCGGCAATGTAATTAGCATGCCGAATATTACTTGGAATGTGAATTGGAACGAAATTGCCAATAGATAAGATCATTTTACAATTTGGGCCCAAGTTAGAAGCAGAGCCTAAGGTGTAAATTATCGATAGTCCATATCTCGGAAACTATAAGAGATAATGCAATTTGGCAACCGGCAATGTAATTAGCATGCCGAATATTACTTGGAATGTGAATTGGAACGAAATTGCCAATAGATAAGACCATTTTACAATTTGGGCCCAAGTTAGAAGCAGAGCCTAAGGTGTAAATTATCGATAGTCCATATCTCTGAAACTATAAGAGATAATGCAATTTCGCAACCGGCAATGTAATTAGCATGCCGAATATTACTTGGAATGTGAATTGGGACGAAATCGCCAATAGATAAGGCCATTTTACAATTTGGGCCCAAGTTAGAAGCAGAGCCTAAGGTGTAAATTATCGATAGTCCATATCTCAGAAACTATAAGAGATAATGCAATTTGGCAACCGGCAATGTAATTAGCATGCCGAATATTACTTGGAATGTGAATTGGAACGAAATCGCCAATAGATAAGACCATTTTACAATTTGGGCCCAAGTTAGAAGCAGAGCCTAAGGTGTAAATTATCGATAGTCCATATCTCGGAAACTATAAGAGATAATGCAATTTGGCAACCGGCAATGTAATTAGCATGCCGAATATTACTTGGAATGCGAATTGGAACGAAATCGCCAATAGATAAGACCATTTTACAATTTGGGCCCAAGTTAGAAGCAGAGCCTAAGGTGTAAATTATCGATAGTCCATATCTCAGAAACTATAAGAGATAATGCAATTTGGCAACCGGCAATGTAATTAGCATGCCGAATATTACTTGGAGTGTGAATTGGAACGAAATCGCCAATAGATAAGACCATTTTACAATTTGGGCCCAAGTTAGAAGCAGAGCCTAAGGTGTAAATTATCGATAGTCCATATCTCAGAAACTATAAGAGATAATGCAATTTGGCAACCGGCAATGTAATTAGCATGCCGAATATTACTTGGAATGTGAATTGGAACGAAATCGCCAATAGATAAGACCATTTTACAATTTGGGCCCAAGTTAGAAGCATAGCCTAAGGTGTAAATTATTGATAGTCCATATCTCGGAAACTATAAGAGATAATGCAATTTCGCAACCGGCAATGTAATTAGCATGCCGAATATTACTTGGAGTGTGAATTGGAACGAAATCGCCAATAGATAAGACCATTTTACAATTTGGGCCCAAGTAAGAAGCAGAGCCTAAGGTGTAAATTATCGATAGTCCATATCTCGGAAACTATAAGAGATAATGCAATTTGGCAACCGGCAATGTAATTAGCATGCCGAATATTACTTGGAATGTGAATTGGAACGAAATCGTCAATAGATAAGACCATTTTACAATTTGGGCCCAAGTTAGAAGGAGAGCCTAAGGTGTAAATTATCGATAGTCCATATCTCGGAAACTATAAGAGATAATGCAATTTGGCAACCGGCAATGTAATTAGCATGCCGAATATTACTTGGAATGTGAATTGGAACGAAATCGCCAATAGATAAAACCATTTTACAATTTGGGCCCAAGTTAGAAGCAGAGCCTAAGGTGTAAATTATCGATAGTCCATATCTCGGAAACTATAAGAGATAATGCAATTTGGCAACCGGCAATGTAATTAGCATGCCGAATATTACTTGGAATGTGAATTGGAACGAAATCGCCAATAGATAAGACCATTTTACAATTTGGGCCCAAGTTAGAAGCAGAGCCTAAGGTGTAAATTATTGATAGTCTATATCTCGGAAACTATAAGAGATAATGCAATTTCGCAACCGGCAATGTAATTAGCATGCCGAATATCACTTGGAATGTGAATTGGGACGAAATCGCCAATAGATAAGACCATTTTACAATTTGGGCCCAAGTTAGAAGCAGAGCCTAAGGTGTAAATTATCGATAGTCCATATCTCGGAAACTATAAGGGATAATGCAATTTGGCAACCGGCAATGTAATTAGCATGCCGAATATTACTTGGAATGTGAATTGGAACGAAATCGCCAATAGATAAGACCATTTTACAATTTGGGCCCAAGTTAGAAGCAGAGCCTAAGGTGTAAATTATCGTTAGTCCATATCTCGGAAACTATAAGAGATAATGCAATTTGGCAACCGGCAATGTAATTAGCATGCCGAATATTACTTGGAATGTGAATTGGAACGAAATCGCCAATAGATAAGACCATTTTACAATTTGGGCCCAAGTTAGAAGCAGAGCCTAAGGTGTAAATTATCGATAGTCCATATCTCGGAAACTATAAGAGATAATGCAATTTGGCAACCGGCAATGTAATTAGCATGCCGAATATTACTTGGAATGCGAATTGGAACGAAATCGCCAATAGATAAGACCATTTTACAATTTGGGCCCAAGTTAGAAGCAGAGCCTAAGGTGTAAATTATCGATAGTCCATATCTCGGAAACTATAAGAGATAATGCAATTTGGCAACCGGCAATGTAATTAGCATGCCGAATATTACTTGGAATGTGAATTGCAACTAAATCGCCAATAGATAAGACCATTTTACAATTTGGGCCCAAGTTAGAAGCAGAGCCTAAGGTGTAAATTATCGATAGTCCATATCTCGGAAACTATAAGAGATAATGCAATTTGGCAACCGGCAATGTAATTAGCATGCCGAATATTACTTGGAATGTGAATTGGAACGAAATCGCCAATAGATAAGACCATTTTACAATTTGGGCCCAAGTTAGAAGCAGAGCCTAAGGTGTAAATTATCGATAGTCCATATCTCGGAAACTATAAGAGATAATGCAATTTCGCAACCGGCAATGTAATTAGCATGCCGAATATCACTTGGAATGTGAATTGGGACGAAATCGCCAATAGATAAGACCATTTTACAATTTGGGCCCAAGTTAGAAGCAGAGCCTAAGGTGTAAATTATCGATAGTCCATATCTCGGAAACTATAAGAGATAATGCAATTTGGCAACCGGCAATGTAATTAGCATGCCGAATATTACTTGGAATGTGAATTGGAACGAAATTGCCAATAGATAAGATCATTTTACAATTTGGGCCCAAGTTAGAAGCAGAGCCTAAGGTGTAAATTATCGATAGTCCATATCTCGGAAACTATAAGAGATAATGCAATTTGGCAACCGGCAATGTAATTAGCATGCCGAATATTACTTGGAGTGTGAATTGGAACGAAATCGCCAATAGATAAGACCATTTTACAATTTGGGCCCAAGTTAGAAGCAGAGCCTAAGGTGTAAATTATCGATAGTCCATATCTCAGAAACTATAAGAGATAATGCAATTTGGCAACCGGCAATGTAATTAGCATGCCGAATATTACTTGGAATGTGAATTGGAACGAAATCGCCAATAGATAAGACCATTTTACAATTTGGGCCCAAGTTAGAAGCATAGCCTAAGGTGTAAATTATTGATAGTCCATATCTCGGAAACTATAAGAGATAATGCAATTTCGCAACCGGCAATGTAATTAGCATGCCGAATATTACTTGGAGTGTGAATTGGAACGAAATCGCCAATAGATAAGACCATTTTACAATTTGGGCCCAAGTAAGAAGCAGAGCCTAAGGTGTAAATTATCGATAGTCCATATCTCGGAAACTATAAGAGATAATGCAATTTGGCAACCGGCAATGTAATTAGCATGCCGAATATTACTTGGAATGTGAATTGGAACGAAATCGTCAATAGATAAGACCATTTTACAATTTGGGCCCAAGTTAGAAGGAGAGCCTAAGGTGTAAATTATCGATAGTCCATATCTCGGAAACTATAAGAGATAATGCAATTTGGCAACCGGCAATGTAATTAGCATGCCGAATATTACTTGGAATGTGAATTGGAACGAAATCGCCAATAGATAAAACCATTTTACAATTTGGGCCCAAGTTAGAAGCAGAGCCTAAGGTGTAAATTATCGATAGTCCATATCTCGGAAACTATAAGAGATAATGCAATTTGGCAACCGGCAATGTAATTAGCATGCCGAATATTACTTGGAATGTGAATTGGAACGAAATCGCCAATAGATAAGACCATTTTACAATTTGGGCCCAAGTTAGAAGCAGAGCCTAAGGTGTAAATTATTGATAGTCTATATCTCGGAAACTATAAGAGATAATGCAATTTCGCAACCGGCAATGTAATTAGCATGCCGAATATCACTTGGAATGTGAATTGGGACGAAATCGCCAATAGATAAGACCATTTTACAATTTGGGCCCAAGTTAGAAGCAGAGCCTAAGGTGTAAATTATCGATAGTCCATATCTCGGAAACTATAAGGGATAATGCAATTTGGCAACCGGCAATGTAATTAGCATGCCGAATATTACTTGGAATGTGAATTGGAACGAAATCGCCAATAGATAAGACCATTTTACAATTTGGGCCCAAGTTAGAAGCAGAGCCTAAGGTGTAAATTATCGTTAGTCCATATCTCGGAAACTATAAGAGATAATGCAATTTGGCAACCGGTAATGTAATTAGCATGCCGAATATTACTTGGAATGTGAATTGGAACGAAATCGCCAATAGGTAAGACCATTTTACAATTTGGGCCCAAGTTAGAAGCAGAGCCTAAGGTGTAAATTATCGATAGTCCATATCTCGGAAACTATAAGAGATAATTCAATTTGGCAACCGGCAATGTAATTAGCATGCCGAATATTCCTTGGAATGTGAATTGGAACGAAATCGCCAATAGATAAGACCATTTTACAATTTGGGTCCAAGTTAGAAGCAGAGCCTAAGGTGTAAATTATCGATAGTCCATATCTCGGAAACTATAAGAGATAATGCAATTTGGCAACCGGCAATGTAATTAGCATGCCGAATATTACTTGGAATGTGAATTGGAACGAAATCGCCAATAGATAAGACCATTTTACAATTTGGGCCCAAGTTAGAAGCAGAGCCTAAGGTGTAAATTATCGATAGTCCATATATCGGAAACTATAAGAGATAATGCAATTTGGCAACCGGCAATGTAATTAGCATGCCGAATATTACTTGGAATGTGAATTGGAACGAAATCGCTAATAGATAAGACCATTTTACAATTTGGGCCCAAGTTAGAAGCAGAGCCTAAGGTGTAAATTATCGATAGTCCATATCTCGGAAACTATAAGAGATAATGCAATTTGGCAACCGGCAATGTAATTAGCATGCCGAATATTAATTGGAATGTGAATTGGAACGAAATCGCCAATAGATAAGACCATTTTACAATTTGGGCCCAAGTTAGAAGCAGAGCCTAAGGTGTAAATTATCGATAGTCCATATCTCGAAAACTATAAGAGATAATGCAGTTTGGCAACCGGCAATGTAATTAGCATGCCGAATATTACTTGGAATGTGAATTGGAACGAAATCGCCAATAGGTAAGACCATTTTACAATTTGGGCCCAAGTTAGAAGCAGAGCCTAAGGTGTAAATTATCGATAGTCCATATCTCGGAAACTATAAGAGATAATTCAATTTGGCAACCGGCAATGTAATTAGCATGCCGAATATTACTTGGAATGTGAATTGGAACGAAATCGCCAATAGATAAGACCATTTTACAATTTGGGCCCAAGTTAGAAGCAGAGCCTAAGGTGTAAATTATCGATAGTCCATATCTCGGAAACTATAAGAGATAATGCAATTTGGCAACCGGCAATGTAATTAGCATGCCGAATATTACTTGGAATGTGATTTGGAACGAAATCGCCAATAGATAAGACCATTTTACAATTTGGGCCCAAGTTAGAAGCAGAGCCTAAGGTGTAAATTATCGATAGTCCATATCTCGGAAACTATAAGAGGTAATGCAATTTGGCAACCGGCAATGTAATTAGCATGCCGAATATTACTTGGGATGTGAATTGGAACGAAATCGCCAATAGATAAGACCATTTTACAATTAATCCAAGTTAGAAGCAGAGCCTAAGGTGTAAATTATCGATAGTATATATCTCGGAAACTATAAGAGATAATGCAATTTGGCAACCGGCAATGTAATTAGCATGCCGAATATTACTTGGAATGTGAATTGGAACGAAATCGCCAATAGATAAGACCATTTTACAATTTGGGCCCAAGTTAGAAGCAGAGCCTAAGGTGTAAATTATCGATAGTCCATATCTCGGAAACTATAAGAGATAATGCAATTTGGCAACCGGCAATGTAATTAGCATGCCGAATATTACTTGGAATGCGAATTGGAACGAAATCGCCAATAGATAAGACCATTTTACAATTTGGGCCCAAGTTAGAAGCAGAGCCTAAGGTGTAAATTATCGATAGTCCATATCTCGGAAACTATAAGAGATAATGCAATTTGGCAACCGGCAATGTAATTAGCATGCCGAATATTACTTGGAATGCGAATTGGAACGAAATCGCCAATAGATAAGACCATTTTACAATTTGGGCCCAAGTTAGAAGCAGAGCCTAAGGTGTAAATTATCGATAGTCCATATCTCGGAAACTATAAGAGATAATGCAATTTGGCAACCGGCAATGTAATTAGCATGCCGAATATTACTTGGAATGTGAATTGCAACTAAATCGCCAATAGATAAGACCATTTTACAATTTGGGCCCAAGTTAGAAGCAGAGCCTAAGGTGTAAATTATCGATAGTCCATATCTCGGAAACTATAAGAGATAATGCAATTTGGCAACCGGCAATGTAATTAGCATGCCGAATATTACTTGGAATGTGAATTGGAACGAAATCGCCAATAGATAAGACCATTTTACAATTTGGGCCCAAGTTAGAAGCAGAGCCTAAGGTGTAAATTATCGATAGTCCATATCTCGGAAACTATAAGAGATAATGCAATTTCGCAACCGGTAATGTAATTAGCATGCCGAATATCACTTGGAATGTGAATTGGGACGAAATCGCCAATAGATAAGACCATTTTACAATTTGGGCCCAAGTTAGAAGCAGAGCCTAAGGTGTAAATTATCGATAGTCCATATCTCTGAAACTATATGAGATAATGCAATTTCGCAACCGGCAATGTAATTAGCATGCCGAATATTACTTGGAATGTGAATTGGGACGAAATCGCCAATAGATAAGGCCATTTTACAATTTGGGCCCAAGTTAGAAGCAGAGCCTAAGGTGTAAATTATCGATAGTCCATATCTCAGAAACTATAAGAGATAATGCAATTTGGCAACCGGCAATGTAATTAGCATGCCGAATATTACTTGGAGTGTGAATTGGAACGAAATCGCCAATAGATAAGACCATTTTACAATTTGGGCCCAAGTAAGAAGCAGAGCCTAAGGTGTAAATTATCGATAGTCCATATCTCGGAAACTATAAGAGATAATGCAATTTGGCAACCGGCAATGTAATTAGCATGCCGAATATTACTTGGAATGTGAATTGGAACGAAATCGTCAATAGATAAGACCATTTTACAATTTGGGCCCAAGTTAGAAGGAGAGCCTAAGGTGTAAATTATCGATAGTCCATATCTCGGAAACTATAAGAGATAATGCAATTTGGCAACCGGCAATGTAATTAGCATGCCGAATATTACTTGGAATGTGAATTGGAACGAAATCGCCAATAGATAAAACCATTTTACAATTTGGGCCCAAGTTAGAAGCAGAGCCTAAGGTGTAAATTATCGATAGTCCATATCTCGGAAACTATAAGAGATAATGCAATTTGGCAACCGGCAATGTAATTAGCATGCCGAATATTACTTGGAATGTGAATTGGAACGAAATCGCCAATAGATAAGACCATTTTACAATTTGGGCCCAAGTTAGAAGCAGAGCCTAAGGTGTAAATTATTGATAGTCTATATCTCGGAAACTATAAGAGATAATGCAATTTCGCAACCGGCAATGTAATTAGCATGCCGAATATCACTTGGAATGTGAATTGGGACGAAATCGCCAATAGATAAGACCATTTTACAATTTGGGCCCAAGTTAGAAGCAGAGCCTAAGGTGTAAATTATCGATAGTCCATATCTCGGAAACTATAAGGGATAATGCAATTTGGCAACCGGCAATGTAATTAGCATGCCGAATATTACTTGGAATGTGAATTGGAACGAAATCGCCAATAGATAAGACCATTTTACAATTTGGGCCCAAGTTAGAAGCAGAGCCTAAGGTGTAAATTATCGTTAGTCCATATCTCGGAAACTATAAGAGATAATGCAATTTGGCAACCGGTAATGTAATTAGCATGCCGAATATTACTTGGAATGTGAATTGGAACGAAATCGCCAATAGGTAAGACCATTTTACAATTTGGGCCCAAGTTAGAAGCAGAGCCTAAGGTGTAAATTATCGATAGTCCATATCTCGGAAACTATAAGAGATAATTCAATTTGGCAACCGGCAATGTAATTAGCATGCCGAATATTCCTTGGAATGTGAATTGGAACGAAATCGCCAATAGATAAGACCATTTTACAATTTGGGTCCAAGTTAGAAGCAGAGCCTAAGGTGTAAATTATCGATAGACCATATCTCGGAAACTATAAGAGATAATGCAATTTGGCAACCGGCAATGTAATTAGCATGCCGAATATTACTTGGAATGTGAATTGGAACGAAATCGCCAATAGATAAGACCATTTTACAATTTGGGCCCAAGTTAGAAGCAGAGCCTAAGGTGTAAATTATCGATAGTCCATATATCGGAAACTATAAGAGATAATGCAATTTGGCAACCGGCAATGTAATTAGCATGCCGAATATTACTTGGAATGTGAATTGGAACGAAATCGCTAATAGATAAGACCATTTTACAATTTGGGCCCAAGTTAGAAGCAGAGCCTAAGGTGTAAATTATCGATAGTCCATATCTCGGAAACTATAAGAGATAATGCAATTTGGCAACCGGCAATGTAATTAGCATGCCGAATATTAATTGGAATGTGAATTGGAACGAAATCGCCAATAGATAAGACCATTTTACAATTTGGGCCCAAGTTAGAAGCAGAGCCTAAGGTGTAAATTATCGATAGTCCATATCTCGAAAACTATAAGAGATAATGCAGTTTGGCAACCGGCAATGTAATTAGCATGCCGAATATTACTTGGAATGTGAATTGGAACGAAATCGCCAATAGGTAAGACCATTTTACAATTTGGGCCCAAGTTAGAAGCAGAGCCTAAGGTGTAAATTATCGATAGTCCATATCTCGGAAACTATAAGAGATAATTCAATTTGGCAACCGGCAATGTAATTAGCATGCCGAATATTACTTGGAATGTGAATTGGAACGAAATCGCCAATAGATAAGACCATTTTACAATTTGGGCCCAAGTTAGAAGCAGAGCCTAAGGTGTAAATTATCGATAGTCCATATCTCGGAAACTATAAGAGATAATGCAATTTGGCAACCGGCAATGTAATTAGCATGCCGAATATTACTTGGAATGTGATTTGGAACGAAATCGCCAATAGATAAGACCATTTTACAATTTGGGCCCAAGTTAGAAGCAGAGCCTAAGGTGTAAATTATCGATAGTCCATATCTCGGAAACTATAAGAGGTAATGCAATTTGGCAACCGGCAATGTAATTAGCATGCCGAATATTACTTGGGATGTGAATTGGAACGAAATCGCCAATAGATAAGACCATTTTACAATTAATCCAAGTTAGAAGCAGAGCCTAAGGTGTAAATTATCGATAGTAAATATCTCGGAAACTATAAGAGATAATGCAATTTGGCAACCGGCAATGTAATTAGCATGCCGAATATTACTTGGAATGTGAATTGGAACGAAATCGCCAATAGATAAGACCATTTTACAATTTGGGCCCAAGTTAGAAGCAGAGCCTAAGGTGTAAATTATTGATAGTCCATATCTCGGAAACTATAAGAGATAATGCAATTTCGCAACCGGCAATGTAATTAGCATGCCGAATATTACTTGGAGTGTGAATTGGAACGAAATCGCCAATAGATAAGACCATTTTACAATTTGGGCCCAAGTTAGAAGCAGAGCCTAAGGTGTAAATTATCGATAGTCCATATCTCAGAAACTATAAGAGATAATGCAATTTGGCAACCGGCAATGTAATTAGCATGCCGAATATTACTTGGAATGTGAATTGGAACGAAATCGCCAATAGATAAGACCATTTTACAATTTGGGCCCAAGTTAGAAGCAGAGCCTAAGGTGTAAACTATTGATAGTCCATATCTCGGAAACTATAAGAGATAATGCAATTTCGCAACCGGCAATGTAATTAGCATGCCGAATATTACTTGGAATGTGAATTGGAACGAAATCGTCAATAGATAAGACCATTTTACAATTTGGGCCCAAGTTAGAAGCAGAGCCTAAGGTGTAAATTATCGATAGTCCATATCTCGGAAACTATAAGAGATAATGCAATTTGGCAACCGGCAATGTAATTAGCATGCCGAATATTACTTGGAATGTGAATTGGAACGAAATCGCCAATAGATAAGGCCATTTTACAATTTGGGCCCAAGTTAGAAGCAGAGCCTAAGGTGTAAATTATCGATAGTCCATATCTCTGAAACTATAAGAGATAATGCAATTTCGCAACCGGCAATGTAATTAGCATGCCGAATATTACTTGGAATGTGAAATGGGACGAAATCGCCAATAGATAAGGCCATTTTACAATTTGGGCCCAAGTTAGAAGCAGAGCCTAAGGTGTAAATTATCGATAGTCCTTATCTCAGAAACTATAAGAGATAATGCAATTTGGCAACCGGCAATGTAATTAGCATGCCGAATATTACTTGGAATATGAATTGGAACGAAATCGCCAATAGGTAAGACCATTTTACAATTTGGGCCCAAGTTAGAAGCAGAGCCTAAGGTGTAAATTATCGATAGTCCATATCTCGGAAACTATAAGAGATAATTCAATTTGGCAACCGGCAATGTAATTAGCATGCCGAATATTACTTGGAATGTGAATTGGAACGAAATCGCCAATAGATAAGACCATTTTACAATTTGGGCCCAAGTTAGAAGCAGAGCCTAAGGTGTAAATTATCGATAGTCCATATCTCGGAAACTATAAGAGATAATGCAATTTCGCAACCGGCAATGTAATTAGCATGCCGAATATCACTTGGAATGTGAATTGGGACGAAATCGCCAATAGATAAGACCATTTTACAATTTGGGCCCAAGTTAGAAGCAGAGCCTAAGGTGTAAATTATCGATAGTCCATATCTCGGAAACTATAAGAGATAATGCAATTTGGCAACCGGCAATGTAATTAGCATGCCGAATATTACTTGGAATGTGAATTGGAACGAAATCGCCAATAGATAAGACCATTTTACAATTTGGGCCCAAGTTAGAAGCAGAGCCTAAGGTGTAAATAATCGATAGTCCATATCTCGGAAACTATAAGAGATAATGCAATTTGGCAACCGGCAATGTAATTAGCATGCCGAATATTACTTGGAATATGAATTGGAACGAAATCGCCAATAGGTAAGACCATTTTACAATTTGGGCCCAAGTTAGAAGCAGAGCCTAAGGTGCAAATTATCGATAGTCCATATCTCGGAAACTATAAGAGATAATTCAATTTGGCAACCGGCAATGTAATTAGCATGCCGAATATTACTTGGAATGTGAATTGGAACGAAATCGCCAATAGATAAGACCATTTTACAATTTGGGCCCAAGTTAGAAGCAGAGCCCAAGGTGTAAATTATCGATAGTCCATATCTCGGAAACTATAAGAGATAATGCAATTTGGCAACCGGCAATGTAATTAGCATGCCGAATATTACTTGGAATGTGAATTGGAACGAAATCGCCAATAGATAAGACCATTTTACAATTTGGGCCCAAGTTATAAGCAGAGCCTATGGTGTAAATTATCGATAGTCCATATCTCGGAAACTATAAGAGATAATGCAATTTGGCAACCGGCAATGTAATTAGCATGCCGAATATTACTTGGAATGTGATTTGGAACGAAATCGCCAATAGATAAGATCATTTTACAATTTGGGCCCAAGTTAGAAGCAGAGCCTAAGGTGTAAATTATCGATAGTCCATATCTCGGAAACTATAAGAGTTAATGCAATTTGGCAACCGGCAATGTAATTAGCATGCCGAATATTACTTGGAATGTGAATTGGAACGAAATCGCCAATAGATAAGACCATTTTACAATTTGGGCCCAAGTTAGAAGCAGAGCCTAAGGTGTAAATTATCGATAGTCCATATCTCGGAAACTATAAGAGATAATGCAATTTGGCAACCGGCAATGTAATTAGCATGCCGAATATTACTTGGAATGTGAATTGGAACGAAATTGCCAATAGATAAGACCATTTTACAATTTGGGCCCAAGTTAGAAGCAGAGCCTAAGGTGTAAATTATCGATAGTCCATATCTCTGAAACTATAAGAGATAATGCAATTTCGCAACCGGCAATGTAATTAGCATGCCGAATATTACTTGGAATGTGAATTGGGACGAAATCGCCAATAGATAAGGCCATTTTACAATTTGGGCCCAAGTTAGAAGCAGAGCCTAAGGTGTAAATTATCGATAGTCCATATCTCAGAAACTATAAGAGATAATGCAATTTGGCAACCGGCAATGTAATTAGCATGCCGAATATTACTTGGAATGTGAATTGGAACGAAATCGCCAATAGATAAGGCCATTTTACAATTTGGGCCCAAGTTAGAAGCAGAGCCTAAGGTGTAAACTAATGATAGTCCATATCTCGGAAACTATAAGAGATAATGCAATTTCGCAACCGGCAATGTAATTAGCATGCCGAATATTACTTGGAATGTGAATTGGAACGAAATCGTCAATAGATAAGACCATTTTACAATTTGGGCCCAAGTTAGAAGCAGAGCCTAAGGTGTAAATTATCGATAGTCCATATCTCGGAAACTATAAGAGATAATGCAATTTGGCAACCGGCAATGTAATTAGCATGCCGAATATTACTTGGAATGTGAATTGGAACGAAATCGCCAATAGATAAGGCCATTTTACAATTTGGGCCCAAGTTAGAAGCAGAGCCTAAGGTGTAAATTATCGATAGTCCATATCTCTGAAACTATAAGAGATAATGCAATTTCGCAACCGGCAATGTAATTAGCATGCCGAATATTACTTGGAATGTGAATTGGAACGAAATCGCCAATAGATAAGACCATTTTACAATTTGGGCCCAAGTTAGAAGCAGAGCCTAAGGTGTAAATTATTGATAGTCCATATCTCGGAAACTATAAGAGATAATGCAATTTCGCAACCGGCAATGTAATTAGCATGCCGAATATCACTTGGAATGTGAATTGGGACGAAATCGCCAATAGATAAGACCATTTTACAATTTGGGCCCAAGTTAGAAGCAGAGCCTAAGGTGTAAATTATCGATAGTCCATATCTCGGAAACTATAAGAGATAATGCAATTTGGCAACCGGCAATGTAATTAGCATGCCGAATATTACTTGGAATGTGAATTGGAACGAAATCGCCAATAGGTAAGACCATTTTACAATTTGGGCCCAAGTTAGAAGCAGAGCCTAAGGTGTAAACTAATGATAGTCCATATCTCGGAAACTATAAGAGATAATGCAATTTCGCAACCGGCAATGTAATTAGCATGCCGAATATTACTTGGAATGTGAATTGGAACGAAATCGTCAATAGATAAGACCATTTTACAATTTGGGCCCAAGTTAGAAGCAGAGCCTAAGGTGTAAATTATCGATAGTCCATATCTCGGAAACTATAAGAGATAATGCAATTTGGCAACCGGCAATGTAATTAGCATGCCGAATATTACTTGGAATGTGAATTGGAACGAAATCGCCAATAGATAAGGCCATTTTACAATTTGGGCCCAAGTTAGAAGCAGAGCCTAAGGTGTAAATTATCGATAGTCCATATCTCTGAAACTATAAGAGATAATGCAATTTCGCAACCGGCAATGTAATTAGCATGCCGAATATTACTTGGAATGTGAATTGGGACGAAATCGCCAATAGATAAGGCCATTTTACAATTTGGGCCCAAGTTAGAAGCAGAGCCTAAGGTGTAAATTATCGATAGTCCTTATCTCAGAAACTATAAGAGATAATGCAATTTGGCAACCGGCAATGTAATTAGCATGCCGAATATTACTTGGAATGTGAATTGGAACGAAATCGCCAATAGATAAGGCCATTTTACAATTTGGGCCCAAGTTAGAAGCAGAGCCTAAGGTGTAAACTAATGATAGTCCATATCTCGGAAACTATAAGAGATAATGCAATTTCGCAACCGGCAATGTAATTAGCATGCCGAATATTACTTGGAATGTGAATTGGAACGAAATCGTCAATAGATAAGACCATTTTACAATTTGGGCCCAAGTTAGAAGCAGAGCCTAAGGTGTAAATTATCGATAGTCCATATCTCGGAAACTATAAGAGATAATGCAATTTGGCAACCGGCAATGTAATTAGCATGCCGAATATTACTTGGAATGTGAATTGGAACGAAATCGCCAATAGATAAGGCCATTTTACAATTTGGGCCCAAGTTAGAAGCAGAGCCTAAGGTGTAAATTATCGATAGTCCATATCTCTGAAACTATAAGAGATAATGCAATTTCGCAACCGGCAATGTAATTAGCATGCCGAATATTACTTGGAATGTGAATTGGGAGGAAATCGCCAATAGATAAGGCCATTTTACAATTTGGGCCCAAGTTAGAAGCAGAGCCTAAGGTGTAAATTATCGATAGTCCTTATCTCAGAAACTATAAGAGATAATGCAATTTGGCAACCGGCAATGTAATTAGCATGCCGAATATTACTTGGAATGTGAATTGGAACGAAATCGCCAATAGATAAGACCATTTTACAATTTGGGCCCAAGTTAGAAGCATAGCCTAAGGTGTAAATTATTGATAGTCCATATCTCGGTAACTATAAGAGATAATGCAATTTCGCAACCGGCAATGTAATTAGCATGCCGAATATTACTTGGAATGTGAATTGGAACGAAATCATCAATAGATAAGACCATTTTACAATTTGGGCCCAAGTTAGAAGGAGAGCCTAAGGTGTAAATTATCGATAGTCCATATCTCGGAAACTATAAGAGATAATGCAATTTGGCAACCGGCAATGTAATTAGCATGCCGAATATTACTTGGAATGTGAATTGGAACGAAATCGCCAATAGATAAAACCATTTTACAATTTGGGCCCAAGTTAGAAGCAGAGCCTAAGGTGTAAATTATCGATAGTCCATATCTCGGAAACTATAATAGATAATGCAATTTGGCAACCGGCAATGTAATTAGCATGCCGAATATTACTTGGAATGTGAATTGGAACGAAATCGCCAATAGATAAGACCATTTTACAATTTGGGCCCAAGTTAGAAGCAGAGCCTAAGGTGTAAATTATTGATAGTCTATATCTCGGAAACTATAAGAGATAATGCAATTTCGCAACCGGCAATGTAATTAGCATGCCGAATATCACTTGGAATGTGAATTGGGACGAAATCGCCAATAGATAAGACCATTTTACAATTTGGGCCCAAGTTAGAAGCAGAGCCTAAGGTGTAAATTATCGATAGTCCATATCTCGGAAACTATAAGGGATAATGCAATTTGGCAACCGGCAATGTAATTAGCATGCCGAATATTACTTGGAATGTGAATTGGAACGAAATCGCCAATAGATAAAACCATTTTACAATTTGGGCCCAAGTTAGAAGCAGAGCCTAAGGTGTAAATTATCGATAGTCCATATCTCGGAAACTATAAGAGATAATGCAATTTGGCAACCGGCAATGTAATTAGCATGCCGAATATTACTTGGAATGTGAATTGGAACGAAATCGCCAATAGATAAGACCATTTTACAATTTGGGCCCAAGTTAGAAGCAGAGCCTAAGGTGTAAATTATTGATAGTCCATATCTCGGAAACTATAAGAGATAATGCAATTTCGCAACCGGCAATGTAATTAGCATGCCGAATATCACTTGGAATGTGAATTGGGACGAAATCGCCAATAGATAAGACCATTTTACAATTTGGGCCCAAGTTAGAAGCAGAGCCTAAGGTGTAAATTATCGATAGTCCATATCTCGGAAACTATAAGAGATAATGCAATTTGGCAACCGGCAATGTAATTAGCATGCCGAATATTACTTGGAATGTGAATTGGAACGAAATCGCCAATAGATAAGACCATTTTACAATTTGGGCCCAAGTTAGAAGCAGAGCCTAAGGTGTAAATTATCGATAGTCCATATCTCGGAAACTATAAGAGATAATGCAATTTGGCAACCGGCAATGTAATTAGCATGCCGAATATTACTTGGAATGTGAATTGGAACGAAATCGCCAATAGGTAAGACCATTTTACAATTTGGGCCCAAGTTAGAAGCAGAGCCTAAGGTGTAAATTATCGATAGTCCATATCTCGGAAACTATAAGAGATAATTCAATTTGGCAACCGGCAATGTAATTAGCATGCCGAATATTCCTTGGAATGTGAATTGGAACGAAATCGCCAATAGATAAGACCATTTTACAATTTGGGCCCAAGTTAGAAGCAGAGCCTAAGGTGTAAATTATCGATAGTCCATATCTCGGAAACTATAAGAGTTGAATCCTGAATACTACTTGGAATGTGAATTGGAACGAAATCGCCAATAGATAAGACCATTTTACAATTTGGGAACAAGTTAGAAGCAGAGCCTAAGGTGTAAATTATCGATAGTCCATATCTCGGAAACTATAAGAGATAATGCAATTTGGCAACCGGCAATGTAATTAGCATGCCGAATATTACTTGGAATGTGAATTGGAACGAAATCGCCAATAGGTAAGACCATTTTACAATTTGGGCCCAAGTTAGAAGCAGAGCCTAAGGTGTAAATTATCGATAGTCCATATCTCGGAAACTATAAGAGATAATTCAATTTGGCAACCGGCAATGTAATTAGCATGCCGAATATTACTTGGAATGTGAATTGGAACGAAATCGCCAATAGATAAGACCATTTTACAATTTGGGCCCAAGTTAGAAGCAGAGCCTAAGGTGTAAATTATCGATAGTCCATATCTCGGAAACTATAAGAGATAATGCAATTTGGCAACCGGCAATGTAATTAGCATGCCGAATATTACTTGGAATGTGATTTGGAACGAAATCGCCAATAGATAAGACCATTTTACAATTTGGGCCCAAGTTAGAAGCAGAGCCTAAGGTGTAAATTATCGATAGTCCATATCTCGGAAACTATAAGAGGTAATGCAATTTGGCAACCGGCAATGTAATTAGCATGCCGAATATTACTTGGGATGTGAATTGGAACGAAATCGCCAATAGATAAGACCATTTTACAATTAATCCAAGTTAGAAGCAGAGCCTAAGGTGTAAATTATCGATAGTAAATATCTCGGAAACTATAAGAGATAATGCAATTTGGCAACCGGCAATGTAATTAGCATGCCGAATATTACTTGGAATGTGAATTGGAACGAAATCGCCAATAGATAAGACCATTTTACAATTTGGGCCCAAGTTAGAAGCAGAGCCTAAGGTGTAAATTATTGATAGTCCATATCTCGGAAACTATAAGAGATAATGCAATTTCGCAACCGGCAATGTAATTAGCATGCCGAATATTACTTGGAGTGTGAATTGGAACGAAATCGCCAATAGATAAGACCATTTTACAATTTGGGCCCAAGTTAGAAGCAGAGCCTAAGGTGTAAATTATCGATAGTCCATATCTCAGAAACTATAAGAGATAATGCAATTTGGCAACCGGCAATGTAATTAGCATGCCGAATATTACTTGGAATGTGAATTGGAACGAAATCGCCAATAGATAAGACCATTTTACAATTTGGGCCCAAGTTAGAAGCAGAGCCTAAGGTGTAAACTATTGATAGTCCATATCTCGGAAACTATAAGAGATAATGCAATTTCGCAACCGGCAATGTAATTAGCATGCCGAATATTACTTGGAATGTGAATTGGAACGAAATCGTCAATAGATAAGACCATTTTACAATTTGGGCCCAAGTTAGAAGCAGAGCCTAAGGTGTAAATTATCGATAGTCCATATCTCGGAAACTATAAGAGATAATGCAATTTGGCAACCGGCAATGTAATTAGCATGCCGAATATTACTTGGAATGTGAATTGGAACGAAATCGCCAATAGATAAGGCCATTTTACAATTTGGGCCCAAGTTAGAAGCAGAGCCTAAGGTGTAAATTATCGATAGTCCATATCTCTGAAACTATAAGAGATAATGCAATTTCGCAACCGGCAATGTAATTAGCATGCCGAATATTACTTGGAATGTGAAATGGGACGAAATCGCCAATAGATAAGGCCATTTTACAATTTGGGCCCAAGTTAGAAGCAGAGCCTAAGGTGTAAATTATCGATAGTCCTTATCTCAGAAACTATAAGAGATAATGCAATTTGGCAACCGGCAATGTAATTAGCATGCAGAATATTACTTGGAATGTGAATTGGAACGAAATCGCCAATAGATAAGACCATTTTACAATTTGGGCCCAAGTTAGAAGCATAGCCTAAGGTGTAAATTATTGATAGTCCATATCTCGGAAACTATAAGAGATAATGCAATTTGGCAACCGGCAATGTAATTAGCATGCCGAATATTACTTGGAATATGAATTGGAACGAAATCGCCAATAGGTAAGACCATTTTACAATTTGGGCCCAAGTTAGAAGCAGAGCCTAAGGTGTAAATTATCGATAGTCCATATCTCGGAAACTATAAGAGATAATTCAATTTGGCAACCGGCAATGTAATTAGCATGCCGAATATTACTTGGAATGTGAATTGGAACGAAATCGCCAATAGATAAGACCATTTTACAATTTGGGCCCAAGTTAGAAGCAGAGCCTAAGGTGTAAATTATCGATAGTCCATATCTCGGAAACTATAAGAGATAATGCAATTTCGCAACCGGCAATGTAATTAGCATGCCGAATATCACTTGGAATGTGAATTGGGACGAAATCGCCAATAGATAAGACCATTTTACAATTTGGGCCCAAGTTAGAAGCAGAGCCTAAGGTGTAAATTATCGATAGTCCATATCTCGGAAACTATAAGAGATAATGCAATTTGGCAACCGGCAATGTAATTAGCATGCCGAATATTACTTGGAATGTGAATTGGAACGAAATCGCCAATAGATAAGACCATTTTACAATTTGGGCCCAAGTTAGAAGCAGAGCCTAAGGTGTAAATAATCGATAGTCCATATCTCGGAAACTATAAGAGATAATGCAATTTGGCAACCGGCAATGTAATTAGCATGCCGAATATTACTTGGAATATGAATTGGAACGAAATCGCCAATAGGTAAGACCATTTTACAATTTGGGCCCAAGTTAGAAGCAGAGCCTAAGGTGCAAATTATCGATAGTCCATATCTCGGAAACTATAAGAGATAATTCAATTTGGCAACCGGCAATGTAATTAGCATGCCGAATATTACTTGGAATGTGAATTGGAACGAAATCGCCAATAGATAAGACCATTTTACAATTTGGGCCCAAGTTAGAAGCAGAGCCCAAGGTGTAAATTATCGATAGTCCATATCTCGGAAACTATAAGAGATAATGCAATTTGGCAACCGGCAATGTAATTAGCATGCCGAATATTACTTGGAATGTGAATTGGAACGAAATCGCCAATAGATAAGACCATTTTACAATTTGGGCCCAAGTTATAAGCAGAGCCTATGGTGTAAATTATCGATAGTCCATATCTCGGAAACTATAAGAGATAATGCAATTTGGCAACCGGCAATGTAATTAGCATGCCGAATATTACTTGGAATGTGATTTGGAACGAAATCGCCAATAGATAAGATCATTTTACAATTTGGGCCCAAGTTAGAAGCAGAGCCTAAGGTGTAAATTATCGATAGTCCATATCTCGGAAACTATAAGAGTTAATGCAATTTGGCAACCGGCAATGTAATTAGCATGCCGAATATTACTTGGAATGTGAATTGGAACGAAATCGCCAATAGATAAGACCATTTTACAATTTGGGCCCAAGTTAGAAGCAGAGCCTAAGGTGTAAATTATCGATAGTCCATATCTCGGAAACTATAAGAGATAATGCAATTTGGCAACCGGCAATGTAATTAGCATGCCGAATATTACTTGGAATGTGAATTGGAACGAAATTGCCAATAGATAAGACCATTTTACAATTTGGGCCCAAGTTAGAAGCAGAGCCTAAGGTGTAAATTATCGATAGTCCATATCTCTGAAACTATAAGAGATAATGCAATTTCGCAACCGGCAATGTAATTAGCATGCCGAATATTACTTGGAATGTGAATTGGGACGAAATCGCCAATAGATAAGGCCATTTTACAATTTGGGCCCAAGTTAGAAGCAGAGCCTAAGGTGTAAATTATCGATAGTCCATATCTCAGAAACTATAAGAGATAATGCAATTTGGCAACCGGCAATGTAATTAGCATGCCGAATATTACTTGGAATGTGAATTGGAACGAAATCGCCAATAGATAAGGCCATTTTACAATTTGGGCCCAAGTTAGAAGCAGAGCCTAAGGTGTAAACTAATGATAGTCCATATCTCGGAAACTATAAGAGATAATGCAATTTCGCAACCGGCAATGTAATTAGCATGCCGAATATTACTTGGAATGTGAATTGGAACGAAATCGTCAATAGATAAGACCATTTTACAATTTGGGCCCAAGTTAGAAGCAGAGCCTAAGGTGTAAATTATCGATAGTCCATATCTCGGAAACTATAAGAGATAATGCAATTTGGCAACCGGCAATGTAATTAGCATGCCGAATATTACTTGGAATGTGAATTGGAACGAAATCGCCAATAGATAAGGCCATTTTACAATTTGGGC
This sequence comes from Rhynchophorus ferrugineus, assembly GCF_030347505.1. Classification (NCBI taxonomy): domain Eukaryota; kingdom Metazoa; phylum Arthropoda; class Insecta; order Coleoptera; family Curculionidae; genus Rhynchophorus; species Rhynchophorus ferrugineus. The sequence goes on along the minus strand of NW_027472650.1, from coordinate 281,663 downwards.
CCAAGTTAGAAGCAGAGCCTAAGGTGTAAATTATCGATAGTCCATATCTCTGAAACTATAAGAGATAATGCAATTTCGCAACCGGCAATGTAATTAGCATGCCGAATATTACTTGGAATGTGAATTGGGACGAAATCGCCAATAGATAAGGCCATTTTACAATTTGGGCCCAAGTTAGAAGCAGAGCCTAAGGTGTAAATTATCGATAGTCCTTATCTCAGAAACTATAAGAGATAATGCAATTTGGCAACCGGCAATGTAATTAGCATGCCGAATATTACTTGGAATGTGAATTGGAACGAAATCGCCAATAGATAAGACCATTTTACAATTTGGGCCCAAGTTAGAAGCATAGCCTAAGGTGTAAATTATTGATAGTCCATATCTCGGAAACTATAAGAGATAATGCAATTTCGCAACCGGCAATGTAATTAGCATGCCGAATATTACTTGGAATGTGAATTGGAACGAAATCATCAATAGATAAGACCATTTTACAATTTGGGCCCAAGTTAGAAGGAGAGCCTAAGGTGTAAATTATCGATAGTCCATATCTCGGAAACTATAAGAGATAATGCAATTTGGCAACCGGCAATGTAATTAGCATGCCGAATATTACTTGGAATGTGAATTGGAACGAAATCGCCAATAGATAAAACCATTTTACAATTTGGGCCCAAGTTAGAAGCAGAGCCTAAGGTGTAAATTATCGATAGTCCATATCTCGGAAACTATAATAGATAATGCAATTTGGCAACCGGCAATGTAATTAGCATGCCGAATATTACTTGGAATGTGAATTGGAACGAAATCGCCAATAGATAAGACCATTTTACAATTTGGGCCCAAGTTAGAAGCAGAGCCTAAGGTGTAAATTATTGATAGTCTATATCTCGGAAACTATAAGAGATAATGCAATTTCGCAACCGGCAATGTAATTAGCATGCCGAATATCACTTGGAATGTGAATTGGGACGAAATCGCCAATAGATAAGACCATTTTACAATTTGGGCCCAAGTTAGAAGCAGAGCCTAAGGTGTAAATTATCGATAGTCCATATCTCGGAAACTATAAGGGATAATGCAATTTGGCAACCGGCAATGTAATTAGCATGCCGAATATTACTTGGAATGTGAATTGGAACGAAATCGCCAATAGATAAAACCATTTTACAATTTGGGCCCAAGTTAGAAGCAGAGCCTAAGGTGTAAATTATCGATAGTCCATATCTCGGAAACTATAAGAGATAATGCAATTTGGCAACCGGCAATGTAATTAGCATGCCGAATATTACTTGGAATGTGAATTGGAACGAAATCGCCAATAGATAAGACCATTTTACAATTTGGGCCCAAGTTAGAAGCAGAGCCTAAGGTGTAAATTATTGATAGTCCATATCTCGGAAACTATAAGAGATAATGCAATTTCGCAACCGGCAATGTAATTAGCATGCCGAATATCACTTGGAATGTGAATTGGGACGAAATCGCCAATAGATAAGACCATTTTACAATTTGGGCCCAAGTTAGAAGCAGAGCCTAAGGTGTAAATTATCGATAGTCCATATCTCGGAAACTATAAGAGATAATGCAATTTGGCAACCGGCAATGTAATTAGCATGCCGAATATTACTTGGAATGTGAATTGGAACGAAATCGCCAATAGATAAGACCATTTTACAATTTGGGCCCAAGTTAGAAGCAGAGCCTAAGGTGTAAATTATCGATAGTCCATATCTCGGAAACTATAAGAGATAATGCAATTTGGCAACCGGCAATGTAATTAGCATGCCGAATATTACTTGGAATGTGAATTGGAACGAAATCGCCAATAGGTAAGACCATTTTACAATTTGGGCCCAAGTTAGAAGCAGAGCCTAAGGTGTAAATTATCGATAGTCCATATCTCGGAAACTATAAGAGATAATTCAATTTGGCAACCGGCAATGTAATTAGCATGCCGAATATTCCTTGGAATGTGAATTGGAACGAAATCGCCAATAGATAAGACCATTTTACAATTTGGGCCCAAGTTAGAAGCAGAGCCTAAGGTGTAAATTATCGATAGTCCATATCTCGGAAACTATAAGAGTTGAATGCCGAATATTACTTGGAATGTGAATTGGAACGAAATCGCCAATAGATAAGACCATTTTACAATTTGGGAACAAGTTAGAAGCAGAGCCTAAGGTGTAAATTATCGATAGTCCATATCTCGGAAACTATAAGAGATAATGCAATTTGGCAACCGGCAATGTAATTAGCATGCCGAATATTACTTGGAATGTGAATTGGAACGAAATTGCCAATAGATAAGACCATTTTACAATTTGGGCCCAAGTTAGAAGCAGAGCCTAAGGTGTAAATTATCGATAGTCCATATCTCTGAAACTATAAGAGATAATGCAATTTCGCAACCGGCAATGTAATTAGCATGCCGAATATTACTTGGAATGTGAATTGGGACGAAATCGCCAATAGATAAGGCCATTTTACAATTTGGGCCCAAGTTAGAAGCAGAGCCTAAGGTGTAAATTATCGATAGTCCATATCTCGGAAACTATAAGAGATAATGCAATTTGGCAACCGGCAATGTAATTAGCATGCCGAATATTACTTGGAATGTGAATTGGAACGAAATCGCTAATAGATAAGACCATTTTACAATTTGGGCCCAAGTTAGAAGCAGAGCCTAAGGTGTAAATTATCGATAGTCCACATCTCGGAAACTATAAGAGATAATGCAATTTGGCAACCGGCAATGTAATTAGCATGCCGAATTTTACTTGGAATGTGAATTGGAACGAAATCGCCAATAGATAAGATCATTTTACAATTTGGGTCCAAGTTAGAAGCAGAGCCTAAGGTGTAAATTATTGATAGTCCATATCTCGGAAACTATAAGAGATAATGCAATTTCGCAACCGGCAATGTAATTAGCATGCCGAATATTACTTGGAATGTGAAATGGAACGAAATCATCAATAGATAAGACCATTTTACAATTTGGGCCCAAGTTAGAAGGAGAGCCTAAGGTGTAAATTATCGATAGTCCATATCTCGGAAACTATAAGAGATAATGCAATTTGGCAACCGGCAATGTAATTAGCATGCCGAATATTACTTGGAATGTGAATTGGAACGAAATCGCCAATAGATAAAACCATTTTACAATTTGGGCCCAAGTTAGAAGCAGAGCCTAAGGTGTAAATTATCGATAGTCCATATCTCGGAAACTATAATAGATAATGCAATTTGGCAACCGGCAATGTAATTAGCATGCCGAATATTACTTGGAATGTGAATTGGAACGAAATCGCCAATAGATAAGACCATTTTACAATTTGGGCCCAAGTTAGAAGCAGAGCCTAAGGTGTAAATTATTGATAGTCTATATCTCGGAAACTATAAGAGATAATGCAATTTCGCAACCGGCAATGTAATTAGCATGCCGAATATCACTTGGAATGTGAATTGGGACGAAATCGCCAATAGATAAGACCATTTTACAATTTGGGCCCAAGTTAGAAGCAGAGCCTAAGGTGTAAATTATCGATAGTCCATATCTCGGAAACTATAAGGGATAATGCAATTTGGCAACCGGCAATGTAATTAGCATGCCGAATATTACTTGGAATGTGAATTGGAACGAAATCGCCAATAGATAAAACCATTTTACAATTTGGGCCCAAGTTAGAAGCAGAGCCTAAGGTGTAAATTATCGATAGTCCATATCTCGGAAACTATAAGAGATAATGCAATTTGGCAACCGGCAATGTAATTAGCATGCCGAATATTACTTGGAATGTGAATTGGAACGAAATCGCCAATAGATAAGACCATTTTACAATTTGGGCCCAAGTTAGAAGCAGAGCCTAAGGTGTAAATTATTGATAGTCCATATCTCGGAAACTATAAGAGATAATGCAATTTCGCAACCGGCAATGTAATTAGCATGCCGAATATCACTTGGAATGTGAATTGGGACGAAATCGCCAATAGATAAGACCATTTTACAATTTGGGCCCAAGTTAGAAGCAGAGCCTAAGGTGTAAATTATCGATAGTCCATATCTCGGAAACTATAAGAGATAATGCAATTTGGCAACCGGCAATGTAATTAGCATGCCGAATATTACTTGGAATGTGAATTGGAACGAAATCGCCAATAGATAAGACCATTTTACAATTTGGGCCCAAGTTAGAAGCAGAGCCTAAGGTGTAAATTATCGATAGTCCATATCTCGGAAACTATAAGAGATAATGCAATTTGGCAACCGGCAATGTAATTAGCATGCCGAATATTACTTGGAATGTGAATTGGAACGAAATCGCCAATAGGTAAGACCATTTTACAATTTGGGCCCAAGTTAGAAGCAGAGCCTAAGGTGTAAATTATCGATAGTCCATATCTCGGAAACTATAAGAGATAATTCAATTTGGCAACCGGCAATGTAATTAGCATGCCGAATATTCCTTGGAATGTGAATTGGAACGAAATCGCCAATAGATAAGACCATTTTACAATTTGGGCCCAAGTTAGAAGCAGAGCCTAAGGTGTAAATTATCGATAGTCCATATCTCGGAAACTATAAGAGTTGAATGCCGAATATTACTTGGAATGTGAATTGGAACGAAATCGCCAATAGATAAGACCATTTTACAATTTGGGAACAAGTTAGAAGCAGAGCCTAAGGTGTAAATTATCGATAGTCCATATCTCGGAAACTATAAGAGATAATGCAATTTGGCAACCGGCAATGTAATTAGCATGCCGAATATTACTTGGAATGTGAATTGGAACGAAATTGCCAATAGATAAGACCATTTTACAATTTGGGCCCAAGTTAGAAGCAGAGCCTAAGGTGTAAATTATCGATAGTCCATATCTCTGAAACTATAAGAGATAATGCAATTTCGCAACCGGCAATGTAATTAGCATGCCGAATATTACTTGGAATGTGAATTGGGACGAAATCGCCAATAGATAAGGCCATTTTACAATTTGGGCCCAAGTTAGAAGCAGAGCCTAAGGTGTAAATTATCGATAGTCCATATCTCGGAAACTATAAGAGATAATGCAATTTGGCAACCGGCAATGTAATTAGCATGCCGAATTTTACTTGGAATGTGAATTGGAACGAAATCGCCAATAGATAAGATCATTTTACAATTTGGGTCCAAGTTAGAAGCAGAGCCTAAGGTGTAAATTATCGATAGTCCATATCTCTGAAACTATAAGAGATAATGCAATTTCGCAACCGGCAATGTAATTAGCATGCCGAATATTACTTGGAATGTGAATTGGAACGAAATCGCTAATAGATAAGACCATTTTACAATTTGGGCCCAAGTTAGAAGCAGAGCCTAAGGTGTAAATTATCGATAGTCCACATCTCGGAAACTATAAGAGATAATGCAATTTGGCAACCGGCAATGTAATTAGCATGCCGAATTTTACTTGGAATGTGAATTGGAACGAAATCGCCAATAGATAAGATCATTTTACAATTTGGGTCCAAGTTAGAAGCAGAGCCTAAGGTGTAAATTATCGATAGTCCATATCTCTGAAACTATAAGAGATAATGCAATTTCGCAACCGGCAATGTAATTAGCATGCCGAATATTACTTGGAATGTGAATTGGAACGAAATCGCTAATAGATAAGACCATTTTACAATTTGGGCCCAAGTTAGAAGCAGAGCCTAAGGTGTAAATTATCGATAGTCCACATCTCGGAAACTATAAGAGATAATGCAATTTGGCAACCGGCAATGTAATTAGCATGCCGAATTTTACTTGGAATGTGAATTGGAACGAAATCGCCAATAGATAAGATCATTTTACAATTTGGGTCCAAGTTAGAAGCAGAGCCTAAGGTGTAAATTATCGATAGTCCATATCTCGGAAACTATAAGAGTTAATGCAATTTGGCAACCGGCAATGTAATTAGCATGCCGAATATTACTTGGAATGTGAATTGGAACGAAATCGCCAATAGATAAGACCATTTTACAATTTGGGCCCAAGTTAGAAGCAGAGCCTAAGGTGTAAATTATCGATAGTCCATATCTCGGAAACTATATGAGATAATGCAATTTGGCAACCGGCAATGTAATTAGCATGCCGAATATTACTTGGAATGTGAATTGGAACGAAATTGCCAATAGATAAGACCATTTTACAATTTGGGCCCAAGTTAGAAGCAGAGCCTAAGGTGTAAATTATCGATAGTCCATATCTCTGAAACTATAAGAGATAATGCAATTTCGCAACCGGCAATGTAATTAGCATGCCGAATATTACTTGGAATGTGAATTGGGACGAAATCGTCAATAGATAAGGCCATTTTACAATTTAGGCCCAAGTTAGAAGCAGAGCCTAAGGTGTAAATTATCGATAGTCCATATCTCAGAAACTATAAGAGATAATGCAATTTGGCAACCGGCAATGTAATTAGCATGCCGAATATTACTTGGAATGTGAATTGGAACGAAATCGCCAATAGATAAGACCATTTTACAATTTGGGCCCAAGTTAGAAGCATAGCCTAAGGTGTAAATTATTGATAGTCCATATCTCGGAAACTATAAGAGATAATGCAATTTCGCAACCGGCAATGTAATTAGCATGCCGAATATTACTTGGAGTGTGAATTGGAACGAAATCGCCAATAGATAAGACCATTTTACAATTTGGGCCCAAGTAAGAAGCAGAGCCTAAGGTGTAAATTATCGATAGTCCATATCTCGGAAACTATAAGAGATAATGCAATTTGGCAACCGGCAATGTAATTAGCATGCCGAATATTACTTGGAATGTGAATTGGAACGAAATCGCCAATAGATAAGACCATTTTACAATTTGGGCCCAAGTTAGAAGCAGAGCCTAAGGTGTAAATTATCGATAGACCATATCTCGGAAACTATAAGAGATAATGCAATTTGGCAACAGGCAATGTAATTAGCATGCCGAATATTACTTGGAATGTGAATTGGAACGAAATCGCCAATAGATAAAACCATTTTACAATTTGGGCCCAAGTTAGAAGCAGAGCCTAAGGTGTAAATTATCGATAGTCCATATCTCGGAAACTATAAGATATAATGCAATTTGGCAACCGGCAATGTAATTAGCATGCCGAATATTACTTGGAATGTGAATTGGAACGAAATCGCCAATAGATAAGACCATTTTACAATTTGGGCCCAAGTTAGAAGCAGAGCCTAAGGTGTAAATTATTGATAGTCTATATCTCGGAAACTATAAGAGATAATGCAATTTCGCAACCGGCAATGTAATTAGCATGCCGAATATCACTTGGAATGTGAATTGGGACGAAATCGCCAATAGATAAGACCATTTTACAATTTGGGCCCAAGTTAGAAGCAGAGCCTAAGGTGTAAATTATCGATAGTCCATATCTCGGAAACTATAAGGGATAATGCAATTTGGCAACCGGCAATGTAATTAGCATGCCGAATATTACTTGGAATGTGAATTGGAACGAAATCGCCAATAGATAAAACCATTTTACAATTTGGGCCCAAGTTAGAAGCAGAGCCTAAGGTGTAAATTATCGATAGTCCATATCTCGGAAACTATAAGAGATAATGCAATTTGGCAACCGGCAATGTAATTAGCATGCCGAATATTACTTGGAATGTGAATGGGAACGAAATCGCCAATAGATAAGACCATTTTACAATTTGGGCCCAAGTTAGAAGCAGAGCCTAAGGTGTAAATTATTGATAGTCCATATCTCGGAAACTATAAGAGATAATGCAATTTCGCAACCGGCAATGTAATTAGCATGCCGAATATCACTAGGAATGTGAATTGGGACGAAATCGCCAATAGATAAGACCATTTTACAATTTGGGCCCAAGTTAGAAGCAGAGCCTAAGGTGTAAATTATCGATAGTCCATATCTCGGAAACTATAAGAGATAATGCAATTTGGCAACCGGCAATGTAATTAGCATGCCGAATATTACTTGGAATGTGAATTGGAACGAAATCGCCAATAGATAAGACCATTTTACAATTTGGGCCCAAGTTAGAAGCAGAGCCTAAGGTGTAAATTATCGATAGTCCATATCTCGGAAACTATAAGAGATAATGCAATTTGGCAACCGGCAATGTAATTAGCATGCCGAATATTACTTGGAATGTGAATTGGAACGAAATCGCCAATAGGTAAGACCATTTTACAATTTGGGCCCAAGTTAGAAGCAGAGCCTAAGGTGTAAATTATCGATAGTCCATATCTCGGAAACTATAAGAGATAATTCAATTTGGCAACCGGCAATGTAATTAGCATGCCGAATATTCCTTGGAATGTGAATTGGAACGAAATCGCCAATAGATAAGACCATTTTACAATTTGGGCCCAAGTTAGAAGCAGAGCCTAAGGTGTAAATTATCGATAGTCCATATCTCGGAAACTATAAGAGATAATGCAATTTGGCAACCGGCAATGTAATTAGCATGCCGAATATTACTTGGAATGTGAATTGGAACGAAATCGCCAATAGATAAGACCATTTTACAATTTGGGCCCAAGTTAGAAGCAGAGCCTAAGATGTAAATTATCGATAGTCCATATCTCGGAAACTATAAGAGATAATGCAATTTGGCAACCGGCAATGTAATTAGCATGCCGAATATTACTTGGAATGTGAATTGGAACGAAATCGCTAATAGATAAGACCATTTTACAATTTGGGCCCAAGTTAGAAGCAGAGCCTAAGGTGTAAATTATCGATAGTCCACATCTCGGAAACTATAAGAGATAATGCAATTTGGCAACCGGCAATGTAATTAGCATGCCGAATATTACTTGGAATGTGAATTGGAACGAAATCGCCAATAGATAAGATCATTTTACAATTTGGGCCCAAGTTAGAAGCAGAGCCTAAGGTGTAAATTATCGATAGTCCATATCTCGGAAACTATAAGAGTTAATGCAATTTGGCAACCGGCAATGTAATTAGCATGCCGAATATTACTTGGAATGTGAATTGGAACGAAATCGCCAATAGATAAGACCATTTTACAATTTGGGCCCAAGTTAGAAGCAGAGCCTAAGGTGTAAATTATCGATAGTCCATATCTCGGAAACTATATGAGATAATGCAATTTGGCAACCGGCAATGTAATTAGCATGCCGAATATTACTTGGAATGTGAATTGGAACGAAATTGCCAATAGATAAGACCATTTTACAATTTGGGCCCAAGTTAGAAGCAGAGCCTAAGGTGTAAATTATCGATAGTCCATATCTCTGAAACTATAAGAGATAATGCAATTTCGCAACCGGCAATGTAATTAGCATGCCGAATATTACTTGGAATGTGAATTGGGACGAAATCGTCAATAGATAAGGCCATTTTACAATTTGGGCCCAAGTTAGAAGCAGAGCCTAAGGTGTAAATTATCGATAGTCCATATCTCAGAAACTATAAGAGATAATGCAATTTGGCAACCGGCAATGTAATTAGCATGCCGAATATTACTTGGAATGTGAATTGGAACGAAATCGCCAATAGATAAGACCATTTTACAATTTGGGCCCAAGTTAGAAGCATAGCCTAAGGTGTAAATTATTGATAGTCCATATCTCGGAAACTATAAGAGATAATGCAATTTCGCAACCGGCAATGTAATTAGCATGCCGAATATTACTTGGAGTGTGAATTGGAACGAAATCGCCAATAGATAAGACCATTTTACAATTTGGGCCCAAGTAAGAAGCAGAGCCTAAGGTGTAAATTATCGATAGTCCATATCTCGGAAACTATAAGAGATAATGCAATTTGGCAACCGGCAATGTAATTAGCATGCCGAATATTACTTGGAATGTGAATTGGAACGAAATCGCCAATAGATAAGACCATTTTACAATTTGGGCCCAAGTTAGAAGCAGAGCCTAAGGTGTAAATTATCGATAGTCCATATCTCGGAAACTATAAGAGATAATGCAATTTGGCAACAGGCAATGTAATTAGCATGCCGAATATTACTTGGAATGTGAATTGGAACGAAATCGTCAATAGATAAGACCATTTTACAATTTGGGCCCAAGTTAGAAGGAGAGCCTAAGGTGTAAATTATCGATAGTCCATATCTCGGAAACTATAAGAGATAATGCAATTTGGCAACCGGCAATGTAATTAGCATGCCGAATATTACTTGGAATGTGAATTGGAACGAAATCGCCAATAGATAAAACCATTTTACAATTTGGGCCCAAGTTAGAAGCAGAGCCTAAGGTGTAAATTATCGATAGTCCATATCTCGGAAACTATAAGAGATAATGCAATTTGGCAACCGGCAATGTAATTAGCATGCCGAATATTGCTTGGATTGTGAATTGGAACGAAATCGCCAATAGATAAGACCATTTTACAATTTGGGCCCAAGTTAGAAGCAGAGCCTAAGGTGTAAATTATTGATAGTCTATATCTCGGAAACTATAAGGGATAATGCAATTTCGCAACCGGCAATGTAATTAGCATGCCGAATATCACTTGGAATGTGAATTGGGACGAAATCGCCAATAGATAAGACCATTTTACAATTTGGGCCCAAGTTAGAAGCAGAGCCTAAGGTGTAAATTATCGATAGTCCATATCTCGGAAACTATAAGGGATAATGCAATTTGGCAACCGGCAATGTAATTAGCATGCCGAATATTACTTGGAATGTGAATTGGAACGAAATCGCCAATAGATAAGACCATTTTACAATTTGGGCCCAAGTTAGAAGCAGAGCCTAAGGTGTAAATTATCGATAGTCCATATCTCGGAAACTATAAGAGATAATGCAATTTGGCAACCGGCAATGTAATTAGCATGCCGAATATTAATTGGAATGTGAATTGGAACGAAATCGCCAATAGATAAGACCATTTTACAATTTGGGCCCAAGTTAGAAGCAGAGCCTAAGGTGTAAATTATCGATAGTCCATATCTCGGAAACTATAATAGATAATGCAATTAGGCAACCGGCAATGTAATTAGCATGCCGAATATTACTTGGAATGTGAATTGGAACGAAATCGCCAATAGGTAAGACCATTTTACAATTTGGGCCCAAGTTAGAAGCATAGCCTAAGGTGTAAATTATTGATAGTCCATATCTCGGAAACTATAAGAGATAATGCAATTTCGCAACCGGCAATGTAATTAGCATGCCGAATATTACTTGGAGTGTGAATTGGAACGAAATCGCCAATAGATAAGACCATTTTACAATTTGGGCCCAAGTAAGAAGCAGAGCCTAAGGTGTAAATTATCGATAGTCCATATCTCGGAAACTATAAGAGATAATGCAATTTGGCAACCGGCAATGTAATTAGCATGCCGAATATTACTTGGAATGTGAATTGGAACGAAATCGCCAATAGATAAGACCATTTTACAATTTGGGCCCAAGTTAGAAGCAGAGCCTAAGGTGTAAATTATCGATAGTCCATATCTCGGAAACTATAAGAGATAATGCAATTTGGCAACAGGCAATGTAATTAGCATGCCGAATATTACTTGGAATGTGAATTGGAACGAAATCGTCAATAGATAAGACCATTTTACAATTTGGGCCCAAGTTAGAAGGAGAGCCTAAGGTGTAAATTATCGATAGTCCATATCTCGGAAACTATAAGAGATAATGCAATTTGGCAACCGGCAATGTAATTAGCATGCCGAATATTACTTGGAATGTGAATTGGAACGAAATCGCCAATAGATAAAACCATTTTACAATTTGGGCCCAAGTTAGAAGCAGAGCCTAAGGTGTAAATTATCGATAGTCCATATCTCGGAAACTATAAGAGATAATGCAATTTGGCAACCGGCAATGTAATTAGCATGCCGAATATTGCTTGGATTGTGAATTGGAACGAAATCGCCAATAGATAAGACCATTTTACAATTTGGGCCCAAGTTAGAAGCAGAGCCTAAGGTGTAAATTATTGATAGTCTATATCTCGGAAACTATAAGGGATAATGCAATTTCGCAACCGGCAATGTAATTAGCATGCCGAATATCACTTGGAATGTGAATTGGGACGAAATCGCCAATAGATAAGACCATTTTACAATTTGGGCCCAAGTTAGAAGCAGAGCCTAAGGTGTAAATTATCGATAGTCCATATCTCGGAAACTATAAGGGATAATGCAATTTGGCAACCGGCAATGTAATTAGCATGCCGAATATTACTTGGAATGTGAATTGGAACGAAATCGCCAATAGATAAGACCATTTTACAATTTGGGCCCAAGTTAGAAGCAGAGCCTAAGGTGTAAATTATCGATAGTCCATATCTCGGAAACTATAAGAGATAATGCAATTTGGCAACCGGCAATGTAATTAGCATGCCGAATATTAATTGGAATGTGAATTGGAACGAAATCGCCAATAGATAAGACCATTTTACAATTTGGGCCCAAGTTAGAAGCAGAGCCTAAGGTGTAAATTATCGATAGTCCATATCTCGGAAACTATAAGAGATAATGCAATTAGGCAACCGGCAATGTAATTAGCATGCCGAATATTACTTGGAATGTGAATTGGAACGAAATCGCCAATAGGTAAGACCATTTTACAATTTGGGCCCAAGTTAGAAGCAGAGCCTAAGGTGTAAATTATCGATAGTCCATATCTCGGAAACTATAAGAGATAATTCAATTTGGCAACCGGCAATGTAATTAGCATGCCGAATATTACTTGGAATGTGAATTGGAACGAAATCGCCAATAGATAAGACCATTTTACAATTTGGGCCCAAGTTAGAAGCAGAGCCTAAGGTGTAAATTATCGATAGTCCATATCTCGGAAACTATAAGAGATAATGCAATTTGGCAACAGGCAATGTAATTAGCATGCCGAATATTACTTGGAATGTGAATTGGAACGAAATCGCCAATAGATAAGACCATTTTACAATTTGGGCCCAAGTTAGAAGCAGAGCCTAAGGTGTAAATTATCGATAGTCCATATCTCGGAAACTATAAGAGATAATGCAATTTGGCAACCGGCAATGTAATTAGCATGCCGAATATTACTTGGAATGTGAATTGGAACGAAATCGCCAATAGATAAGACCATTTTACAATTTGGGCCCAAGTTAGAAGCAGAGCCTAAGGTGTAAATTATTGATAGTCCATATCTCGGAAACTATAAGAGATAATGCAATTTCGCAACCGGCAATGTAATTAGCATGCCGAATATTACTTCTAGTGTGAATTGGAACGAAATCGCCAATAGATAAGACCATTTTACAATTTGGGCCCAAGTTAGAAGCAGAGCCTAAGGTGTAAATTATCGATAGTCCATATCTCGGAAACTATAAGAGATAATGCAATTTGGCAACCGGCAATGTAATTAGCATGCCGAATATTACTTGGAATGAGAATTGGAACGAAATCGCCAATAGATAAGACCATTTTACAATTTGGGCCCAAGTTAGAAGCAGAGCCTAAGGTGTAAATTATCGATAGTCCATATCTCGGAAACTATAAGAGATAATGCAATTTGGCAACCGGCAATGTAATTAGCATGCCGAATATTACTTGGAATGTGAATTGGAACGAAATCGCCAATAGATAAGACCATTTTACAATTTGGGCCCAAGTTAGAAGCAGAGCCTAAGGTGTAAATTATCGATAGTCCATATCTCGGAAACTATAAGAGATAATGCAATTTGGCAACCGGCAATGTAATTAGCATGCCGAATATTACTTGGAATGTGAATTGCAACTAAATCGCCAATAGATAAGACCATTTTACAATTTGGGCCCAAGTTAGAAGCAGAGCCTAAGGTGTAAATTATCGATAGTCCATATCTCGGAAACTATAAGAGATAATGCAATTTGGCAACCGGCAATGTAATTAGCATGCCGAATATTACTTGGAATGTGAATTGGAACGAAATCGCCAATAGATAAGACCATTTTACAATTTGGGCCCAAGTTAGAAGCAGAGCCTAAGGTGTAAATTATCGATAGTCCATATCTCGGAAACTATAAGAGATAATGCAATTTCGCAACCGGCAATGTAATTAGCATGCCGAATATCACTTGGAATGTGAATTGGGACGAAATCGCCAATAGATAAGACCATTTTACAATTTGGGCCCAAGTTAGAAGCAGAGCCTAAGGTGTAAATTATCGATAGTCCATATCTCGGAAACTATAAGAGATAATGCAATTTGGCAACCGGCAATGTAATTAGCATGCCGAATATTACTTGGAATGTGAATTGGAACGAAATTGCCAATAGATAAGACCATTTTACAATTTGGGCCCAAGTTAGAAGCAGAGCCTAAGGTGTAAATTATCGATAGTCCATATCTCGGAAACTATAAGAGATAATGCAATTTGGCAACCGGCAATGTAATTAGCATGCCGAATATTACTTGGAATGTGAATTGGAACGAAATTGCCAATAGATAAGACCATTTTACAATTTGGGCCCAAGTTAGAAGCAGAGCCTAAGGTGTAAATTATCGATAGTCCATATCTCTGAAACTATAAGAGATAATGCAATTTCGCAACCGGCAATGTAATTAGCATGCCGAATATTACTTGGAATGTGAATTGGGACGAAATCGCCAATAGATAAGGCCATTTTACAATTTGGGCCCAAGTTAGAAGCAGAGCTTAAGGTGTAAATTATCGATAGTCCATATCTCAGAAACTATAAGAGATAATGCAATTTGGCAACCGGCAATGTAATTAGCATGCCGAATATTACTTGGAATGTGAATTGGAACGAAATCGCCAATAGATAAGACCATTTTACAATTTGGGCCCAAGTTAGAAGCATAGCCTAAGGTGTAAATTATTGATAGTCCATATCTCGGAAACTATAAGAGATAATGCAATTTCGCAACCGGCAATGTAATTAGCATGCCGAATATTACTTGGAGTGTGAATTGGAACGAAATCGCCAATAGATAAGACCATTTTACAATTTGGGCCCAAGTAAGAAGCAGAGCCTAAGGTGTAAATTATCGATAGTCCATATCTCGGAAACTATAAGAGATAATGCAATTTGGCAACCGGCAACGTAATTAGCATGCCGAATATTACTTGGAATGTGAATTGGAACGAAATCGTCAATAGATAAGACCATTTTACAATTTGGGCCCAAGTTAGAAGGAGAGCCTAAGGTGTAAATTATCGATAGTCCAAATCTCGGAAACTATAAGAGATAATGCAATTTGGCAACCGGCAATGTAATTAGCATGCCGAATATTACTTGGAATGTGAATTGGAACGAAATCGCCAATAGATAAAACCATTTTACAATTTGGGCCCAAGTTAGAAGCAGAGCCTAAGGTGTAAATTATCGATAGTCCATATCTCGGAAACTATAAGAGATAATGCAATTTGGCAACCGGCAATGTAATTAGCATGCCGAATATTACTTGGAATGTGAATTGGAACGAAATCGCCAATAGATAAGACCATTTTACAATTTGGGCCCAAGTTAGAAGCAGAGCCTAAGGTGTAAATTATTGATAGTATATATCTCGGAAACTATAAGAGATAATGCAATTTCGCAACCGGCAATGTAATTAACATGCCGAATATCACTTGGAATGTGAATTGGGACGAAATCGCCAATAGATAAGACCATTTTACAATTTGGGCCCAAGTTAGAAGCAGAGCCTAAGGTGTAAATTATCGATAGTCCATATCTCGGAAACTATAAGGGATAATGCAATTTGGCAACCGGCAATGTAATTAGCATGCCGAATATTACTTGGAATGTGAATTGGAACGAAATCGCCAATAGATAAGACCATTTTACAATTTGGGCCCAAGTTAGAAGCAGAGCCTAAGGTGTAAATTATCGTTAGTCCATATCTCGGAAACTATAAGAGATAATGCAATTTGGCAACCGGTAATGTAATTAGCATGCCGAATATTAGTTGGAATGTGAATTGGAACGAAATCGCCAATAGGTAAGACCATTTTACAATTTGGGCCCAAGTTAGAAGCAGAGCCTAAGGTGTAAATTATCAATAGTCCATATCTGGGAAACTATAAGAGATAATTCAATTTGGCAACCGGCAATGTAATTAGCATGCCGAATATTCCTTGGAATGTGAATTGGAACGAAATCGCCAATAGATACGACCATTTTACAATTTGGGCCCAAGTTAGAAGCAGAGCCTAAGGTGTAAATTATCGATAGTCCATATCTCGGAAACTATAAGAGATAATGCAATTTGGCAACCGGCAATGTAATTAGCATGCCGAATATTACTTGGAATGTGAATTGGAACGAAATCGCCAATAGATAAGACCATTTTACAATTTGGGCCCAAGTTAGAAGCAGAGCCTAAGGTGTAAATTATCGATAGTCCATATCTCGGAAA
Organism: Rhynchophorus ferrugineus; assembly: GCF_030347505.1. Classification (NCBI taxonomy): domain Eukaryota; kingdom Metazoa; phylum Arthropoda; class Insecta; order Coleoptera; family Curculionidae; genus Rhynchophorus; species Rhynchophorus ferrugineus. The sequence continues at coordinate 265,275 of NW_027472650.1, read as the reverse complement.
CTATAAGAGATAATGCAATTTGGCAACCGGCAATGTAATTAGCATGCCGAATATTACTTGGAATGTGAATTGGAACGAAATCGCTAATAGATAAGACCATTTTACAATTTGGGCCCAAGTTAGAAGCAGAGCCTAAGGTGTAAATTATCGATAGTCCATATCTCGGAAACTATAAGAGATAATGCAATTTGGCAACCGGCAATGTAATTAGCATGCCGAATATTAATTGGAATGTGAATTGGAACGAAATCGCCAATAGATAAGACCATTTTACAATTTGGGCCCAAGTTAGAAGCAGAGCCTAAGGTGTAAATTATCGATAGTCCATATCTCGAAAACTATAAGAGATAATGCAATTTGGCAACCGGCAATGTAATTAGCATGCCGAATATTACTTGGAATGTGAATTGGAACGAAATCGCCAATAGGTAAGACCATTTTACAATTTGGGCCCAAGTTAGAAGCAGAGCCTAAGGTGTAAATTATCGATAGTCCATATCTCGGAAACTATAAGAGATAATTCAATTTGGCAACCGGCAATGTAATTAGCATGCCGAATATTACTTGGAATGTGAATTGGAACGAAATCGCCAATAGATAAGACCATTTTACAATTTGGGCCCAAGTTAGAAGCAGAGCCTAAGGTGTAAATTATCGATAGTCCATATCTCGGAAACTATAAGAGATAATGCAATTTGGCAACCGGCAATGTAATTAGCATGCCGAATATTACTTGGAATGTGAATTGGAACGAAATCGCCAATAGATAAGACCATTTTACAATTTGGGCCCAAGTTAGAAGCAGAGCCTAAGGTGTAAATTATCGATAGTCCATATCTCGGAAACTATAAGAGGTAATGCAATTTGGCAACCGGCAATGTAATTAGCATGCCGAATATTACTTGGGATGTGAATTGGAACGAAATCGCCAATAGATAAGACCATTTTACAATTAATCCAAGTTAGAAGCAGAGCCTAAGGTGTAAATTATCGATAGTCCATATCTCGGAAACTATAAGAGATAATGCAATTTGGCAACCGGCAATGTAATTAGCATGCCGAATATTACTTGGAGTGTGAATTGGAACGAAATCGCCAATAGATAAGACCATTTTACAATTTGGGCCCAAGTTAGAAGCAGAGCCTAAGGTGTAAATTATTGATAGTCCATATCTCGGAAACTATAAGAGATAATGCAATTTCGCAACCGGCAATGTAATTAGCATGCCGAATATTACTTGGAGTGTGAATTGGAACGAAATCGCCAATAGATAAGACCATTTTACAATTTGGGCCCAAGTTAGAAGCAGAGCCTAAGGTGTAAATTATCGATAGTCCATATCTCGGAAACTATAAGAGATAATGCAATTTGGCAACCGGCAATGTAATTAGCATGCCGAATATTACTTGGAATGAGAATTGGAACGAAATCGCCAATAGATAAGGCCATTTTACAATTTGGGCCCAAGTTAGAAGCAGAGCCTAAGGTGTAAATTATCGATAGTCCATATCTCGGAAACTATAAGAGATAATGCAATTTGGCAACCGGCAATGTAATTAGCATGCCGAATATTACTTGGAATGTGAATTGGAACGAAATCGCCAATAGATAAGACCATTTTACAATTTGGGCCCAAGTTAGAAGCAGAGCCTAAGGAGTAAATTATCGATAGTCCATATCTCGGAAACTATAAGAGATAATGCAATTTGGCAACCGGCAATGTAATTAGCATGCCGAATATTACTTGGAATGCGAATTGGAACGAAATCGCCAATAGATAAGACCATTTTACAATTTGGGCCCAAGTTAGAAGCAGAGCCTAAGGTGTAAATTATCGATAGTCCATATCTCGGAAACTATAAGAGATAATGCAATTTGGCAACCGGCAATGTAATTAGCATGCCGAATATTACTTGGAATGTGAATTGCAACTAAATCGCCAATAGATAAGACCATTTTACAATTTGGGCCCAAGTTAGAAGCAGAGCCTAAGGTGTAAATTATCGATAGTCCATATCTCGGAAACTATAAGAGATAATGCAATTTGGCAACCGGCAATATAATTAGCATGCCGAATATTACTTGGAATGTGAATTGGAACGAAATCGCCAATAGATAAGACCATTTTACAATTTGGGCCCAAGTTAGAAGCAGAGCCTAAGGTGTAAATTTATCGATAGTCCATATCTCGGAAACTATAAGAGATAATGCAATTTCGCAACCGGCAATGTAATTAGCATGCCGAATATCACTTGGAATGTGAATTGGGACGAAATCGCCAATAGATAAGACCATTTTACAATTTGGGCCCAAGTTAGAAGCAGAGCCTAAGGTGTAAATTATCGATAGTCCATATCTCGGAAACTATAAGAGATAATGCAATTTGGCAACCGGCAATGTAATTAGCATGCCGAATATTACTTGGAATGTGAATTGGAACGAAATCGCCAATAGATAAGATCATTTTACAATTTGGGCCCAAGTTAGAAGCAGAGCCTAAGGTGTAAATTATCGATAGTCCATATCTCGGAAACTATAAGAGATAATGCAATTTGGCAACCGGCAATGTAATTAGCATGCCGAATATTACTTGGAATGTGAATTGGAACGAAATCGCCAATAGATAAGACCATTTTACAATTTGGGCCCAAGTTAGAAGCAGAGCCTAAGGTGTAAATTATCGATAGTCCATATCTCGGAAACTATAAGAGATAATGCAATTTGGCAACCGGCAATGTAATTAGCATGCCGAATATTACTTGGAATGTGAATTGGAACGAAATTGCCAATAGATAAGACCATTTTACAATTTGGGCCCAAGTTAGAAGCAGAGCCTAAGGTGTAAATTATCGATAGTCCATATCTCTGAAACTATAAGAGATAATGCAATTTCGCAACCGGCAATGTAATTAGCATGCCGAATATTACTTGGAATGTGAATTGGGACGAAATCGCCAATAGATAAGGCCATTTTACAATTTGGGCCCAAGTTAGAAGCAGAGCCTAAGGTGTAAATTATCGATAGTCCATATCTCAGAAACTATAAGAGATAATGCAATTTGGCAACCGGCAATGTAATTAGCATGCCGAATATTACTTGGAATGTGAATTGGAACGAAATCGCCAATAGATAAGACCATTTTACAATTTGGGCCCAAGTTAGAAGCAGAGCCTAAGGTGTAAATTATTGATAGTCCATATCTCGGAAACTATAAGAGATAATGCAATTTCACAACCGGCAATGTAATTAGCATGCCGAATATTACTTGGAATGTGAATTGGAACGAAATCGTCAATAGATAAGACCATTTTACAATTTGGGCCCAAGTTAGAAGCAGAGCCTAAGGTGTAAATTATCGATAGTCCATATCTCGGAAACTATAAGAGATAATGCAATTTGGCAACCGGCAATGTAATTAGCATGCCGAATATTACTTGGAGTGTGAATTGGAACGAAATCGCCAATAGATAAAACCATTTTACAATTTGGGCCCAAGTTAGAAGCAGAGCCTAAGGTGTAAATTATCGATAGTCCATATCTCGGAAACTATAAGAGATAATGCAATTTGGCAACCGGCAATGTAATTAGCATGCCGAATATTACTTGGAATGTGAATTGGAACGAAATCGCCAATAGATAAGACCATTTTACAATTTGGGCCCAAGTTAGAAGCAGAGCCTAAGGTGTAAATTATTGATAGTCCATATCTCGGAAACTATAAGAGATAATGCAATTTCGCAACCGGCAATGTAATTAGCATGCCGAATATCACTTGGAATGTGAATTGGGACGAAATCGCCAATAGATAAGACCATTTTACAATTTGGGCCCAAGTTAGAAGCAGAGCCTAAGGTGTAAATAATCGATAGTCCATATCTCGGAAACTATAAGAGATAATGCAATTTGGCAACCGGCAATGTAATTAGCATGCCGAATATTACTTGGAATGTGAATTGGAACGAAATCGCCAATAGATAAGACCATTTTACAATTTGGGCCCAAGTTAGAAGCAGAGCCTAAGGTGTAAATTATCGATAGTCCATATCTCGGAAACTATAAGAGATAATGCAATTTGGCAACCGGCAATGTAATTAGCATGCCGAATATTACTTGGAATGTGAATTGGAACGAAATCGCCAATAGGTAAGACCATTTTACAATTTGGGCCCAAGTTAGAAGCAGAGCCTAAGGTGTAAATTATCGATAGTCCATATCTCGGAAACTATAAGAGATAATTCAATTTGGCAACCGGCAATGTAATTAGCATGCCGAATATTCCTTGGAATGTGAATTGGAACGAAATCGCCAATAGATAAGACCATTTTACAATTTGGGCCCAAGTTAGAAGCAGAGCCTAAGGTGTAAATTATCGATAGTCCATATCTCGGAAACTATAAGAGATAATGCAATTTGGCAACCGGCAATGTAATTAGCATGCCGAATATTACTTGGAATGTGAATTGGAACGAAATCGCCAATAGATAAGACCATTTTACAATTTGGGCCCAAGTTAGAAGCAGAGCCTAAGATGTAAATTATCGATAGTCCATATATCGATGGACGAAACTATAAGAGATAATGCAATTTGGCAACCGGCAATGTAATTAGCATGCCGAATATTACTTGGAATATGAATTGGAACGAAATCGCCAATAGGTAAGATCATTTCACAATTTGGGCCCAAGTTAGAAGCAGAGCCTAAGGTGTAAATTATCGATAGTCCATATCTCGGAAACTATAAGAGATAATTCAATTTGGCAACCGGCAATGTAATTAGCATGCCGAATATTACTTGGAATGTGAATTGGAACGAAATCGCCAATAGATAAGACCATTTTACAATTTGGGCCCAAGTTAGAAGCAGAGCCTAAGGTGTAAATTATCGATAGTCCATATCTCGGAAACTATATGAGATAATGCAATTTGGCAACCGGCAATGTAATTAGCATGCCGAATATTACTTGGAATGTGAATTGGAACGAAATTGCCAATAGATAAGACCATTTTACAATTTGGGCCCAAGTTAGAAGCAGAGCCTAAGGTGTAAATTATCGATAGTCCATATCTCTGAAACTATAAGAGATAATGCAATTTCGCAACCGGCAATGTAATTAGCATGCCGAATATTACTTGGAATGTGAATTGGGACGAAATCGTCAATAGATAAGGCCATTTTACAATTTGGGCCCAAGTTAGAAGCAGAGCCTAAGGTGTAAATTATCGATAGTCCATATCTCAGAAACTATAAGAGATAATGCAATTTGGCAACCGGCAATGTAATTAGCATGCCGAATATTACTTGGAATGTGAATTGGAACGAAATCGCCAATAGATAAGACCATTTTACAATTTGGGCCCAAGTTAGAAGCATAGCCTAAGGTGTAAATTATTGATAGTCCATATCTCGGAAACTATAAGAGATAATGCAATTTCGCAACCGGCAATGTAATTAGCATGCCGAATATTACTTGGAGTGTGAATTGGAACGAAATCGCCAATAGATAAGACCATTTTACAATTTGGGCCCAAGTAAGAAGCAGAGCCTAAGGTGTAAATTATCGATAGTCCATATCTCGGAAACTATAAGAGATAATGCAATTTGGCAACCGGCAATGTAATTAGCATGCCGAATATTACTTGGAATGTGAATTGGAACGAAATCGCCAATAGATAAGACCATTTTACAATTTGGGCCCAAGTTAGAAGCAGAGCCTAAGGTGTAAATTATCGATAGTCCATATCTCGGAAACTATAAGAGATAATGCAATTTGGCAACAGGCAATGTAATTAGCATGCCGAATATTACTTGGAATGTGAATTGGAACGAAATCGTCAATAGATAAGACCATTTTACAATTTGGGCCCAAGTTAGAAGGAGAGCCTAAGGTGTAAATTATCGATAGTCCATATCTCGGAAACTATAAGAGATAATGCAATTTGGCAACCGGCAATGTAATTAGCATGCCGAATATTACTTGGAATGTGAATTGGAACGAAATCGCCAATAGATAAAACCATTTTACAATTTGGGCCCAAGTTAGAAGCAGAGCCTAAGGTGTAAATTATCGATAGTCCATATCTCGGAAACTATAAGAGATAATGCAATTTGGCAACCGGCAATGTAATTAGCATGCCGAATATTACTTGGAATGTGAATTGGAACGAAATCGCCAATAGATAAGACCATTTTACAATTTGGGCCCAAGTTAGAAGCAGAGCCTAAGGTGTAAATTATTGATAGTCTATATCTCGGAAACTATAAGAGATAATGCAATTTCGCAACCGGCAATGTAATTAGCATGCCGAATATCACTTGGAATGTGAATTGGGACGAAATCGCCAATAGATAAGACCATTTTACAATTTGGGCCCAAGTTAGAAGCAGAGCCTAAGGTGTAAATTATCGATAGTCCATATCTCGGAAACTATAAGGGATAATGCAATTTGGCAACCGGCAATGTAATTAGCATGCCGAATATTACTTGGAATGTGAATTGGAACGAAATCGCCAATAGATAAAACCATTTTACAATTTGGGCCCAAGTTAGAAGCAGAGCCTAAGGTGTAAATTATCGATAGTCCATATCTCGGAAACTATAAGAGATAATGCAATTTGGCAACCGGCAATGTAATTAGCATGCCGAATATTACTTGGAATGTGAATTGGAACGAAATCGCCAATAGATAAGACCATTTTACAATTTGGGCCCAAGTTAGAAGCAGAGCCTAAGGTGTAAATTATTGATAGTCCATATCTCGGAAACTATAAGAGATAATGCAATTTCGCAACCGGCAATGTAATTAGCATGCCGAATATCACTTGGAATGTGAATTGGGACGAAATCGCCAATAGATAAGACCATTTTACAATTTGGGCCCAAGTTAGAAGCAGAGCCTAAGGTGTAAATTATCGATAGTCCATATCTCGGAAACTATAAGAGATAATGCAATTTGGCAACCGGCAATGTAATTAGCATGCCGAATATTACTTGGAATGTGAATTGGAACGAAATCGCCAATAGATAAGACCATTTTACAATTTGGGCCCAAGTTAGAAGCAGAGCCTAAGGTGTAAATTATCGATAGTCCATATCTCGGAAACTATAAGAGATAATGCAATTTGGCAACCGGCAATGTAATTAGCATGCCGAATATTACTTGGAATGTGAATTGGAACGAAATCGCCAATAGGTAAGACCATTTTACAATTTGGGCCCAAGTTAGAAGCAGAGCCTAAGGTGTAAATTATCGATAGTCCATATCTCGGAAACTATAAGAGATAATTCAATTTGGCAACCGGCAATGTAATTAGCATGCCGAATATTCCTTGGAATGTGAATTGGAACGAAATCGCCAATAGATAAGACCATTTTACAATTTGGGCCCAAGTTAGAAGCAGAGCCTAAGGTGTAAATTATCGATAGTCCATATCTCGGAAACTATAAGAGATAATGCAATTTGGCAACCGGCAATGTAATTAGCATGCCGAATATTACTTGGAATGTGAATTGGAACGAAATCGCCAATAGATAAGACCATTTTACAATTTGGGCCCAAGTTAGAAGCAGAGCCTAAGGTGTAAATTATCGATAGTCCACATCTCGGAAACTATAAGAGATAATGCAATTTGGCAACCGGCAATGTAATTAGCATGCCGAATATTACTTGGAATGTGAATTGGAACGAAATCGCCAATAGATAAGATCATTTTACAATTTGGGCCCAAGTTAGAAGCAGAGCCTAAGGTGTAAATTATCGATAGTCCATATCTCGGAAACTATAAGAGTTAATGCAATTTGGCAACCGGCAATGTAATTAGCATGCCGAATATTACTTGGAATGTGAATTGGAACGAAATCGCCAATAGATAAGACCATTTTACAATTTGGGCCCAAGTTAGAAGCAGAGCCTAAGGTGTAAATTATCGATAGTCCATATCTCGGAAACTATATGAGATAATGCAATTTGGCAACCGGCAATGTAATTAGCATGCCGAATATTACTTGGAATGTGAATTGGAACGAAATTGCCAATAGATATGACCATTTTACAATTTGGGCCCAAGTTAGAAGCAGAGCCTAAGGTGTAAATTATCGATAGTCCATATCTCTGAAACTATAAGAGATAATGCAATTTCGCAACCGGCAATGTAATTAGCATGCCGAATATTACTTGGAATGTGAATTGGGACGAAATCGTCAATAGATAAGGCCATTTTACAATTTGGGCCCAAGTTAGAAGCAGAGCCTAAGGTGTAAATTATCGATAGTCCATATCTCAGAAACTATAAGAGATAATGCAATTTGGCAACCGGCAATGTAATTAGCATGCCGAATATTACTTGGAATGTGAATTGGAACGAAATCGCCAATAGATAAGACCATTTTACAATTTGGGCCCAAGTTAGAAGCATAGCCTAAGGTGTAAATTATTGATAGTCCATATCTCGGAAACTATAAGAGATAATGCAATTTCGCAACCGGCAATGTAATTAGCATGCCGAATATTACTTGGAGTGTGAATTGGAACGAAATCGCCAATAGATAAGACCATTTTACAATTTGGGCCCAAGTAAGAAGCAGAGCCTAAGGTGTAAATTATCGATAGTCCATATCTCGGAAACTATAAGAGATAATGCAATTTGGCAACCGGCAATGTAATTAGCATGCCGAATATTACTTGGAATGTGAATTGGAACGAAATCGCCAATAGATAAGACCATTTTACAATTTGGGCCCAAGTTAGAAGCAGAGCCTAAGGTGTAAATTATCGATAGTCCATATCTCGGAAACTATAAGAGATAATGCAATTTGGCAACAGGCAATGTAATTAGCATGCCGAATATTACTTGGAATGTGAATTGGAACGAAATCGTCAATAGATAAGACCATTTTACAATTTGGGCCCAAGTTAGAAGGAGAGCCTAAGGTGTAAATTATCGATAGTCCATATCTCGGAAACTATAAGAGATAATGCAATTTGGCAACCGGCAATGTAATTAGCATGCCGAATATTACTTGGAATGTGAATTGGAACGAAATCGCCAATAGATAAAACCATTTTACAATTTGGGCCCAAGTTAGAAGCAGAGCCTAAGGTGTAAATTATCGATAGTCCATATCTCGGAAACTATAAGAGATAATGCAATTTGGCAACCGGCAATGTATTAGCATGCCGAATATTGCTTGGATTGTGAATTGGAACGAAATCGCCAATAGATAAGACCATTTTACAATTTGGGCCCAAGTTAGAAGCAGAGCCTAAGGTGTAAATTATTGATAGTCTATATCTCGGAAACTATAAGGGATAATGCAATTTCGCAACCGGCAATGTAATTAGCATGCCGAATATCACTTGGAATGTGAATTGGGACGAAATCGCCAATAGATAAGACCATTTTACAATTTGGGCCCAAGTTAGAAGCAGAGCCTAAGGTGTAAATTATCGATAGTCCATATCTCGGAAACTATAAGGGATAATGCAATTTGGCAACCGGCAATGTAATTAGCATGCCGAATATTACTTGGAATGTGAATTGGAACGAAATCGCCAATAGATAAGACCATTTTACAATTTGGGCCCAAGTTAGAAGCAGAGCCTAAGGTGTAAATTATCGATAGTCCATATCTCGGAAACTATAAGAGATAATGCAATTTGGCAACCGGCAATGTAATTAGCATGCCGAATATTACTTGGAATGTGAATTGGAACGAAATCGCCAATAGGTAAGACCATTTTACAATTTGGGCCCAAGTTAGAAGCAGAGCCTAAGGTGTAAATTATCGATAGTCCATATCTCGGAAACTATAAGAGATAGTTCAATTTGGCAACCGGCAATGTAATTAGCATGCCGAATATTACTTGGAATGTGAATTGGAACGAAATCGCCAATAGATAAGACCATTTTACAATTTGGGCCCAAGTTAGAAGCAGAGCCTAAGGTGTAAATTATCGATAGTCCATATCTCGGAAACTATAAGAGATAATGCAATTTGGCAACCGGCAATGTAATTAGCATGCCGAATATTACTTGGAATGTGAATTGGAACGAAATCGCCAATAGATAAGACCATTTTACAATTTGGGCCCAAGTTAGAAGCAGAGCCTAAGGTGTAAATTATCGATAGTCCATATCTCGGAAACTATAAGAGATAATGCAATTTGGCAACCGGCAATGTAATTAGCATGCCGAATATTACTTGGAATGTGAATTGGAACGAAATCGCCAATAGATAAGACCATTTTACAATTTGGGCCCAAGTTAGAAGCAGAGCCTAAGGTGTAAATTATTGATAGTCCATATCTCGGAAACTATAAGAGATAATGCAATTTCGCAACCGGCAATGTAATTAGCATGCCGAATATTACTTGGAGTGTGAATTGGAACGAAATCGCCAATAGATAAGACCATTTTACAATTTGGGCCCAAGTTAGAAGCAGAGCCTAAGGTGTAAATTATCGATAGTCCATATCTCGGAAACTATAAGAGATAATGCAATTTGGCAACCGGCAATGTAATTAGCATGCCGAATATTACTTGGAATGAGAATTGGAACGAAATCGCCAATAGATAAGACCATTTTACAATTTGGGCCCAAGTTAGAAGCAGAGCCTAAGGTGTAAATTATCGATAGTCCATATCTCGGAAACTATTAGAGATAATGCAATTTGGCAACCGGCAATGTAATTAGCATGCCGAATATTACTTGGAATGTGAATTGGAACGAAATCGCCAATAGATAAGACCATTTTACAATTTGGGCCCAAGTTAGAAGCAGAGCCTAAGGTGTAAATTATCGATAGTCCATATCTCGGAAACTATAAGAGATAATGCAATTTGGCAACCGGCAATGTAATTAGCATGCCGAATATTACTTGGAATGTGAATTGCAACTAAATCGCCAATAGATAAGACCATTTTACAATTTGGGCCCAAGTTAGAAGCAGAGCCTAAGGTGTAAATTATCGATAGTCCATATCTCGGAAACTATAAGAGATAATGCAATTTGGCAACCGGCAATGTAATTAGCATGCCGAATATTACTTGGAATGTGAATTGGAACGAAATCGCCAATAGATAAGACCATTTTACAATTTGGGCCCAAGTTAGAAGCAGAGCCTAAGGTGTAAATAATCGATAGTCCATATCTCGGAAACTATAAGAGATAATGCAATTTCGCAACCGGCAATGTAATTAGCATGCCGAATATCACTTGGAATGTGAATTGGGACGAAATCGCCAATAGATAAGACCATTTTACAATTTGGGCCCAAGTTAGAAGCAGAGCCTAAGGTGTAAATTATCGATAGTCCATATCTCGGAAACTATAAGAGATAATGCAATTTGGCAATCGGCAATGTAATTAGCATGCCGAATATTACTTGGAATGTGAATTGGAACGAAATTGCCAATAGATAAGACCATTTTACAATTTGGGCCCAAGTTAGAAGCAGAGCCTAAGGTGTAAATTATCGATAGTCCATATCTCGGAAACTATAAGAGATAATGCAATTTGGCAACCGGCAATGTAATTAGCATGCCGAATATTACTTGGAATGTGAATTGGAACGAAATTGCCAATTGATAAGACCATTTTACAATTTGGGCCCAAGTTAGAAGCAGAGCCTAAGGTGTAAATTATCGATAGTCCATATCTCTGAAACTATAAGAGATAATGCAATTTCGCAACCGGCAATGTAATTAGCATGCCGAATATTACTTGGAATGTGAATTGGGACGAAATCGCCAATAGATAAGGCCATTTTACAATTTGGGCCCAAGTTAGAAGCAGAGCCTAAGGTGTAAATTATCGATAGTCCATATCTCAGAAACTATAAGAGATAATGCAATTTGGCAACCGGCAATGTAATTAGCATGCCGAATATTACTTGGAATGTGAATTGGAACGAAATCGCCAATAGATAAGACCATTTTACAATTTGGGCCCAAGTTAGAAGCATAGCCTAAGGTGTAAATTATTGATAGTCCATATCTCGGAAACTATAAGAGATAATGCAATTTCGCAACCGGCAATGTAATTAGCATGCCGAATATTACTTGGAGTGTGAATTGGAACGAAATCGCCAATAGATAAGACCATTTTACAATTTGGGCCCAAGTAAGAAGCAGAGCCTAAGGTGTAAATTATCGATAGTCCATATCTCGGAAACTATAAGAGATAATGCAATTTGGCAACCGGCAATGTAATTAGCATACCGAATATTACTTGGAATGTGAATTGGAACGAAATCGTCAATGGATAAGACCATTTTACAATTTGGGCCCAAGTTAGAAGGAGAGCCTAAGGTGTAAATTATCGATAGTCCATATCTCGGAAACTATAAGAGATAATGCAATTTGGCAACCGGCAATGTAATTAGCATGCCGAATATTACTTGGAATGTGAATTGGAACGAAATCGCCAATAGATAAAACCATTTCACAATTTGGGCCCAAGTTAGAAGCAGAGCCTAAGGTGTAAATTATCGATAGTCCATATCTCGGAAACTATAAGAGATAATGCAATTTGGCAACCGGCAATGTAATTAGCATGCCGAATATTACTTGGAATGTGAATTGGAACGAAATCGCCAATAGATAAGACCATTTTACAATTTGGGCCCAAGTTAGAAGCAGAGCCTAAGGTGTAAATTATTGATAGTCTATATCTCGGAAACTATAAGAGATAATGCAATTTCGCAACCGGCAATGTAATTAGCATGCCGAATATCACTTGGAATGTGAATTGGGACGAAATCGCCAATAGATAAGACCATTTTACAATTTGGGCCCAAGTTAGAAGCAGAGCCTAAGGTGTAAATTATCGATAGTCCATATCTCGGAAACTATAAGGGATAATGCAATTTGGCAACCGGCAATGTAATTAGCATGCCGAATATTACTTGGATTGTGAATTGGAACGAAATCGCCAATAGATAAGACCATTTTACAATTTGGGCCCAAGTTAGAAGCAGAGCCTAAGGTGTAAATTATCGTTAGTCCATATCTCGGAAACTATAAGAGATAATGCAATTTGGCAACCGGTAATGTAATTAGCATGCCGAATATTAGTTGGAATGTGAATTGGAACGAAATCGCCAATAGGTAAGACCATTTTACAATTTGGGCCCAAGTTAGAAGCAGAGCCTAAGGTGTAAATTATCGATAGTCCATATCTGGGAAACTATAAGAGATAATTCAATTTGGCAACCGGCAATGTAATTAGCATGCCGAATATTCCTTGGAATGTGAATTGGAACGAAATCGCCAATAGATAAGACCATTTTACAATTTGGGCCCAAGTTAGAAGCAGAGCCTAAGGTGTAAATTATCGATAGTCCATATCTCGGAAACTATAAGAGATAATGCAATTTGGCAACCGGCAATGTAATTAGCATGCCGAATATTACTTGGAATGTGAATTGGAACGAAATCGCCAATAGATAAGACCATTTTACAATTTGGGCCCAAGTTAGAAGCAGAGCCTAAGGTGTAAATTATCGATAGTCCATATCTCGGAAACTATAAGAGATAATGCAATTTGGCAACCGGCAATGTAATTAGCATGCCGAATATTACTTGGAATGTGAATTGGAACGAAATCGCTAATAGATAAGACCATTTTACAATTTGGGCCCAAGTTAGAAGCAGAGCCTAAGGTGTAAATTATCGATAGTCCATATCTCGGAAACTATAAGAGATAATGCAATTTGGCAACCGGCAATGTAATTAGCATGCCGAATATTAATTGGAATGTGAATTGGAACGAAATCGCCAATAGATAAGACCATTTTACAATTTGGGCCCAAGTTAGAAGCAGAGCCTAAGGTGTAAATTATCGATAGTCCATATCTCGAAAACTATAAGAGATAATGCAATTTGGCAACCGGCAATGTAATTAGCATGCCGAATATTACTTGGAATGTGAATTGGAACGAAATCGCCAATAGGTAAGACCATTTTACAATTTGGGCCCAAGTTAGAAGCAGAGCCTAAGGTGTAAATTATCGATAGTCCATATCTCGGAAACTATAAGAGATAATTCAATTTGGCAACCGGCAATGTAATTAGCATGCCGAATATTACTTGGAATGTGAATTGGAACGAAATCGCCAATAGATAAGACCATTTTACAATTTGGGCCCAAGTTAGAAGCAGAGCCTAAGGTGTAAATTATCGATAGTCCATATCTCGGAAACTATAAGAGATAATGCAATTTGGCAACCGGCAATGTAATTAGCATGCCGAATATTACTTGGAATGTGAATTGGAACGAAATCGCCAATAGATAAGACCATTTTACAATTTGGGCCCAAGTTAGAAGCAGAGCCTAAGGTGTAAATTATCGATAGTCCATATCTCGGAAACTATAAGAGGTAATGCAATTTGGCAACCGGCAATGTAATTAGCATGCCGAATATTACTTGGGATGTGAATTGGAACGAAATCGCCAATAGATAAGACCATTTTACAATTAATCCAAGTTAGAAGCAGAGCCTAAGGTGTAAATTATCGATAGTCCATATCTCGGAAACTATAAGAGATAATGCAATTTGGCAACCGGCAATGTAATTAGCATGCCGAATATTACTTGGAATGTGAATTGGAACGAAATCGCCAATAGATAAGACCATTTTACAATTTGGGCCCAAGTTAGAAGCAGAGCCTAAGGTGTAAATTATTGATAGTCCATATCTCGGAAACTATAAGAGATAATGCAATTTCGCAACCGGCAATGTAATTAGCATGCCGAATATTACTTGGAGTGTGAATTGGAACGAAATCGCCAATAGATAAGACCATTTTACAATTTGGGCCCAAGTTAGAAGCAGAGCCTAAGGTGTAAATTATCGATAGTCCATATCTCGGAAACTATAAGAGATAATGCAATTTGGCAACCGGCAATGTAATTAGCATGCCGAATATTACTTGGAATGAGAATTGGAACGAAATCGCCAATAGATAAGACCATTTTACAATTTGGGCCCAAGTTAGAAGCAGAGCCTAAGGTGTAAATTATCGATAGTCCATATCTCGGAAACTATAAGAGATAATGCAATTTGGCAACCGGCAATGTAATTAGCATGCCGAATATTACTTGGAGTGTGAATTGGAACGAAATCGCCAATAGATAAGACCATTTTACAATTTGGGCCCAAGTTAGAAGCAGAGCCTAAGGAGTAAATTATCGATAGTCCATATCTCGGAAACTATAAGAGATAATGCAATTTGGCAACCGGCAATGTAATTAGCATGCCGAATATTACTTGGAATGCGAATTGGAACGAAATCGCCAATAGATAAGACCATTTTACAATTTGGGCCCAAGTTAGAAGCAGAGCCTAAGGTGTAAATTATCGATAGTCCATATCTCGGAAACTATAAGAGATAATGCAATTTGGCAACCGGCAATGTAATTAGCATGCCGAATATTACTTGGAATGTGAATTGCAACTAAATCGCCAATAGATAAAACCATTTTACAATTTGGGCCCAAGTTAGAAGCAGAGCCTAAGGTGTAAATTATCGATAGTCCATATCTCGGAAACTATAAGAGATAATGCAATTTGGCAACCGGCAATATAATTAGCATGCCGAATATTACTTGGAATGTGAATTGGAACGAAATCGCCAATAGATAAGACCATTTTACAATTTGGGCCCAAGTTAGAAGCAGAGCCTAAGGTGTAAATTTATCGATAGTCCATATCTCGGAAACTATAAGAGATAATGCAATTTCGCAACCGGCAATGTAATTAGCATGCCGAATATCACTTGGAATGTGAATTGGGACGAAATCGCCAATAGATAAGACCATTTTACAATTTGGGCCCAAGTTAGAAGCAGAGCCTAAGGTGTAAATTATCGATAGTCCATATCTCGGAAACTATAAGAGATAATGCAATTTGGCAACCGGCAATGTAATTAGCATGCCGAATATTACTTGGAATGTGAATTGGAACGAAATCGCCAATAGATAAGATCATTTTACAATTTGGGCCCAAGTTAGAAGCAGAGCCTAAGGTGTAAATTATCGATAGTCCATATCTCGGAAACTATAAGAGATAATGCAATTTGGCAACCGGCAATGTAATTAGCATGCCGAATATTACTTGGAATATGAATTGGAACGAAATCGCCAATAGGTAAGACCATTTTACAATTTGGGCCCAAGTTAGAAGCAGAGCCTAAGGTGTAAATTATCGATAGTCCATATCTCGGAAACTATAAGAGATAATTCAATTTGGCAACCGGCAATGTAATTAGCATGCCGAATATTACTTGGAATGTGAATTGGAACGAAATCGCCAATAGATAAGACCATTTTACAATTTGGGCCCAAGTTAGAAGCAGAGCCTAAGGTGTAAATTATCGATAATCCATATCTCGGAAACTATAAGAGATAATGCAATTTGGCAGCCGGCAATGTAATTAGCATGCCGAATACTACTTGGAATGTGAATTGGAACGAAATCGCCAATAGATAAGACCATTTTACAATTTGGGCCCAAGTTATAAGCAGAGCCTATGGTGTAAATTATCGATAGTCCATATCTCGGAAATTATAAAAGATAATGCAATTTGGCAACCGGCAATGTAATTAGCATGCCGAATATTACTTGGAATGTGAATTGGAACGAAATCGCCAATAGATAAGATCATTTTACAATTTGGGCCCAAGTTAGAAGCAGAGCCTAAGGTGTAAATTATCGATAGTCCATATCTCGGAAACTATAAGAGTTAATGCAATTTGGCAACCGGCAATGTAATTAGCATGCCGAATATTACTTGGAATGTGAATTGGAACGAAATCGCCAATAGATAAGACCATTTTACAATTTGGGCCCAAGTTAGAAGCAGAGCCTAAGGTGTAAATTATCGATAGTCCATATCTCGGAAACTATAAGAGATAATGCAATTTGGCAACCGGCAATGTAATTAGCATGCCGAATATTACTTGGAATGTGAATTGGAACGAAATTGCCAATAGATAAGACCATTTTACAATTTGGGCCCAAGTTAGAAGCAGAGCCTAAGGTGTAAATTATCGATAGTCCATATCTCTGAAACTATAAGAGATAATGCAATTTCGCAACCGGCAATGTAATTAGCATGCCGAATATTACTTGGAATGTGAATTGGGACGAAATCGCCAATAGATAAGGCCATTTTACAATTTGGGCCCAAGTTAGAAGCAGAGCCTAAGGTGTAAATTATCGATAGTCCATATCTCAGAAACTATAAGAGATAATGCAATTTGGCAACCGGCAATGTAATTAGCATGCCGAATATTACTTGGAATGTGAATTGGAACGAAATCGCCAATAGATAAGACCATTTTACAATTTGGGCCCAAGTTAGAAGCAGAGCCTAAGGTGTAAATTATTGATAGTCCATATATCGGAAACTATAAGAGATAATGCAATTTCGCAACCGGCAATGTAATTAGCATGCCGAATATTACTTGGAATGTGAATTGGAACGAAATCGTCAATAGATAAGACCATTTTACAATTTGGGCCCAAGTTAGAAGCAGAGCCTAAGGTGTAAATTATCGATAGTCCATATCTCGGAAACTATAAGAGATAATGCAATTTGGCAACCGGCAATGTAATTAGCATGCCGAATATTACTTGGAGTGTGAATTGGAACGAAATCGCCAATAGATAAGACCATTTTACAATTTGGGCCCAAGTTAGAAGCAGAGCCTAAGGTGTAAATTATCGATAGTCCATATCTCGGAAACTATAAGAGTAATGCAATTTGGCAACCGGCAATGTAATTAGCATGCCGAATATTACTTGGAATGTGAATTGGAACGAAATCGCCAATAGATAAGACCATTTTACAATTTGGGCCCAAGTTAGAAGCAGAGCCTAAGGTGTAAATTATTGATAGTCCATATCTCGGAAACTATAAGAGATAATGCAATTTCGCAACCGGCAATGTAATTAGCATGCCGAATATCACTTGGAATGTGAATTGGGACGAAATCGCCAATAGATAAGACCATTTTACAATTTGGGCCCAAGTTAGAAGCAGAGCCTAAGGTGTAAATAATCGATAGTCCATATCTCGGAAACTATAAGAGATAATGCAATTTGGCAACCGGCAATGTAATTAGCATGCCGAATATTACTTGGAATGTGAATTGGAACGAAATCGCCAATAGATAAGACCATTTTACAATTTGGGCCCAAGTTAGAAGCAGAGCCTAAGGTGTAAATTATCGATAGTCCATATCTCGGAAACTATAAGAGATAATGCAATTTGGCAACCGGCAATGTAATTAGCATGCCGAATATTACTTGGAATGTGAATTGGAACGAAATCGCCAATAGGTAAGACCATTTTACAATTTGGGCCCAAGTTAGAAGCAGAGCCTAAGGTGTAAATTATCGATAGTCCATATCTCGGAAACTATAAGAGATAATTCAATTTGGCAACCGGCAATGTAATTAGCATGCCGAATATTCCTTGGAATGTGAATTGGAACGAAATCGCCAATAGATAAGACCATTTTACAATTTGGGCCCAAGTTAGAAGCAGAGCCTAAGGTGTAAATTATCGATAGTCCATATCTCGGAAACTATAAGAGATAATGCAATTTGGCAACCGGCAATGTAATTAGCATGCCGAATATTACTTGGAATGTGAATTGGAACGAAATCGCCAATAGATAAGACCATTTTACAATTTGGGCCCAAGTTAGAAGCAGAGCCTAAGGTGTAAATTATCGATAGTCCATATATCGGAAACTATAAGAGATAATGCAATTTGGCAACCGGCAATGTAATTAGCATGCCGAATATTACTTGGAATATGAATTGGAACGAAATCGCCAATAGGTAAGACCATTTCACAATTTGGGCCCAAGTTAGAAGCAGAGCCTAAGGTGTAAATTATCGATAGTCCATATCTCGGAAACTATAAGAGATAATTCAATTTGGCAACCGGCAATGTAATTAGCATGCCGAATATTACTTGGAATGTGAATTGGAACGAAATCGCCAATAGATAAGACCATTTTACAATTTGGGCCCAAGTTAGAAGCAGAGCCTAAGGTGTAAATTATCGATAGTCCATATCTCGGAAACTATATGAGATAATGCAATTTGGCAACCGGCAATGTAATTAGCATGCCGAATATTACTTGGAATGTGAATTGGAACGAAATTGCCAATAGATAAGACCATTTTACAATTTGGGCCCAAGTTAGAAGTAGAGCCTAAGGTGTAAATTATCGATAGTCCATATCTCTGAAACTATAAGAGATAATGCAATTTCGCAACCGGCAATGTAATTAGCATGCCGAATATTACTTGGAATGTGAATTGGGACGAAATCGTCAATAGATAAGGCCATTTTACAATTTGGGCCCAAGTTAGAAGCAGAGCCTAAGGTGTAAATTATCGATAGTCCATATCTCAGAAACTATAAGAGATAATGCAATTTGGCAACCGGCAATGTAATTAGCATGCCGAATATTACTTGGAATGTGAATTGGAACGAAATCGCCAATAGATAAGACCATTTTACAATTTGGGCCCAAGTTAGAAGCATAGCCTAAGGTGTAAATTATTGATAGTCCATATCTCGGAAACTATAAGAGATAATGCAATTTCGCAACCGGCAATGTAATTAGCATGCCGAATATTACTTGGAGTGTGAATTGGAACGAAATCGCCAATAGATAAGACCATTTTACAATTTGGGCCCAAGTAAGAAGCAGAGCCTAAGGTGTAAATTATCGATAGTCCATATCTCGGAAACTATAAGAGATAATGCAATTTGGCAACCGGCAATGTAATTAGCATGCCGAATATTACTTGGAATGTGAATTGGAACGAAATCGCCAATAGATAAGACCATTTTACAATTTGGGCCCAAGTTAGAAGCAGAGCCTAAGGTGTAAATTATCGATAGTCCATATCTCGGAAACTATAAGAGATAATGCAATTTGGCAACATGCAATGTAATTAGCATGCCGAATATTACTTGGAATGTGAATTGGAACGAAATCGTCAATAGATAAGACCATTTTACAATTTGGGCCCAAGTTAGAAGGAGAGCCTAAGGTGTAAATTATCGATAGTCCATATCTCGGAAACTATAAGAGATAATGCAATTTGGCAACCGGCAATGTAATTAGCATGCCGAATATTACTTGGAATGTGAATTGGAACGAAATCGCCAATAGATAAAACCATTTTACAATTTGGGCCCAAGTTAGAAGCAGAGCCTAAGGTGTAAATTATCGATAGTCCATATCTCGGAAACTATAAGAGATAATGCAATTTGGCAACCGGCAATGTAATTAGCATGCCGAATATTACTTGGAATGTGAATTGGAACGAAATCGCCAATAGATAAGACCATTTTACAATTTGGGCCCAAGTTAGAAGCAGAGCCTAAGGTGTAAATTATTGATAGTCTATATCTCGGAAACTATAAGAGATAATGCAATTTCGCAACCGGCAATGTAATTAGCATGCCGAATATCACTTGGAATGTGAATTGGGACGAAATCGCCAATAGATAAGACCATTTTACAATTTGGGCCCAAGTTAGAAGCAGAGCCTAAGGTGTAAATTATCGATAGTCCATATCTCGGAAACTATAAGGGATAATGCAATTTGGCAACCGGCAATGTAATTAGCATGCCGAATATTACTTGGAATGTGAATTGGAACGAAATCGCCAATAGATAAAACCATTTTACAATTTGGGCCCAAGTTAGAAGCAGAGCCTAAGGTGTAAATTATCGATAGTCCATATCTCGGAAACTATAAGAGATAATGCAATTTGGCAACCGGCAATGTAATTAGCATGCCGAATATTACTTGGAATGTGAATTGGAACGAAATCGCCAATAGATAAGACCATTTTACAATTTGGGCCCAAGTTAGAAGCAGAGCCTAAGGTGTAAATTATTGATCGTCCATATCTCGGAAACTATAAGAGATAATGCAATTTCGCAACCGGCAATGTAATTAGCATGCCGAATATCACTTGGAATGTGAATTGGGACGAAATCGCCAATAGATAAGACCATTTTACAATTTGGGCCCAAGTTAGAAGCAGAGCCTAAGGTGTAAATTATCGATAGTCCATATCTCGGAAACTATAAGAGATAATGCAATTTGGCAACCGGCAATGTAATTAGCATGCCGAATATTACTTGGAATGTGAATTGGAACGAAATCGCCAATAGATAAGACCATTTTACAATTTGGGCCCAAGTTAGAAGCAGAGCCTAAGGTGTAAATTATCGATAGTCCATATCTCGGAAACTATAAGAGATAATGCAATTTGGCAACCGGCAATGTAATTAGCATGCCGAATATTACTTGGAATGTGAATTGGAACGAAATCGCCAATAGGTAAGACCATTTTACAATTTGGGCCCAAGTTAGAAGCAGAGCCTAAGGTGTAAATTATCGATAGTCCATATCTCGGAAACTATAAGAGATAATTCAATTTGGCAACCGGCAATGTAATTAGCATGCCGAATATTCCTTGGAATGTGAATTGGAACGAAATCGCCAATAGATAAGACCATTTTACAATTTGGGCCCAAGTTAGAAGCAGAGCCTAAGGTGTAAATTATCGATAGTCCATATCTCGGAAACTATAAGAGATAATGCAATTTGGCAACCGGCAATGTAATTAGCATGCCGAATATTACTTGGAATGTGAATTGGAACGAAATCGCCAATAGATAAGACCATTTTACAATTTGGGCCCAAGTTAGAAGCAGAGCCTAAGGTGTAAATTATCGATAGTCCACATCTCGGAAACTATAAGAGATAATGCAATTTGGCAACCGGCAATGTAATTAGCATGCCGAATATTACTTGGAATGTGAATTGGAACGAAATCGCCAATAGATAAGATCATTTTACAATTTGGGCCCAAGTTAGAAGCAGAGCCTAAGGTGTAAATTATCGATAGTCCATATCTCGGAAACTATAAGAGTTAATGCAATTTGGCAACCGGCAATGTAATTAGCATGCCGAATATTACTTGGAATGTGAATTGGAACGAAATCGCCAATAGATAAGACCATTTTACAATTTGGGCCCAAGTTAGAAGCAGAGCCTAAGGTGTAAATTATCGATAGTCCATATCTCGGAAACTATATGAGATAATGCAATTTGGCAACCGGCAATGTAATTAGCATGCCGAATATTACTTGGAATGTGAATTGGAACGAAATTGCCAATAGATAAGACCATTTTACAATTTGGGCCCAAGTTAGAAGCAGAGCCTAAGGTGTAAATTATCGATAGTCCATATCTCTGAAACTATAAGAGATAATGCAATTTCGCAACCGGCAATGTAATTAGCATGCCGAATATTACTTGGAATGTGAATTGGGACGAAATCGTCAATAGATAAGGCCATTTTACAATTTGGGCCCAAGTTAGAAGCAGAGCCTAAGGTGTAAATTATCGATAGTCCATATCTCAGAAACTATAAGAGATAATGCAATTTGGCAACCGGCAATGTAATTAGCATGCCGAATATTACTTGGAATGTGAATTGGAACGAAATCGCCAATAGATAAGACCATTTTACAATTTGGGCCCAAGTTAGAAGCATAGCCTAAGGTGTAAATTATTGATAGTCCATATCTCGGAAACTATAAGAGATAATGCAATTTCGCAACCGGCAATGTAATTAGCATGCCGAATATTACTTGGAATGTGAATTGGAACGAAATCGCCAATAGATAAGACCATTTTACAATTTGGGCCCAAGTTAGAAGCAGAGCCTAAGGTGTAAATTATCGATAGTCCATATCTCGGAAACTATAAGAGATAATGCAATTTGGCAACAGGCAATGTAATTAGCATGCCGAATATTACTTGGAATGTGAATTGGAACGAAATCGTCAATAGATAAGACCATTTTACAATTTGGGCCCAAGTTAGAAGGAGAGCCTAAGGTGTAAATTATCGATAGTCCATATCTCGGAAACTATAAGAGATAATGCAATTTGGCAACCGGCAATGTAATTAGCATGCCGAATATTACTTGGAATGTGAATTGGAACGAAATCGCCAATAGATAAAACCATTTTACAATTTGGGCCCAAGTTAGAAGCAGAGCCTAAGGTGTAAATTATCGATAGTCCATATCTCGGTAACTATAAGAGATAATGCAATTTGGCAACCGGCAATGTAATTAGCATGCCGAATATTGCTTGGATTGTGAATTGGAACGAAATCGCCAATAGATAAGACCATTTTACAATTTGGGCCCAAGTTAGAAGCAGAGCCTAAGGTGTAAATTATTGATAGTCTATATCTCGGAAACTATAAGGGATAATGCAATTTCGCAACCGGCAATGTAATTAGCATGCCGAATATCACTTGAAATGTGAATTGGGACGAAATCGCCAATAGATAAGACCATTTTACAATTTGGGCCCAAGTTAGAAGCAGAGCCTAAGGTGTAAATTATCGATAGTCCATAATATTACTTGGAATGTGAATTGGAACGAAATCGCCAATAGATAAGACCATTTTACAATTTGGGCCCAAGTTAGAAGCAGAGCCTAAGGTGTAAATTATCGATAGTCCATATCTCGGAAACTATAAGAGATAATGCAATTTGGCAACCGGCAATGTAATTAGCATGCCGAATATTAATTGGAATGTGAATTGGAACGAAATCGCCAATAGATAAGACCATTTTACAATTTGGGCCCAAGTTAGAAGCAGAGCCTAAGGTGTAAATTATCGATAGTCCATATCTCGGAAACTATAAGAGATAATGCAATTTGGCAACCGGCAATGTAATTAGCATGCCGAATATTACTTGGAATGTGAATTGGAACGAAATCGCCAATAGGTAAGACCATTTTACAATTTGGGCCCAAGTTAGAAGCAGAGCCTAAGGTGTAAATTATCGATAGTCCATATCTCGGAAACTATAAGAGATAATTCAATTTGGCAACCGGCAATGTAATTAGCATGCCGAATATTACTTGGAATGTGAATTGGAACGAAATCGCCAATAGATAAGACCGTTTTACAATTTGGGCCCAAGTTAGAAGCAGAGCCTAAGGTGTAAATTATCGATAGTCCATATCTCGGAAACTATAAGAGATAATGCAATTTGGCAACCGGCAATGTAATTAGCATGCCGAATATTACTTGGAATGTGAATTGGAACGAAATCGCCAATAGATAAGACCATTTTACAATTTGGGCCCAAGTTAGAAGCAGAGCCTAAGGTGTAAATTATCGATAGTCCATATCTCGGAAACTATAAGAGATAATGCAATTTGGCAACCGGCAATGTAATTAGCATGCCGAATATTACTTGGAATGTGAATTGGAACGAAATCGCCAATAGATAAGACCATTTTACAATTTGGGCCCAAGTTAGAAGCAGAGCCTAAGGTGTAAATTATGGATAGTCCATATCTCGGAAACTATAAGAGATAATGCAATTTCGCAACCGGCAATGTAATTAGCATGCTGAATATTACTTGGAGTGTGAATTGGAACGAAATCGCCAATAGATAAGACCATTTTACAATTTGGGCCCAAGTTAGAAGCAGAGCCTAAGGTGTAAATTATCGATAGTCCATATCTCGGAAACTATAAGAGATAATGCAATTTGGCAACCGGCAATGTAATTAGCATGCCGAATATTACTTGGAATGAGAATTGGAACGAAATCGCCAATAGATAAGACCATTTTACAATTTGGGCCCAAGTTAGAAGCAGAGCCTAAGGTGTAAATTATCGATAGTCCATATCTCGGAAACTATAAGAGATAATGCAATTTGGCAACCGGCAATGTAATTAGCATGCCGAATATTACTTGGAATGTGAATTGGAACGAAATCGCCAATAGATAAGACCATTTTACAATTTGGGCCCAAGTTAGAAGCAGAGCCTAAGGTGTAAATTATCGATAGTCCATATCTCGGAAACTATAAGAGATAATGCAATTTGGCAACCGGCAATGTAATTAGCATGCCGAATATTACTTGGAATGTGAATTGCAACTAAATCGCCAATAGATAAGACCATTTTACAATTTGGGCCCAAGTTAGAAGCAGAGCCTAAGGTGTAAATTATCGATAGTCCATATCTCGGAAACTATAAGAGATAATGCAATTTGGCAACCGGCAATGTAATTAGCATGCCGAATATTACTTGGAATGTGAATTGGAACGAAATCGCCAATAGATAAGACCATTTTACAATTTGGGCCCAAGTTAGAAGCAGAGCCTAAGGTGTAAATAATCGATAGTCCATATCTCGGAAACTATAAGAGATAATGCAATTTCGCAACCGGCAATGTAATTAGCATGCCGAATATCACTTGGAATGTGAATTGGGACGAAATCGCCAATAGATAAGACCATTTTACAATTTGGGCCCAAGTTAGAAGCAGAGCCTAAGGTGTAAATTATCGATAGTCCATATCTCGGAAACTATAAGAGATAATGCAATTTGGCAACCGGCAATGTAATTAGCATGCCGAATATTACTTGGAATGTGAATTGGAACGAAATTGCCAATAGATAAGACCATTTTACAATTTGGGCCCAAGTTAGAAGCAGAGCCTAAGGTGTAAATTATCGATAGTCCATATCTCGGAAACTATAAGAGATAATGCAATTTGGCAACCGGCAATGTAATTAGCATGCCGAATATTACTTGGAATGTGAATTGGAACGAAATTGCCAATAGATAAGACCATTTTACAATTTGGGCCCAAGTTAGAAGCAGAGCCTAAGGTGTAAATTATCGATAGTCCATATCTCTGAAACTATAAGAGATAATGCAATTTCGCAACCGGCAATGTAATTAGCATGCCGAATATTACTTGGAATGTGAATTGGGACGAAATCGCCAATAGATAAGGCCATTTTACAATTTGGGCCCAAGTTAGAAGCAGAGCCTAAGGTGTAAATTATCGATAGTCCATATCTCAGAAACTATAAGAGATAATGCAATTTGGCAACCGGCAATGTAATTAGCATGCCGAATATTACTTGGAATGTGAATTGGAACGAAATCGCCAATAGATAAGACCATTTTACAATTTGGGCCCAAGTTAGAAGCATAGCCTAAGGTGTAAATTATTGATAGTCCATATCTCGGAAACTATAAGAGATAATGCAATTTCGCAACCGGCAATGTAATTAGCATGCCGAATATTACTTGGAGTGTGAATTGGAACGAAATCGCCAATAGATAAGACCATTTTACAATTTGGGCCCAAGTAAGAAGCAGAGCCTAAGGTGTAAATTATCGATAGTCCATATCTCGGAAACTATAAGAGATAATGCAATTTGGCAACCGGCAATGTAATTAGCATGCCGAATATTACTTGGAATGTGAATTGGAACGAAATCGTCAATAGATAAGACCATTTTACAATTTGGGCCCAAGTTAGAAGGAGAGCCTAAGGTGTAAATTATCGATAGTCCATATCTCGGAAACTATAAGAGATAATGCAATTTGGCAACCGGCAATGTAATTAGCATGCCGAATATTACTTGGAATGTGAATTGGAACGAAATCGCCAATAGATAAAACCATTTTACAATTTGGGCCCAAGTTAGAAGCAGAGCCTAAGGTGTAAATTATCGATAGTCCATATCTCGGAAACTATAAGAGATAATGCAATTTGGCAACCGGCAATGTAATTAGCATGCCGAATATTACTTGGAATGTGAATTGGAACGAAATTGAGAATAGATAAGACCATTTTACAATTTGGGCCCAAGTTAGAAGCAGAGCCTAAGGTGTAAATTATCGATAGTCCATATCTCTGAAACTATAAGAGATAATGCAATTTCGCAACCGGCAATGTAATTAGCATGCCGAATATTACTTGGAATGTGAATTGGGACGAAATCGCCAATAGATAAGGCCATTTTACAATTTGGGCCCAAGTTAGAAGCAGAGCCTAAGGTGTAAATTATCGATAGTCCATATCTCAGAAACTATAAGAGATAATGCAATTTGGCAACCGGCAATGTAATTAGCATGCCGAATATTACTTGGAATGTGAATTGGAACGAAATCGCCAATAGATAAGACCATTTTACAATTTGGGCCCAAGTTAGAAGCAGAGCCTAAGGTGTAAATTATTGATAGTCCATATCTCGGAAACTATAAGAGATAATGCAATTTCGCAACCGGCAATGTAATTAGCATGCCGAATATTACTTGGAATGTGAATTGGAACGAAATCGTCAATAGATAAGACCATTTTACAATTTGGGCCCAAGTTAGAAGCAGAGCCTAAGGTGTAAATTATCGATAGTCCATATCTCGGAAACTATAAGAGATAATGCAATTTGGCAACCGGCAATATAATTAGCATGCCGAATATTACTTGGAATGTGAATTGGAACGAAATCGCCAATAGATAAGATCATTTTACAATTTGGGCCCAAGTTAGAAGCAGAGCCTAAGGTGTAAATTATCGATAGTCCATATCTCGGAAACTATAAGAGATAATGCAATTTGGCAACCGGCAATGTAATTAGCATGCCGAATATTACTTGGAATGTGAATTGGAACGAAATCGCCAATAGATAAGACCATTTTACAATTTGGGCCCAAGTTATAAGCAGAGCCTATGGTGTAAATTATCGATAGTCCATATCTCGGAAACTATAAGAGATAATGCAATTTGGCAACCGGCAATGTAATTAGCATGCCGAATATTACTTGGAATGTGATTTGGAACGAAATCGCCAATAGATAAGATCATTTTACAATTTGGGCCCAAGTTAGAAGCAGAGCCTAAGGTGTAAATTATCGATAGTCCATATCTCGGAAACTATAAGAGTTAATGCAATTTGGCAACCGGCAATGTAATTAGCATGCCGAATATTACTTGGAATGTGAATTGGAACGAAATCGCCAATAGATAAGACCATTTTACAATTTGGGCCCAAGTTAGAAGCAGAGCCTAAGGTGTAAATTATCGATAGTCCATATCTCGGAAACTATAAGAGATAATGCAATTTGGCAACCGGCAATGTAATTAGCATGCCGAATATTACTTGGAATGTGAATTGGAACGAAATTGCCAATAGATAAGACCATTTTACAATTTGGGCCCAAGTTAGAAGCAGAGCCTAAGGTGTAAATTATCGATAGTCCATATCTCTGAAACTATAAGAGATAATGCAATTTCGCAACCGGCAATGTAATTAGCATGCCGAATATTACTTGGAATGTGAATTGGGACGAAATCGCCAATAGATAAGGCCATTTTACAATTTGGGCCCAAGTTAGAAGCAGAGCCTAAGGTGTAAATTATCGATAGTCCATATCTCAGAAACTATAAGAGATAATGCAATTTGGCAACCGGCAATGTAATTAGCATGCCGAATATTACTTGGAATGTGAATTGGAACGAAATCGCCAATAGATAAGACCATTTTACAATTTGGGCCCAAGTTAGAAGCAGAGCCTAAGGTGTAAATTATTGATAGTCCATATCTCGGAAACTATAAGAGATAAT
The DNA here is from genome assembly GCF_030347505.1 of Rhynchophorus ferrugineus. Lineage (NCBI taxonomy): Eukaryota > Metazoa > Arthropoda > Insecta > Coleoptera > Curculionidae > Rhynchophorus > Rhynchophorus ferrugineus. The sequence goes on along the minus strand of NW_027472650.1, from coordinate 236,757 downwards.
GCAATTTCGCAACCGGCAATGTAATTAGCATGCCGAATATTACTTGGAATGTGAATTGGAACGAAATCGTCAATAGATAAGACCATTTTACAATTTGGGCCCAAGTTAGAAGCAGAGCCTAAGGTGTAAATTATCGATAGTCCATATCTCGGAAACTATAAGAGATAATGCAATTTGGCAACCGGCAATATAATTAGCATGCCGAATATTACTTGGAATGTGAATTGGAACGAAATCGCCAATAGATAAGATCATTTTACAATTTGGGCCCAAGTTAGAAGCAGAGCCTAAGGTGTAAATTATCGATAGTCCATATCTCGGAAACTATAAGAGTTAATGCAATTTGGCAACCGGCAATGTAATTAGCATGCCGAATATTACTTGGAATGTGAATTGGAACTAAATCGCCAATAGATAAGACCATTTTACAATTTGGGCCCAAGTTAGAAGCAGAGCCTAAGGTGTAAATTATCGATAGTCCATATCTCGGAAACTATAAGAGATAATGCAATTTGGCAACCGGCAATATAATTAGCATGCCGAATATTACTTGGAATGTGAATTGGAACGAAATCGCCAATAGATAAGACCATTTTACAATTTGGGCCCAAGTTAGAAGCAGAGCCTAAGGTGTAAATTTATCGATAGTCCATATCTCGGAAACTATAAGAGATAATGCAATTTCGCAACCGGCAATGTAATTAGCATGCCGAATATCACTTGGAATGTGAATTGGGACGAAATCGCCAATAGATAAGACCATTTTACAATTTGGGCCCAAGTTAGAAGCAGAGCCTAAGGTGTAAATTATCGATAGTCCATATCTCGGAAACTATAAGAGATAATGCAATTTGGCAACCGGCAATGTAATTAGCATGCCGAATATTACTTGGAATGTGAATTGGAACGAAATCGCCAATAGATAAGATCATTTTACAATTTGGGCCCAAGTTAGAAGCAGAGCCTAAGGTGTAAATTATCGATAGTCCATATCTCGGAAACTATAAGAGATAATGCAATTTGGCAACCGGCAATGTAATTAGCATGCCGAATATTACTTGGAATATGAATTGGAACGAAATCGCCAATAGGTAAGACCATTTTACAATTTGGGCCCAAGTTAGAAGCAGAGCCTAAGGTGTAAATTATCGATAGTCCATATCTCGGAAACTATAAGAGATAATTCAATTTGGCAACCGGCAATGTAATTAGCATGCCGAATATTACTTGGAATGTGAATTGGAACGAAATCGCCAATAGATAAGACCATTTTACAATTTGGGCCCAAGTTAGAAGCAGAGCCTAAGGTGTAAATTATCGATAATCCATATCTCGGAAACTATAAGAGATAATGCAATTTGGCAGCCGGCAATGTAATTAGCATGCCGAATATTACTTGGAATGTGAATTGGAACGAAATCGCCAGTAGATAAGACCATTTTACAATTTGGGCCCAAGTTATAAGCAGAGCCTATGGTGTAAATTATCGATAGTCCATATCTCGGAAACTATAAGAGATAATGCAATTTGGCAACCGGCAATGTAATTAGCATGCCGAATATTACTTGGAATGTGAATTGGAACGAAATCGCCAATAGATAAGATCATTTTACAATTTGGGCCCAAGTTAGAAGCAGAGCCTAAGGTGTAAATTATCGATAGTCCATATCTCGGAAACTATAAGAGTTAATGCAATTTGGCAACCGGCAATGTAATTAGCATGCCGAATATTACTTGGAATGTGAATTGGAACGAAATCGCCAATAGATAAGACCATTTTACAATTTGGGCCCAAGTTAGAAGCAGAGCCTAAGGAGTAAATTATCGATAGTCCATATCTCGGAAACTATAAGAGATAATGCAATTTGGCAACCGGCAATGTAATTAGCATGCCGAATATTACTTGGAATGTGAATTGGAACGAAATTGCCAATAGATAAGACCATTTTACAATTTGGGCCCAAGTTAGAAGCAGAGCCTAAGGTGTAAATTATCGATAGTCCATATCTCTGAAACTATAAGAGATAATGCAATTTCGCAACCGGCAAAGTAATTAGCATGCCGAATATTACTTGGAATGTGAATTGGGACGAAATCGCCAATAGATAAGGCCATTTTACAATTTGGGCCCAAGTTAGAAGCAGAGCCTAAGGTGTAAATTATCGATAGTCCATATCTCAGAAACTATAAGAGATAATGCAATTTGGCAACCGGCAATGTAATTAGCATGCCGAATATTACTTGGAATGTGAATTGGAACGAAATCGCCAATAGATAAGACCATTTTACAATTTGGGCCCAAGTTAGAAGCAGAGCCTAAGGTGTAAATTATTGATAGTCCATATCTCGGAAACTATAAGAGATAATGCAATTTCGCAACCGGCAATGTAATTAGCATGCCGAATATTACTTGGAATGTGAATTGGAACGAAATCGTCAATAGATAAGACCATTTTACAATTTGGGCCCAAGTTAGAAGCAGAGCCTAAGGTGTAAATTATCGATAGTCCATATCTCGGAAACTATAAGAGATAATGCAATTTGGCAACCGGCAATGTAATTAGCATGCCGAATATTACTTGGAGTGTGAATTGGAACGAAATCGCCAATAGATAAAACCATTTTACAATTTGGGCCCAAGTTAGAAGCAGAGCCTAAGGTGTAAATTATCGATAGTCCATATCTCGGAAACTATAAGAGATAATGCAATTTGGCAACCGGCAATGTAATTAGCATGCCGAATATTACTTAGAATGTGAATTGGAACGAAATCGCCAATAGATAAGACCATTTTACAATTTGGGCCCAAGTTAGAAGCAGAGCCTAAGGTGTAAATTATTGATAGTCCATATCTCGGAAACTATAAGAGATAATGCAATTTCGCAACCGGCAATGTAATTAGCATGCCGAATATCACTTGGAATGTGAATTGGGACGAAATCGCCAATAGATAAGACCATTTTACAATTTGGGCCCAAGTTAGAAGCAGAGCCTAAGGTGTAAATAATCGATAGTCCATATCTCGGAAACTATAAGAGATAATGCAATTTGGCAACCGGCAATGTAATTAGCATGCCGAATATTACTTGGAATGTGAATTGGAACGAAATCGCCAATAGGTAAGACCATTTTACAATTTGGGCCCAAGTTAGAAGCAGAGCCTAAGGTGTAAATTATCGATAGTCCATATCTCGGAAACTATAAGAGATAATTCAATTTGGCAACCGGCAATGTAATTAGCATGCCGAATATTCCTTGGAATGTGAATTGGAACGAAATCGCCAATAGATAAGACCATTTTACAATTTGGGCCCAAGTTAGAAGCAGAGCCTAAGGTGTAAATTATCGATAGTCCATATCTCGGAAACTATAAGAGATAATGCAATTTGGCAACCGGCAATGTAATTAGCATGCCGAATATTACTTGGAATGTGAATTGGAACGAAATCGCCAATAGATAAGACCATTTTACAATTTGGGCCCAAGTTAGAAGCAGAGCCTAAGGTGTAAATTATCGATAGTCCATATATCGGAAACTATAAGAGATAATGCAATTTGGCAACCGGCAATGTAATTAGCATGCCGAATATTACTTGGAATATGAATTGGAACGAAATCGCCAATAGGTAAGACCATTTCACAATTTGGGCCCAAGTTAGAAGCAGAGCCTAAGGTGTAAATTATCGATAGTCCATATCTCGGAAACTATAAGAGATAATTCAATTTGGCAACCGGCAATGTAATTAGCATGCCGAATATTACTTGGAATGTGAATTGGAACGAAATCGCCAATAGATAAGACCATTTTACAATTTGGGCCCAAGTTAGAAGCAGAGCCTAAGGTGTAAATTATCGATAGTCCATATCTCGGAAACTATAAGAGATAATGCAATTTCGCAACCGGCAATGTAATTAGCATGCCGAATATCACTTGGAATGTGAATTGGGACGAAATCGCCAATAGATAAGACCATTTTACAATTTGGGCCCAAGTTAGAAGCAGTGCCTAAGGTGTAAATTATCGATAGTCCATATCTCGGAAACTATAAGAGATAATGCAATTTGGCAACCGGCAATGTAATTAGCATGCCGAATATTACTTGGAATGTGAATTGGAACGAAATCGCCAATAGATAAGACCATTTTACAATTTGGGCCCAAGTTAGAAGCAGAGCCTAAGGTGTAAATTATCGATAGTCCATATCTCGGAAACTATAAGAGATAATGCAATTTGGCAACCGGCAATGTAATTAGCATGCCGAATATTACTTGGAATATGAATTGGAACGAAATCGCCAATAGGTAAGACCATTTTACAATTTGGGCCCAAGTTAGAAGCAGAGCCTAAGGTGTAAATTATCGATAGTCCATATCTCGGAAACTATAAGAGATAATTCAATTTGGCAACCGGCAATGTAATTAGCATGCCGAATATTACTTGGAATGTGAATTGGAACGAAATCGCCAATAGATAAGACCATTTTACAATTTGGGCCCAAATTAGAAGCAGAGCCTAAGGTGTAAATTATCGATAGTCCATATCTCGGAAACTATAAGAGATAATGCAATTTGGCAACCGGCAATGTAATTAGCATGCCGAATATTACTTGGAATGTGAATTGGAACGAAATCGCCAATAGATAAGACCATTTTACAATTTGGGCCCAAGTTAGAAGCAGAGCCTAAGGTGTAAATTATCGATAGTCCATATCTCGGAAACTATAAGAGATAATGCAATTTGGCAACCGGCAATGTAATTAGCATGCCGAATATTACTTGGAATGTGAATTGCAACTAAATCGCCAATAGATAAGACCATTTTACAATTTGGGCCCAAGTTAGAAGCAGAGCCTAAGGTGTAAATTATCGATAGTCCATATCTCGGAAACTATAAGAGATAATGCAATTTGGCAACCGGCAATGTAATTAGCATGCCGAATATTACTTGGAATGTGAATTGGAACGAAATCGCCAATAGATAAAACCATTTTACAATTTGGGCCCAAGTTAGAAGCAGAGCCTAAGGTGTAAATTATCGATAGTCCATATCTCGGAAACTATAAGAGATAATGCAATTTGGCAACCGGCAATGTAATTAGCATGCCGAATATTACTTGGAATGTGAATTGGAACGAAATCGCCAATAGATAAGACCATTTTACAATTTGGGCCCAAGTTAGAAGCAGAGCCTAAGGTGTAAATTATCGATAGTCCATATCTCGGAAACTATAAGAGATAATTCAATTTGGCAACCGGCAATGTAATTAGCATGCCGAATATTACTTGGAATGTGAATTGGAACGAAATCGCCAATAGATAAGACCATTTTACAATTTGGGCCCAAGTTAGAAGCAGAGCCTAAGGTGTAAATTATCGATAGTCCATATCTCGGAAACTATAAGAGATAATGCAATTTGGCAACCGGCAATGTAATTAGCATGCCGAATATTACTTGGAATGTGAATTGGAACGAAATCGCCAATAGATAAGACCATTTTACAATTTGGGCCCAAGTTATAAGCAGAGCCTATGGTGTAAATTATCGATAGTCCATATCTCGGAAACTATAAGAGATAATGCAATTTGGCAACCGGCAATGTAATTAGCATGCCGAATATTACTTGGAATGTGATTTGGAACGAAATCGCCAATAGATAAGATCATTTTACAATTTGGGCCCAAGTTAGAAGCAGAGCCTAAGGTGTAAATTATCGATAGTCCATATCTCGGAAACTATAAGAGTTAATGCAATTTGGCAACCGGCAATGTAATTAGCATGCCGAATATTACTTGGAATGTGAATTGGAACGAAATCGCCAATAGATAAGACCATTTTACAATTTGGGCCCAAGTTAGAAGCAGAGCCTAAGGTGTAAATTATCGATAGTCCATATCTCGGAAACTATAAGAGATAATGCAACTTGGCAACCGGCAATGTAATTAGCATGCCGAATATTACTTGGAATGTGAATTGGAACGAAATTGCCAATAGATAAGACCATTTTACAATTTGGGCCCAAGTTAGAAGCAGAGCCTAAGGTGTAAATTATCGATAGTCCATATCTCTGAAACTATAAGAGATAATGCAATTTCGCAACCGGCAATGTAATTAGCATGCCGAATATTACTTGGAATGTGAATTGGGACGAAATCGCCAATAGATAAGGCCATTTTACAATTTGGGCCCAAGTTAGAAGCAGAGCCTAAGGTGTAAATTATCGATAGTCCATATCTCAGAAACTATAAGAGATAATGCAATTTGGCAACCGGCAATGTAATTAGCATGCCGAATATTACTTGGAATGTGAATTGGAACGAAATCGCCAATAGATAAGACCATTTTACAATTTGGGCCCAAGTTAGAAGCAGAGCCTAAGGTGTAAATTATTGATAGTCCATATCTCGGAAACTATAAGAGATAATGCAATTTCGCAACCGGCAATGTAATTAGCATGCCGAATATTACTTGGAATGTGAATTGGAACGAAATCGTCAATAGATAAGACCATTTTACAATTTGGGCCCAAGTTAGAAGCAGAGCCTAAGGTGTAAATTATCGATAGTCCATATCTCGGAAACTATAAGAGATAATGCAATTTGGCAACCGGCAATATAATTAGCATGCCGAATATTACTTGGAATGTGAATTGGAACGAAATCGCCAATAGATAAGATCATTTTACAATTTGGGCCCAAGTTAGAACCAGAGCCTAAGGTGTAAATTATCGATAGTCCATATCTCGGAAACTATAAGAGTTAATGCAATTTGGCAACCGGCAATGTAATTAGCATGCCGAATATTACTTGGAATGTGAATTGGAACTAAATCGCCAATAGATAAGACCATTTTACAATTTGGGCCCAAGTTAGAAGCAGAGCCTAAGGTGTAAATTATCGATAGTCCATATCTCGGAAACTATAAGAGATAATGCAATTTGGCAACCGGCAATATAATTAGCATGCCGAATATTACTTGGAATGTGAATTGGAACGAAATCGCCAATAGATAAGACCATTTTACAATTTGGGCCCAAGTTAGAAGCAGAGCCTAAGGTGTAAATTTATCGATAGTCCATATCTCGGAAACTATAAGAGATAATGCAATTTCGCAACCGGCAATGTAATTAGCATGCCGAATATCACTTGGAATGTGAATTGGGACGAAATCGCCAATAGATAAGACCATTTTACAATTTGGGCCCAAGTTAGAAGCAGAGCCTAAGGTGTAAATTATCGATAGTCCATATCTCGGAAACTATAAGAGATAATGCAATTTGGCAACCGGCAATGTAATTAGCATGCCGAATATTACTTGGAATGTGAATTGGAACGAAATCGCCAATAGATAAGATCATTTTACAATTTGGGCCCAAGTTAGAAGCAGAGCCTAAGGTGTAAATTATCGATAGTCCATATCTCGGAAACTATAAGAGATAATGCAATTTGGCAACCGGCAATGTAATTAGCATGCCGAATATTACTTGGAATATGAATTGGAACGAAATCGCCAATAGGTAAGACCATTTTACAATTTGGGCCCAAGTTAGAAGCAGAGCCTAAGGTGTAAATTATCGATAGTCCATATCTCGGAAACTATAAGAGATAATTCAATTTGGCAACCGGCAATGTAATTAGCATGCCGAATATTACTTGGAATGTGAATTGGAACGAAATCGCCAATAGATAAGACCATTTTACAATTTGGGCCCAAGTTAGAAGCAGAGCCTAAGGTGTAAATTATCGATAATCCATATCTCGGAAACTATAAGAGATAATGCAATTTGGCAGCCGGCAATGTAATTAGCATGCCGAATATTACTTGGAATGTGAATTGGAACGAAATCGCCAGTAGATAAGACCATTTTACAATTTGGGCCCAAGTTATAAGCAGAGCCTATGGTGTAAATTATCGATAGTCCATATCTCGGAAACTATAAGAGATAATGCAATTTGGCAACCGGCAATGTAATTAGCATGCCGAATATTACTTGGAATGTGATTTGGAACGAAATCGCCAATAGATAAGATCATTTTACAATTTGGGCCCAAGTTAGAAGCAGAGCCTAAGGTGTAAATTATCGATAGTCCATATCTCGGAAACTATAAGAGTTAATGCAATTTGGCAACCGGCAATGTAATTAGCATGCCGAATATTACTTGGAATGTGAATTGGAACGAAATCGCCAATAGATAAGACCATTTTACAATTTGGGCCCAAGTTAGAAGCAGAGCCTAAGGAGTAAATTATCGATAGTCCATATCTCGGAAACTATAAGAGATAATGCAATTTGGCAACCGGCAATGTAATTAGCATGCCGAATATTACTTGGAATGTGAATTGGAACGAAATTGCCAATAGATAAGACCATTTTACAATTTGGGCCCAAGTTAGAAGCAGAGCCTAAGGTGTAAATTATCGATAGTCCATATCTCTGAAACTATAAGAGATAATGCAATTTCGCAACCGGCAAAGTAATTAGCATGCCGAATATTACTTGGAATGTGAATTGGGACGAAATCGCCAATAGATAAGGCCATTTTACAATTTGGGCCCAAGTTAGAAGCAGAGCCTAAGGTGTAAATTATCGATAGTCCATATCTCAGAAACTATAAGAGATAATGCAATTTGGCAACCGGCAATGTAATTAGCATGCCGAATATTACTTGGAATGTGAATTGGAACGAAATCGCCAATAGATAAGACCATTTTACAATTTGGGCCCAAGTTAGAAGCAGAGCCTAAGGTGTAAATTATTGATAGTCCATATCTCGGAAACTATAAGAGATAATGCAATTTCGCAACCGGCAATGTAATTAGCATGCCGAATATTACTTGGAATGTGAATTGGAACGAAATCGTCAATAGATAAGACCATTTTACAATTTGGGCCCAAGTTAGAAGCAGAGCCTAAGGTGTAAATTATCGATAGTCCATATCTCGGAAACTATAAGAGATAATGCAATTTGGCAACCGGCAATGTAATTAGCATGCCGAATATTACTTGGAGTGTGAATTGGAACGAAATCGCCAATAGATAAAACCATTTTACAATTTGGGCCCAAGTTAGAAGCAGAGCCTAAGGTGTAAATTATCGATAGTCCATATCTCGGAAACTATAAGAGATAATGCAATTTGGCAACCGGCAATGTAATTAGCATGCCGAATATTACTTGGAATGTGAATTGGAACGAAATCGCCAATAGATAAGACCATTTTACAATTTGGGCCCAAGTTAGAAGCAGAGCCTAAGGTGTAAATTATTGATAGTCCATATCTCGGAAACTATAAGAGATAATGCAATTTCGCAACCGGCAATGTAATTAGCATGCCGAATATCACTTGGAATGTGAATTGGGACGAAATCGCCAATAGATAAGACCATTTTACAATTTGGGCCCAAGTTAGAAGCAGAGCCTAAGGTGTAAATAATCGATAGTCCATATCTCGGAAACTATAAGAGATAATGCAATTTGGCAACCGGCAATGTAATTAGCATGCCGAATATTACTTGGAATGTGAATTGGAACGAAATCGCCAATAGATAAGACCATTTTACAATTTGGGCCCAAGTTAGAAGCAGAGCCTAAGGTGTAAATTATCGATAGTCCATATCTCGGAAACTATAAGAGATAATGCAATTTGGCAACCGGCAATGTAATTAGCATGCCGAATATTACTTGGAATGTGAATTGGAACGAAATCGCCAATAGGTAAGACCATTTTACAATTTGGGCCCAAGTTAGAAGCAGAGCCTAAGGTGTAAATTATCGATAGTCCATATCTCGGAAACTATAAGAGATAATTCAATTTGGCAACCGGCAATGTAATTAGCATGCCGAATATTCCTTGGAATGTGAATTGGAACGAAATCGCCAATAGATAAGACCATTTTACAATTTGGGCCCAAGTTAGAAGCAGAGCCTAAGGTGTAAATTATCGATAGTCCATATCTCGGAAACTATAAGAGATAATGCAATTTGGCAACCGGCAATGTAATTAGCATGCCGAATATTACTTGGAATGTGAATTGGAACGAAATCGCCAATAGATAAGGCCATTTTACAATTTGGGCCCAAGTTAGAAGCAGAGCCTAAGGTGTAAATTATCGATAGTCCATATCTCGGAAACTATAAGAGATAATGCAATTTGGCAACCGGCAATGTAATTAGCATGCCGAATATTACTTGGAATGTGAATTGGAACGAAATCGCCAATAGATAAGGCCATTTTACAATTTGGGCCCAAGTTAGAAGCAGAGCCTAAGGTGTAAATTATCGATAGTCCATATCTCGGAAACTATAAGAGATAATGCAATTTGGCAACCGGCAATGTAATTAGCATGCCGAATATTACTTGGAATGTGAATTGGAACGAAATCGCCAATAGATAAGACCATTTTACAATTTGGGCCCAAGTTAGAAGCAGAGCCTAAGGTGTAAATTATCGATAGTCCATATCTCGGAAACTATAAGAGATAATGCAATTTGGCAACCGGCAATGTAATTAGCATGCCGAATATTACTTGGAATGTGAATTGGAACGAAATCGCCAATAGATAAGGCCATTTTACAATTTGGGCCCAAGTTAGAAGCAGAGCCTAAGGTGTAAATTATCGATAGTCCATATCTCGGAAACTATAAGAGATAATGCAATTTGGCAACCGGCAATGTAATTAGCATGCCGAATATTACTTGGAATGTGAATTGGAACGAAATCGCCAATAGATAAGACCATTTTACAATTTGGGCCCAAGTTAGAAGCAGAGCCTAAGGTGTAAATTATCGATAGTCCATATCTCGGAAACTATAAGAGATAATGCAATTTGGCAACCGGCAATGTAATTAGCATGCCGAATATTACTTGGAATGTGAATTGGAACGAAATCGCCAATAGATAAGGCCATTTTACAATTTGGGCCCAAGTTAGAAGCAGAGCCTAAGGTGTAAATTATCGATAGTCCATATCTCGGAAACTATAAGAGATAATGCAATTTGGCAACCGGCAATGTAATTAGCATGCCGAATATTACTTGGAATGTGAATTGGAACGAAATCGCCAATAGATAAGACCATTTTACAATTTGGGCCCAAGTTAGAAGCAGAGCCTAAGGTGTAAATTATCGATAGTCCATATCTCGGAAACTATAAGAGATAATGCAATTTGGCAACCGGCAATGTAATTAGCATGCCGAATATTACTTGGAATGTGAATTGGAACGAAATCGCCAATAGATAAGACCATTTTACAATTTGGGCCCAAATTAGAAGCAGAGACTAAGGTGTAAATTATCGATAGTCCATATCTCGGAAACTATAAGAGATAATGCAATTTGGCAACCGGCAATGTAATTAGCATGCCGAATATTACTTGGAATGTGAATTGCAACTAATTCGCCAATAGATAAGACCATTTTACAATTTGGGCCCAAGTTAGAAGCAGAGCCTAAGGTGTAAATTATCGATAGTCCATATCTCGGAAACTATAAGAGATAATGCAATTTGGCAACCGGCAATGTAATTAGCATGCCGAATATTACTTGGAATGTGAATTGGAACGAAATCGCCAATAGATAAGACCATTTTACAATTTGGGCCCAAGTTAGAAGCAGAGCCTAAGGTGTAAATTATTGATAGTCCATATCTCGGAAACTATAAGAGATAATGCAATTTCGCAACCGGCAATGTAATTAGCATGCCGAATATCACTTGGAATGTGAATTGGGACGAAATCGCCAATAGATAAGACCATTTTACAATTTGGGCCCAAGTTAGAAGCAGAGCCTAAGGTGTAAATAATCGATAGTCCATATCTCGGAAACTATAAGAGATAATGCAATTTGGCAACCGGCAATGTAATTAGCATGCCGAATATTACTTGGAATGTGAATTGGAACGAAATCGCCAATAGATAAGACCATTTTACAATTTGGGCCCAAGTTAGAAGCAGAGCCTAAGGTGTAAATTATCGATAGTCCATATCTCGGAAACTATAAGAGATAATGCAATTTGGCAACCGGCAATGTAATTAGCATGCCGAATATTACTTGGAATGTGAATTGGAACGAAATCGCCAATAGGTAAGACCATTTTACAATTTGGGCCCAAGTTAGAAGCAGAGCCTAAGGTGTAAATTATCGATAGTCCATATCTCGGAAACTATAAGAGATAATTCAATTTGGCAACCGGCAATGTAATTAGCATGCCGAATATTCCTTGGAATGTGAATTGGAACGAAATCGCCAATAGATAAGACCATTTTACAATTTGGGCCCAAGTTAGAAGCAGAGCCTAAGGTGTAAATTATCGATAGTCCATATCTCGGAAACTATAAGAGATAATGCAATTTGGCAACCGGCAATGTAATTAGCATGCCGAATATTACTTGGAATGTGAATTGGAACGAAATCGCCAATAGATAAGACCATTTTACAATTTGGGCCCAAGTTAGAAGCAGAGCCTAAGGTGTAAATTATCGATAGTCCATATATCGGAAACTATAAGAGATAATGCAATTTGGCAACCGGCAATGTAATTAGCATGCCGAATATTACTTGGAATATGAATTGGAACGAAATCGCCAATAGGTAAGACCATTTCACAATTTGGGCCCAAGTTAGAAGCAGAGCCTAAGGTGTAAATTATCGATAGTCCATATCTCGGAAACTATAAGAGATAATTCAATTTGGCAACCGGCAATGTAATTAGCATGCCGAATATTACTTGGAATGTGAATTGGAACGAAATCGCCAATAGATAAGACCATTTTACAATTTGGGCCCAAGTTAGAAGCAGAGCCTAAGGTGTAAATTATCGATAGTCCATATCTCGGAAACTATAAGAGATAATGCAATTTCGCAACCGGCAATGTAATTAGCATGCCGAATATCACTTGGAATGTGAATTGGGACGAAATCGCCAATAGATAAGACCATTTTACAATTTGGGCCCAAGTTAGAAGCAGTGCCTAAGGTGTAAATTATCGATAGTCCATATCTCGGAAACTATAAGAGATAATGCAATTTGGCAACCGGCAATGTAATTAGCATGCCGAATATTACTTGGAATGTGAATTGGAACGAAATCGCCAATAGATAAGACCATTTTACAATTTGGGCCCAAGTTAGAAGCAGAGCCTAAGGTGTAAATTATCGATAGTCCATATCTCGGAAACTATAAGAGATAATGCAATTTGGCAACCGGCAATGTAATTAGCATGCCGAATATTACTTGGAATATGAATTGGAACGAAATCGCCAATAGGTAAGACCATTTTACAATTTGGGCCCAAGTTAGAAGCAGAGCCTAAGGTGTAAATTATCGATAGTCCATATCTCGGAAACTATAAGAGATAATTCAATTTGGCAACCGGCAATGTAATTAGCATGCCGAATATTACTTGGAATGTGAATTGGAACGAAATCGCCAATAGATAAGACCATTTTACAATTTGGGCCCAAATTAGAAGCAGAGCCTAAGGTGTAAATTATCGATAGTCCATATCTCGGAAACTATAAGAGATAATGCAATTTGGCAACCGGCAATGTAATTAGCATGCCGAATATTACTTGGAATGTGAATTGGAACGAAATCGCCAATAGATAAGACCATTTTACAATTTGGGCCCAAGTTAGAAGCAGAGCCTAAGGTGTAAATTATCGATAGTCCATATCTCGGAAACTATAAGAGATAATGCAATTTGGCAACCGGCAATGTAATTAGCATGCCGAATATTACTTGGAATGTGAATTGCAACTAAATCGCCAATAGATAAGACCATTTTACAATTTGGGCCCAAGTTAGAAGCAGAGCCTAAGGTGTAAATTATCGATAGTCCATATCTCGGAAACTATAAGAGATAATGCAATTTGGCAACCGGCAATGTAATTAGCATGCCGAATATTACTTGGAATGTGAATTGGAACGAAATCGCCAATAGATAAGACCATTTTACAATTTGGGCCCAAGTTAGAAGCAGAGCCTAAGGTGTAAATTATCGATAGTCCATATCTCGGAAACTATAAGAGATAATGCAATTTGGCAACCGGCAATGTAATTAGCATGCCGAATATTACTTGGAATGTGAATTGGAACGAAATCGCCAATAGATAAGACCATTTTACAATTTGGGCCCAAGTTAGAAGCAGAGCCTAAGGTGTAAATTATCGATAGTCCATATCTCGGAAACTATAAGAGATAATTCAATTTGGCAACCGGCAATGTAATTAGCATGCCGAATATTACTTGGAATGTGAATTGGAACGAAATCGCCAATAGATAAGACCATTTTACAATTTGGGCCCAAGTTAGAAGCAGAGCCTAAGGTGTAAATTATCGATAGTCCATATCTCGGAAACTATAAGAGATAATGCAATTTGGCAACCGGCAATGTAATTAGCATGCCGAATATTACTTGGAATGTGAATTGGAACGAAATCGCCAATAGATAAGACCATTTTACAATTTGGGCCCAAGTTATAAGCAGAGCCTATGGTGTAAATTATCGATAGTCCATATCTCGGAAACTATAAGAGATAATGCAATTTGGCAACCGGCAATGTAATTAGCATGCCGAATATTACTTGGAATGTGATTTGGAACGAAATCGCCAATAGATAAGATCATTTTACAATTTGGGCCCAAGTTAGAAGCAGAGCCTAAGGTGTAAATTATCGATAGTCCATATCTCGGAAACTATAAGAGTTAATGCAATTTGGCAACCGGCAATGTAATTAGCATGCCGAATATTACTTGGAATGTGAATTGGAACGAAATCGCCAATAGATAAGACCATTTTACAATTTGGGCCCAAGTTAGAAGCAGAGCCTAAGGTGTAAATTATCGATAGTCCATATCTCGGAAACTATAAGAGATAATGCAATTTGGCAACCGGCAATGTAATTAGCATGCCGAATATTACTTGGAATGTGAATTGGAACGAAATTGCCAATAGATAAGACCATTTTACAATTTGGGCCCAAGTTAGAAGCAGAGCCTAAGGTGTAAATTATCGATAGTCCATATCTCTGAAACTATAAGAGATAATGCAATTTCGCAACCGGCAATGTAATTAGCATGCCGAATATTACTTGGAATGTGAATTGGGACGAAATCGCCAATAGATAAGGCCATTTTACAATTTGGGCCCAAGTTAGAAGCAGAGCCTAAGGTGTAAATTATCGATAGTCCATATCTCAGAAACTATAAGAGATAATGCAATTTGGCAACCGGCAATGTAATTAGCATGCCGAATATTACTTGGAATGTGAATTGGAACGAAATCGCCAATAGATAAGACCATTTTACAATTTGGGCCCAAGTTAGAAGCAGAGCCTAAGGTGTAAATTATTGATAGTCCATATCTCGGAAACTATAAGAGATAATGCAATTTCGCAACCGGCAATGTAATTAGCATGCCGAATATTACTTGGAATGTGAATTGGAACGAAATCGTCAATAGATAAGACCATTTTACAATTTGGGCCCAAGTTAGAAGCAGAGCCTAAGGTGTAAATTATCGATAGTCCATATCTCGGAAACTATAAGAGATAATGCAATTTGGCAACCGGCAATATAATTAGCATGCCGAATATTACTTGGAATGTGAATTGGAACGAAATCGCCAATAGATAAGATCATTTTACAATTTGGGCCCAAGTTAGAAGCAGAGCCTAAGGTGTAAATTATCGATAGTCCATATCTCGGAAACTATAAGAGTTAATGCAATTTGGCAACCGGCAATGTAATTAGCATGCCGAATATTACTTGGAATGTGAATTGGAACTAAATCGCCAATAGATAAGACCATTTTACAATTTGGGCCCAAGTTAGAAGCAGAGCCTAAGGTGTAAATTATCGATAGTCCATATCTCGGAAACTATAAGAGATAATGCAATTTGGCAACCGGCAATATAATTAGCATGCCGAATATTACTTGGAATGTGAATTGGAACGAAATCGCCAATAGATAAGACCATTTTACAATTTGGGCCCAAGTTAGAAGCAGAGCCTAAGGTGTAAATTTATCGATAGTCCATATCTCGGAAACTATAAGAGATAATGCAATTTCGCAACCGGCAATGTAATTAGCATGCCGAATATCACTTGGAATGTGAATTGGGACGAAATCGCCAATAGATAAGACCATTTTACAATTTGGGCCCAAGTTAGAAGCAGAGCCTAAGGTGTAAATTATCGATAGTCCATATCTCGGAAACTATAAGAGATAATGCAATTTGGCAACCGGCAATGTAATTAGCATGCCGAATATTACTTGGAATGTGAATTGGAACGAAATCGCCAATAGATAAGATCATTTTACAATTTGGGCCCAAGTTAGAAGCAGAGCCTAAGGTGTAAATTATCGATAGTCCATATCTCGGAAACTATAAGAGATAATGCAATTTGGCAACCGGCAATGTAATTAGCATGCCGAATATTACTTGGAATATGAATTGGAACGAAATCGCCAATAGGTAAGACCATTTTACAATTTGGGCCCAAGTTAGAAGCAGAGCCTAAGGTGTAAATTATCGATAGTCCATATCTCGGAAACTATAAGAGATAATTCAATTTGGCAACCGGCAATGTAATTAGCATGCCGAATATTACTTGGAATGTGAATTGGAACGAAATCGCCAATAGATAAGACCATTTTACAATTTGGGCCCAAGTTAGAAGCAGAGCCTAAGGTGTAAATTATCGATAATCCATATCTCGGAAACTATAAGAGATAATGCAATTTGGCAGCCGGCAATGTAATTAGCATGCCGAATATTACTTGGAATGTGAATTGGAACGAAATCGCCAGTAGATAAGACCATTTTACAATTTGGGCCCAAGTTATAAGCAGAGCCTATGGTGTAAATTATCGATAGTCCATATCTCGGAAACTATAAGAGATAATGCAATTTGGCAACCGGCAATGTAATTAGCATGCCGAATATTACTTGGAATGTGATTTGGAACGAAATCGCCAATAGATAAGATCATTTTACAATTTGGGCCCAAGTTAGAAGCAGAGCCTAAGGTGTAAATTATCGATAGTCCATATCTCGGAAACTATAAGAGTTAATGCAATTTGGCAACCGGCAATGTAATTAGCATGCCGAATATTACTTGGAATGTGAATTGGAACGAAATCGCCAATAGATAAGACCATTTTACAATTTGGGCCCAAGTTAGAAGCAGAGCCTAAGGAGTAAATTATCGATAGTCCATATCTCGGAAACTATAAGAGATAATGCAATTTGGCAACCGGCAATGTAATTAGCATGCCGAATATTACTTGGAATGTGAATTGGAACGAAATTGCCAATAGATAAGACCATTTTACAATTTGGGCCCAAGTTAGAAGCAGAGCCTAAGGTGTAAATTATCGATAGTCCATATCTCTGAAACTATAAGAGATAATGCAATTTCGCAACCGGCAAAGTAATTAGCATGCCGAATATTACTTGGAATGTGAATTGGGACGAAATCGCCAATAGATAAGGCCATTTTACAATTTGGGCCCAAGTTAGAAGCAGAGCCTAAGGTGTAAATTATCGATAGTCCATATCTCAGAAACTATAAGAGATAATGCAATTTGGCAACCGGCAATGTAATTAGCATGCCGAATATTACTTGGAATGTGAATTGGAACGAAATCGCCAATAGATAAGACCATTTTACAATTTGGGCCCAAGTTAGAAGCAGAGCCTAAGGTGTAAATTATTGATAGTCCATATCTCGGAAACTATAAGAGATAATGCAATTTCGCAACCGGCAATGTAATTAGCATGCCGAATATTACTTGGAATGTGAATTGGAACGAAATCGTCAATAGATAAGACCATTTTACAATTTGGGCCCAAGTTAGAAGCAGAGCCTAAGGTGTAAATTATCGATAGTCCATATCTCGGAAACTATAAGAGATAATGCAATTTGGCAACCGGCAATGTAATTAGCATGCCGAATATTACTTGGAGTGTGAATTGGAACGAAATCGCCAATAGATAAAACCATTTTACAATTTGGGCCCAAGTTAGAAGCAGAGCCTAAGGTGTAAATTATCGATAGTCCATATCTCGGAAACTATAAGAGATAATGCAATTTGGCAACCGGCAATGTAATTAGCATGCCGAATATTACTTGGAATGTGAATTGGAACGAAATCGCCAATAGATAAGACCATTTTACAATTTGGGCCCAAGTTAGAAGCAGAGCCTAAGGTGTAAATTATTGATAGTCCATATCTCGGAAACTATAAGAGATAATGCAATTTCGCAACCGGCAATGTAATTAGCATGCCGAATATCACTTGGAATGTGAATTGGGACGAAATCGCCAATAGATAAGACCATTTTACAATTTGGGCCCAAGTTAGAAGCAGAGCCTAAGGTGTAAATAATCGATAGTCCATATCTCGGAAACTATAAGAGATAATGCAATTTGGCAACCGGCAATGTAATTAGCATGCCGAATATTACTTGGAATGTGAATTGGAACGAAATCGCCAATAGGTAAGACCATTTTACAATTTGGGCCCAAGTTAGAAGCAGAGCCTAAGGTGTAAATTATCGATAGTCCATATCTCGGAAACTATAAGAGATAATTCAATTTGGCAACCGGCAATGTAATTAGCATGCCGAATATTCCTTGGAATGTGAATTGGAATGAAATCGCCAATAGATAAGACCATTTTACAATTTGGGCCCAAGTTAGAAGCAGAGCCTAAGGTGTAAATTATCGATAGTCCATATCTCGGAAACTATAAGAGATAATGCAATTTGGCAACCGGCAATGTAATTAGCATGCCGAATATTACTTGGAATGTGAATTGGAACGAAATCGCCAATAGATAAGACCATTTTACAATTTGGGCCCAAGTTAGAAGCAGAGCCTAAGGTGTAAATTATCGATAGTCCATATATCGGAAACTATAAGAGATAATGCAATTTGGCAACCGGCAATGTAATTAGCATGCCGAATATTACTTGGAATATGAATTGGAACGAAATCGCCAATAGGTAAGACCATTTCACAATTTGGGCCCAAGTTAGAAGCAGAGCCTAAGGTGTAAATTATCGATAGTCCATATCTCGGAAACTATAAGAGATAATTCAATTTGGCAACCGGCAATGTAATTAGCATGCCGAATATTACTTGGAATGTGAATTGGAACGAAATCGCCAATAGATAAGACCATTTTACAATTTGGGCCCAAGTTAGAAGCAGAGCCTAAGGTGTAAATTATCGATAGTCCATATCTCGGAAACTATAAGAGATAATGCAATTTCGCAACCGGCAATGTAATTAGCATGCCGAATATCACTTGGAATGTGAATTGGGACGAAATCGCCAATAGATAAGACCATTTTACAATTTGGGCCCAAGTTAGAAGCAGTGCCTAAGGTGTAAATTATCGATAGTCCATATCTCGGAAACTATAAGAGATAATGCAATTTGGCAACCGGCAATGTAATTAGCATGCCGAATATTACTTGGAATGTGAATTGGAACGAAATCGCCAATAGATAAGACCATTTTACAATTTGGGCCCAAGTTAGAAGCAGAGCCTAAGGTGTAAATTATCGATAGTCCATATCTCGGAAACTATAAGAGATAATGCAATTTGGCAACCGGCAATGTAATTAGCATGCCGAATATTACTTGGAATATGAATTGGAACGAAATCGCCAATAGGTAAGACCATTTTACAATTTGGGCCCAAGTTAGAAGCAGAGCCTAAGGTGTAAATTATCGATAGTCCATATCTCGGAAACTATAAGAGATAATTCAATTTGGCAACCGGCAATGTAATTAGCATGCCGAATATTACTTGGAATGTGAATTGGAACGAAATCGCCAATAGATAAGACCATTTTACAATTTGGGCCCAAATTAGAAGCAGAGCCTAAGGTGTAAATTATCGATAGTCCATATCTCGGAAACTATAAGAGATAATGCAATTTGGCAACCGGCAATGTAATTAGCATGCCGAATATTACTTGGAATGTGAATTGGAACGAAATCGCCAATAGATAAGACCATTTTACAATTTGGGCCCAAGTTAGAAGCAGAGCCTAAGGTGTAAATTATCGATAGTCCATATCTCGGAAACTATAAGAGATAATGCAATTTGGCAACCGGCAATGTAATTAGCATGCCGAATATTACTTGGAATGTGAATTGCAACTAAATCGCCAATAGATAAGACCATTTTACAATTTGGGCCCAAGTTAGAAGCAGAGCCTAAGGTGTAAATTATCGATAGTCCATATCTCGGAAACTATAAGAGATAATGCAATTTGGCAACCGGCAATGTAATTAGCATGCCGAATATTACTTGGAATGTGAATTGGAACGAAATCGCCAATAGATAAAACCATTTTACAATTTGGGCCCAAGTTAGAAGCAGAGCCTAAGGTGTAAATTATCGATAG
The DNA here is from genome assembly GCF_030347505.1 of Rhynchophorus ferrugineus. NCBI lineage: Eukaryota > Metazoa > Arthropoda > Insecta > Coleoptera > Curculionidae > Rhynchophorus > Rhynchophorus ferrugineus. The sequence continues at coordinate 216,334 of NW_027472650.1, read as the reverse complement.
TCCATATCTCGGAAACTATAAGAGATAATGCAATTTGGCAACCGGCAATGTAATTAGCATGCCGAATATTACTTGGAATGTGAATTGGAACGAAATCGCCAATAGATAAGACCATTTTACAATTTGGGCCCAAGTTAGAAGCAGAGCCTAAGGTGTAAATTATCGATAGTCCATATCTCGGAAACTATAAGAGATAATTCAATTTGGCAACCGGCAATGTAATTAGCATGCCGAATATTACTTGGAATGTGAATTGGAACGAAATCGCCAATAGATAAGACCATTTTACAATTTGGGCCCAAGTTAGAAGCAGAGCCTAAGGTGTAAATTATCGATAGTCCATATCTCGGAAACTATAAGAGATAATGCAATTTGGCAACCGGCAATGTAATTAGCATGCCGAATATTACTTGGAATGTGAATTGGAACGAAATCGCCAATAGATAAGACCATTTTACAATTTGGGCCCAAGTTATAAGCAGAGCCTATGGTGTAAATTATCGATAGTCCATATCTCGGAAACTATAAGAGATAATGCAATTTGGCAACCGGCAATGTAATTAGCATGCCGAATATTACTTGGAATGTGATTTGGAACGAAATCGCCAATAGATAAGATCATTTTACAATTTGGGCCCAAGTTAGAAGCAGAGCCTAAGGTGTAAATTATCGATAGTCCATATCTCGGAAACTATAAGAGTTAATGCAATTTGGCAACCGGCAATGTAATTAGCATGCCGAATATTACTTGGAATGTGAATTGGAACGAAATCGCCAATAGATAAGACCATTTTACAATTTGGGCCCAAGTTAGAAGCAGAGCCTAAGGTGTAAATTATCGATAGTCCATATCTCGGAAACTATAAGAGATAATGCAACTTGGCAACCGGCAATGTAATTAGCATGCCGAATATTACTTGGAATGTGAATTGGAACGAAATTGCCAATAGATAAGACCATTTTACAATTTGGGCCCAAGTTAGAAGCAGAGCCTAAGGTGTAAATTATCGATAGTCCATGTCTCTGAAACTATAAGAGATAATGCAATTTCGCAACCGGCAATGTAATTAGCATGCCGAATATTACTTGGAATGTGAATTGGGACGAAATCGCCAATAGATAAGGCCATTTTACAATTTGGGCCCAAGTTAGAAGCAGAGCCTAAGGTGTAAATTATCGATAGTCCATATCTCAGAAACTATAAGAGATAATGCAATTTGGCAACCGGCAATGTAATTAGCATGCCGAATATTACTTGGAATGTGAATTGGAACGAAATCGCCAATAGATAAGACCATTTTACAATTTGGGCCCAAGTTAGAAGCAGAGCCTAAGGTGTAAATTATTGATAGTCCATATCTCGGAAACTATAAGAGATAATGCAATTTCGCAACCGGCAATGTAATTAGCATGCCGAATATTACTTGGAATGTGAATTGGAACGAAATCGTCAATAGATAAGACCATTTTACAATTTGGGCCCAAGTTAGAAGCAGAGCCTAAGGTGTAAATTATCGATAGTCCATATCTCGGAAACTATAAGAGATAATGCAATTTGGCAACCGGCAATATAATTAGCATGCCGAATATTACTTGGAATGTGAATTGGAACGAAATCGCCAATAGATAAGATCATTTTACAATTTGGGCCCAAGTTAGAACCAGAGCCTAAGGTGTAAATTATCGATAGTCCATATCTCGGAAACTATAAGAGTTAATGCAATTTGGCAACCGGCAATGTAATTAGCATGCCGAATATTACTTGGAATGTGAATTGGAACTAAATCGCCAATAGATAAGACCATTTTACAATTTGGGCCCAAGTTAGAAGCAGAGCCTAAGGTGTAAATTATCGATAGTCCATATCTCGGAAACTATAAGAGATAATGCAATTTGGCAACCGGCAATATAATTAGCATGCCGAATATTACTTGGAATGTGAATTGGAACGAAATCGCCAATAGATAAGACCATTTTACAATTTGGGCCCAAGTTAGAAGCAGAGCCTAAGGTGTAAATTTATCGATAGTCCATATCTCGGAAACTATAAGAGATAATGCAATTTCGCAACCGGCAATGTAATTAGCATGCCGAATATCACTTGGAATGTGAATTGGGACGAAATCGCCAATAGATAAGACCATTTTACAATTTGGGCCCAAGTTAGAAGCAGAGCCTAAGGTGTAAATTATCGATAGTCCATATCTCGGAAACTATAAGAGATAATGCAATTTGGCAACCGGCAATGTAATTAGCATGCCGAATATTACTTGGAATGTGAATTGGAACGAAATCGCCAATAGATAAGATCATTTTACAATTTGGGCCCAAGTTAGAAGCAGAGCCTAAGGTGTAAATTATCGATAGTCCATATCTCGGAAACTATAAGAGATAATGCAATTTGGCAACCGGCAATGTAATTAGCATGCCGAATATTACTTGGAATATGAATTGGAACGAAATCGCCAATAGGTAAGACCATTTTACAATTTGGGCCCAAGTTAGAAGCAGAGCCTAAGGTGTAAATTATCGATAGTCCATATCTCGGAAACTATAAGAGATAATTCAATTTGGCAACCGGCAATGTAATTAGCATGCCGAATATTACTTGGAATGTGAATTGGAACGAAATCGCCAATAGATAAGACCATTTTACAATTTGGGCCCAAGTTAGAAGCAGAGCCTAAGGTGTAAATTATCGATAATCCATATCTCGGAAACTATAAGAGATAATGCAATTTGGCAGCCGGCAATGTAATTAGCATGCCGAATATTACTTGGAATGTGAATTGGAACGAAATCGCCAGTAGATAAGACCATTTTACAATTTGGGCCCAAGTTATAAGCAGAGCCTATGGTGTAAATTATCGATAGTCCATATCTCGGAAACTATAAGAGATAATGCAATTTGGCAACCGGCAATGTAATTAGCATGCCTAATATTACTTGGAATGTGATTTGGAACGAAATCGCCAATAGATAAGATCATTTTACAATTTGGGCCCAAGTTAGAAGCAGAGCCTAAGGTGTAAATTATCGATAGTCCATATCTCGGAAACTATAAGAGTTAATGCAATTTGGCAACCGGCAATGTAATTAGCATGCCGAATATTACTTGGAATGTGAATTGGAACGAAATCGCCAATAGATAAGACCATTTTACAATTTGGGCCCAAGTTAGAAGCAGAGCCTAAGGAGTAAATTATCGATAGTCCATATCTCGGAAACTATAAGAGATAATGCAATTTGGCAACCGGCAATGTAATTAGCATGCCGAATATTACTTGGAATGTGAATTGGAACGAAATTGCCAATAGATAAGACCATTTTACAATTTGGGCCCAAGTTAGAAGCAGAGCCTAAGGTGTAAATTATCGATAGTCCATATCTCTGAAACTATAAGAGATAATGCAATTTCGCAACCGGCAAAGTAATTAGCATGCCGAATATTACTTGGAATGTGAATTGGGACGAAATCGCCAATAGATAAGGCCATTTTACAATTTGGGCCCAAGTTAGAAGCAGAGCCTAAGGTGTAAATTATCGATAGTCCATATCTCAGAAACTATAAGAGATAATGCAATTTGGCAACCGGCAATGTAATTAGCATGCCGAATATTACTTGGAATGTGAATTGGAACGAAATCGCCAATAGATAAGACCATTTTACAATTTGGGCCCAAGTTAGAAGCAGAGCCTAAGGTGTAAATTATTGATAGTCCATATCTCGGAAACTATAAGAGATAATGCAATTTCGCAACCGGCAATGTAATTAGCATGCCGAATATTACTTGGAATGTGAATTGGAACGAAATCGTCAATAGATAAGACCATTTTACAATTTGGGCCCAAGTTAGAAGCAGAGCCTAAGGTGTAAATTATCGATAGTCCATATCTCGGAAACTATAAGAGATAATGCAATTTGGCAACCGGCAATGTAATTAGCATGCCGAATATTACTTGGAGTGTGAATTGGAACGAAATCGCCAATAGATAAAACCATTTTACAATTTGGGCCCAAGTTAGAAGCAGAGCCTTAGGTGTAAATTATCGATAGTCCATATCTCGGAAACTATAAGAGATAATGCAATTTGGCAACCGGCAATGTAATTAGCATGCCGAATATTACTTGGAATGTGAATTGGAACGAAATCGCCAATAGATAAGACCATTTTACAATTTGGGCCCAAGTTAGAAGCAGAGCCTAAGGTGTAAATTATTGATAGTCCATATCTCGGAAACTATAAGAGATAATGCAATTTCGCAACCGGCAATGTAATTAGCATGCCGAATATCACTTGGAATGTGAATTGGGACGAAATCGCCAATAGATAAGACCATTTTACAATTTGGGCCCAAGTTAGAAGCAGAGCCTAAGGTGTAAATAATCGATAGTCCATATCTCGGAAACTATAAGAGATAATGCAATTTGGCAACCGGCAATGTAATTAGCATGCCGAATATTACTTGGAATGTGAATTGGAACGAAATCGCCAATAGATAAGACCATTTTACAATTTGGGCCCAAGTTAGAAGCAGAGCCTAAGGTGTAAATTATCGATAGTCCATATCTCGGAAACTATAAGAGATAATGCAATTTGGCAACCGGCAATGTAATTAGCATGCCGAATATTACTTGGAATGTGAATTGGAACGAAATCGCCAATAGGTAAGACCATTTTACAATTTGGGCCCAAGTTAGAAGCAGAGCCTAAGGTGTAAATTATCGATAGTCCATATCTCGGAAACTATAAGAGATAATTCAATTTGGCAACCGGCAATGTAATTAGCATGCCGAATATTCCTTGGAATGTGAATTGGAACGAAATCGCCAATAGATAAGACCATTTTACAATTTGGGCCCAAGTTAGAAGCAGAGCCTAAGGTGTAAATTATCGATAGTCCATATCTCGGAAACTATAAGAGATAATGCAATTTGGCAACCGGCAATGTAATTAGCATGCCGAATATTACTTGGAATGTGAATTGGAACGAAATCGCCAATAGATAAGGCCATTTTACAATTTGGGCCCAAGTTAGAAGCAGAGCCTAAGGTGTAAATTATCGATAGTCCATATCTCGGAAACTATAAGAGATAATGCAATTTGGCAACCGGCAATGTAATTAGCATGCCGAATATTACTTGGAATGTGAATTGGAACGAAATCGCCAATAGATAAGGCCATTTTACAATTTGGGCCCAAGTTAGAAGCAGAGCCTAAGGTGTAAATTATCGATAGTCCATATCTCGGAAACTATAAGAGATAATGCAATTTGGCAACCGGCAATGTAATTAGCATGCCGAATATTACTTGGAATGTGAATTGGAACGAAATCGCCAATAGATAAGACCATTTTACAATTTGGGCCCAAGTTAGAAGCAGAGCCTAAGGTGTAAATTATCGATAGTCCATATCTCGGAAACTATAAGAGATAATGCAATTTGGCAACCGGCAATATAATTAGCATGCCGAATATTACTTGGAATGTGAATTGGAACGAAATCGCCAATAGATAAGGCCATTTTACAATTTGGGCCCAAGTTAGAAGCAGAGCCTAAGGTGTAAATTATCGATAGTCCATATCTCGGAAACTATAAGAGATAATGCAATTTGGCAACCGGCAATGTAATTAGCATGCCGAATATTACTTGGAATGTGAATTGGAACGAAATCGCCAATAGATAAGACCATTTTACAATTTGGGCCCAAGTTAGAAGCAGAGCCTAAGGTGTAAATTATCGATAGTCCATATCTCGGAAACTATAAGAGATAATGCAATTTGGCAACCGGCAATGTAATTAGCATGCCGAATATTACTTGGAATGTGAATTGGAACGAAATCGCCAATAGATAAGGCCATTTTACAATTTGGGCCCAAGTTAGAAGCAGAGCCTAAGGTGTAAATTATCGATAGTCCATATCTCGGAAACTATAAGAGATAATGCAATTTGGCAACCGGCAATGTAATTAGCATGCCGAATATTACTTGGAATGTGAATTGGAACGAAATCGCCAATAGATAAGACCATTTTACAATTTGGGCCCAAGTTAGAAGCAGAGCCTAAGGTGTAAATTATCGATAGTCCATATCTCGGAAACTATAAGAGATAATGCAATTTGGCAACCGGCAATGTAATTAGCATGCCGAATATTACTTGGAATGTGAATTGGAACGAAATCGCCAATAGATAAGACCATTTTACAATTTGGGCCCAAGTTAGAAGCAGAGCCTAAGGTGTAAATTATCGATAGTCCATATCTCGGAAACTATAAGAGATAATGCAATTTGGCAACCGGCAATGTAATTAGCATGCCGAATATTACTTGGAATGTGAATTGGAACGAAATCGCCAATAGATAAGACCATTTTACAATTTGGGCCCAAATTAGAAGCAGAGACTAAGGTGTAAATTATCGATAGTCCATATCTCGGAAACTATAAGAGATAATGCAATTTGGCAACCGGCAATGTAATTAGCATGCCGAATATTACTTGGAATGTGAATTGCAACTAATTCGCCAATAGATAAGACCATTTTACAATTTGGGCCCAAGTTAGAAGCAGAGCCTAAGGTGTAAATTATCGATAGTCCATATCTCGGAAACTATAAGAGATAATGCAATTTGGCAACCGGCAATGTAATTAGCATGCCGAATATTACTTGGAATGTGAATTGGAACGAAATCGCCAATAGATAAGACCATTTTACAATTTGGGCCCAAGTTAGAAACAGAGCCTAAGGTGTAAATTATCGATAGTCCATATCTCGGAAACTATAAGAGATAATGCAATTTGGCAACCGGCAATGTAATTAGCATGCCGAATATTACTTGGAATATGAATTGGAACGAAATCGCCAATAGGTAAGACCATTTTACAATTTGGGCCCAAGTTAGAAGCAGAGCCTAAGGTGTAAATTATCGATAGTCCATATCTCGGAAACTATAAGAGATAATTCAATTTGGCAACCGGCAATGTAATTAGCATGCCGAATATTACTTGGAATGTGAATTGGAACGAAATCGCCAATAGATAAGACCATTTTACAATTTGGGCCCAAGTTAGAAGCAGAGCCTAAGGTGTAAATTATCGATAGTCCATATCTCGGAAACTATAAGAGATAATGCAATTTGGCAACCGGCAATGTAATTAGCATGCCGAATATTACTTGGAATGTGAATTGGAACGAAATCGCCAATAGATAAGACCATTTTACAATTTGGGCCCAAGTTAGAAGCAGAGCCTAAGGTGTAAATTATTGATAGTCCATATCTCGGAAACTATAAGAGATAATGCAATTTCGCAACCGGCAATGTAATTAGCATGCCGAATATCACTTGGAATGTGAATTGGGACGAAATCGCCAATAGATAAGACCATTTTACAATTTGGGCCCAAGTTAGAAGCAGAGCCTAAGGTGTAAATAATCGATAGTCCATATCTCGGAAACTATAAGAGATAATGCAATTTGGCAACCGGCAATGTAATTAGCATGCCGAATATTACTTGGAATGTGAATTGGAACGAAATCGCCAATAGATAAGACCATTTTACAATTTGGGCCCAAGTTAGAAGCAGAGCCTAAGGTGTAAATTATCGATAGTCCATATCTCGGAAACTATAAGAGATAATGCAATTTGGCAACCGGCAATGTAATTAGCATGCCGAATATTACTTGGAATGTGAATTGGAACGAAATCGCCAATAGGTAAGACCATTTTACAATTTGGGTCCAAGTTAGAAGCAGAGCCTAAGGTGTAAATTATCGATAGTCCATATCTCGGAAACTATAAGAGATAATTCAATTTGGCAACCGGCAATGTAATTAGCATGCCGAATATTCCTTGGAATGTGAATTGGAACGAAATCGCCAATAGATAAGACCATTTTACAATTTGGGCCCAAGTTAGAAGCAGAGCCTAAGGTGTAAATTATCGATAGTCCATATCTCGGAAACTATAAGAGATAATGCAATTTGGCAACCGGCAATGTAATTAGCATGCCGAATATTACTTGGAATGTGAATTGGAACGAAATCGCCAATAGATAAGGCCATTTTACAATTTGGGCCCAAGTTAGAAGCAGAGCCTAAGGTGTAAATTATCGATAGTCCATATCTCGGAAACTATAAGAGATAATGCAATTTGGCAACCGGCAATGTAATTAGCATGCCGAATATTACTTGGAATGTGAATTGGAACGAAATCGCCAATAGATAAGGCCATTTTACAATTTGGGCCCAAGTTAGAAGCAGAGCCTAAGGTGTAAATTATCGATAGTCCATATCTCGGAAACTATAAGAGATAATGCAATTTGGCAACCGGCAATGTAATTAGCATGCCGAATATTACTTGGAATGTGAATTGGAACGAAATCGCCAATAGATAAGACCATTTTACAATTTGGGCCCAAGTTAGAAGCAGAGCCTAAGGTGTAAATTATCGATAGTCCATATCTCGGAAACTATAAGAGATAATGCAATTTGGCAACCGGCAATGTAATTAGCATGCCGAATATTACTTGGAATGTGAATTGGAACGAAATCGCCAATAGATAAGGCCATTTTACAATTTGGGCCCAAGTTAGAAGCAGAGCCTAAGGTGTAAATTATCGATAGTCCATATCTCGGAAACTATAAGAGATAATGCAATTTGGCAACCGGCAATGTAATTAGCATGCCGAATATTACTTGGAATGTGAATTGGAACGAAATCGCCAATAGATAAGACCATTTTACAATTTGGGCCCAAGTTAGAAGCAGAGCCTAAGGTGTAAATTATCGATAGTCCATATCTCGGAAACTATAAGAGATAATGCAATTTGGCAACCGGCAATGTAATTAGCATGCCGAATATTACTTGGAATGTGAATTGGAACGAAATCGCCAATAGATAAGGCCATTTTACAATTTGGGCCCAAGTTAGAAGCAGAGCCTAAGGTGTAAATTATCGATAGTCCATATCTCGGAAACTATAAGAGATAATGCAATTTGGCAACCGGCAATGTAATTAGCATGCCGAATATTACTTGGAATGTGAATTGGAACGAAATCGCCAATAGATAAGACCATTTTACAATTTGGGCCCAAGTTAGAAGCAGAGCCTAAGGTGTAAATTATCGATAGTCCATATCTCGGAAACTATAAGAGATAATGCAATTTGGCAACCGGCAATGTAATTAGCATGCCGAATATTACTTGGAATGTGAATTGGAACGAAATCGCCAATAGATAAGACCATTTTACAATTTGGGCCCAAATTAGAAGCAGAGACTAAGGTGTAAATTATCGATAGTCCATATCTCGGAAACTATAAGAGATAATGCAATTTGGCAACCGGCAATGTAATTAGCATGCCGAATATTACTTGGAATGTGAATTGCAACTAATTCGCCAATAGATAAGACCATTTTACAATTTGGGCCCAAGTTAGAAGCAGAGCCTAAGGTGTAAATTATCGATAGTCCATATCTCGGAAACTATAAGAGATAATGCAATTTGGCAACCGGCAATGTAATTAGCATGCCGAATATTACTTGGAATGTGAATTGGAACGAAATCGCCAATAGATAAGACCATTTTACAATTTGGGCCCAAGTTAGAAACAGAGCCTAAGGTGTAAATTATCGATAGTCCATATCTCGGAAACTATAAGAGATAATGCAATTTGGCAACCGGCAATGTAATTAGCATGCCGAATATTACTTGGAATATGAATTGGAACGAAATCGCCAATAGGTAAGACCATTTTACAATTTGGGCCCAAGTTAGAAGCAGAGCCTAAGGTGTAAATTATCGATAGTCCATATCTCGGAAACTATAAGAGATAATTCAATTTGGCAACCGGCAATGTAATTAGCATGCCGAATATTACTTGGAATGTGAATTGGAACGAAATCGCCAATAGATAAGACCATTTTACAATTTGGGCCCAAGTTAGAAGCAGAGCCTAAGGTGTAAATTATCGATAGTCCATATCTCGGAAACTATAAGAGATAATGCAATTTGGCAACCGGCAATGTAATTAGCATGCCGAATATTACTTGGAATGTGAATTGGAACGAAATCGCCAATAGATAAGACCATTTTACAATTTGGGTCCAAGTTATAAGCAGAGCCTATGGTGTAAATTATCGATAGTCCATATCTCGGAAACTATAAGAGATAATGCAATTTGGCAACCGGCAATGTAATTAGCATGCCGAATATTACTTGGAATGTGATTTGGAACGAAATCGCCAATAGATAAGATCATTTTACAATTTGGGCCCAAGTTAGAAGCAGAGCCTAAGGTGTAAATTATCGATAGTCCATATCTCGGAAACTATAAGAGTTAATGCAATTTGGCAACCGGCAATGTAATTAGCATGCCGAATATTACTTGGAATGTGAATTGGAACGAAATCGCCAATAGATAAGACCATTTTACAATTTGGGCCCAAGTTAGAAGCAGAGCCTAAGGTGTAAATTATCGATAGTCCATATCTCGGAAACTATAAGAGATAATGCAATTTGGCAACCGGCAATGTAATTAGCATGCCGAATATTACTTGGAATGTGAATTGGAACGAAATTGCCAATAGATAAGACCATTTTACAATTTGGGCCCAAGTTAGAAGCAGAGCCTAAGGTGTAAATTATCGATAGTCCATATCTCTGAAACTATAAGAGATAATGCAATTTCGCAACCGGCAATGTAATTAGCATGCCGAATATTACTTGGAATGTGAATTGGGACGAAATCGCCAATAGATAAGGCCATTTTACAATTTGGGCCCAAGTTAGAAGCAGAGCCTAAGGTGTAAATTATCGATAGTCCATATCTCAGAAACTATAAGAGATAATGCAATTTGGCAACCGGCAATGTAATTAGCATGCCGAATATTACTTGGAATGTGAATTGGAACGAAATCGCCAATAGATAAGACCATTTTACAATTTGGGCCCAAGTTAGAAGCAGAGCCTAAGGTGTAAATTATTGATAGTCCATATCTCGGAAACTATAAGAGATAATGCAATTTCGCAACCGGCAATGTAATTAGCATGCCGAATATTACTTGGAATGTGAATTGGAACGAAATCGTCAATAGATAAGACCATTTTACAATTTGGGCCCAAGTTAGAAGCAGAGCCTAAGGTGTAAATTATCGATAGTCCATATCTCGGAAACTATAAGAGATAATGCAATTTGGCAACCGGCAATGTAATTAGCATGCCGAATATTACTTGGAATGTGAATTGGAACGAAATCGCCAATAGATAAAACCATTTTACAATTTGGGCCCAAGTTAGAAGCAGAGCCTAAGGTGTAAATTATCGATAGTCCATATCTCGGAAACTATAAGAGATAATGCAATTTGGCAACCGGCAATGTAATTAGCATGCCGAATATTACTTGGAATGTGAATTGGAACGAAATCGCCAATAGATAAGACCATTTTACAATTTGGGCCCAAGTTAGAAGCAGAGCCTAAGGTGTAAATTATTGATAGTCCATATCTCGGAAACTATAAGAGATAATGCAATTTCGCAACCGGCAATGTAATTAGCATGCCGAATATCACTTGGAATGTGAATTGGGAAGAAATCGCCAATAGATAAGACCATTTTACAATTTGGGCCCAAGTTAGAAGCAGAGCCTAAGGTGTAAATAATCGATAGTCCATCTCTCGGAAACTATAAGAGATAATGCAATTTGGCAACCGGCAATGTAATTAGCATGCCGAATATTACTTGGAATGTGAATTGGAACGAAATCGCCAATAGATAAGACCATTTTACAATTTGGGCCCAAGTTAGAAGCAGAGCCTAAGGTGTAAATTATCGATAGTCCATATCTCGGAAACTATAAGAGATAATGCAATTTGGCAACCGGCAATGTAATTAGCATGCCGAATATTACTTGGAATGTGAATTGGAACGAAATCGCTAATAGATAAGACCATTTTACAATTTGGGCCCAAGTTAGAAGCAGCGCCTAAGGTGTAAATTATCGATAGTCCATATCTCGGAAACTATAAGAGATAATGCAATTTGGCAACCGGCAATGTAATTAGCATGCCGAATATTACTTGGAATGTGAATTGGAACGAAATCGCCAATAGATAAGATCATTTTACAATTTGGGCCCAAGTTAGAAGCAGAGCCTAAGATGTAAATTATCGATAGTCCATATCTCGGAAACTATAAGAGTTAATGCAATTTGGCAACCGGCAATGTAATTAGCATGCCGAATATTACTTGGAATGTGAATTGGAACGAAATCGCCAATAGATAAGACCATTTTACAATTTGGGCCCAAGTTAGAAGCAGAGCCTAATGTGTAAATTATCGATAGTCCATATCTCGGAAACTATAAGAGATAATGCAATTTGGCAACCGGCAATGTAATTAGCATGCCGAATATTACTTGGAATGTGAATTGGAACGAAATTGCCAATAGATAAGACCATTTTACAATTTGGGCCCAAGTTAGAAGCAGAGCCTAAGGTGTAAATTATCGATAGTCCATATCTCTGAAACTATAGGAGATAATGCAATTTCGCAACCGGCAATGTAATTAGCATGCCGAATATTACTTGGAATGTGAATTGGGACGAAATCGCCAATAGATAAGGCCATTTTACAATTTGGGCCCAAGTTAGAAGCAGAGCCTAAGGTGTAAATTATCGATAGTCCATATCTCAGAAACTATAAGAGATAATGCAATTTGGCAACCGGCAATGTAATTAGCATGCCGAATATTACGTGGAATGTGAATTGGAACGAAATCGCCAATAGATAAGACCATTTTACAATTTGGGCCCAAGTTAGAAGCAGAGCCTAAGGTGTAAATTATCGATAGTCCATATCTCGGAAACTATAAGAGATAATGCAATTTGGCAACCGGCAATGTAATTAGCATGCCGAATATTACTTGGAATGTGAATTGGAACGAAATCGCCAATAGATAAGACCATTTTACAATTTGGGCCCAAGTTAGAAGCAGAGCCTAAGGTGTAAATTATCGATAGTCCATATCTCGGAAACTATAAGAGATAATGCAATTTGGCAACAGGCAATGTAATTAGCATGCCGAATATTACTTGGAATGTGAATTGGAACGAAATCGTCAATAGATAAGACCATTTTACAATTTGGGCCCAAGTTAGAAGGAGAGCCTAAGGTGTAAATTATCGATAGTCCATATCTCGGAAACTATAAGAGATAATGCAATTTGGCAACCGGCAATGTAATTAGCATGCCGAATATTACTTGGAATGTGAATTGGAACGAAATCGCCAATAGATAAAGCCATTTTACAATTTGGGCCCAAGTTAGAAGCAGAGCCTAAGGTGTCAATTATCGATAGTCCATATCTCGGAAACTATAAGAGATAATGCAATTTGGCAACCGGCAATGTAATTAGCATGCCGAATATTACTTGGAATGTGAATTGGAACGAAATCGCCAATAGATAAGACCATTTTACAATTTGGGCCCAAGTTAGAAGCAGAGCCTAAGGTGTAAATTATTGATAGTCTATATCTCGGAAACTATAAGAGATAATGCAATTTCGCAACCGGCAATGTAATTAGCATGCCGAATATCACTTGGAATGTGAATTGGGACGAAATCGCCAATAGATAAGACCATTTTACAATTTGGGCCCAAGTTAGAAGCAGAGCCTAAGGTGTAAATTATCGATAGTCCATATCTCGGAAACTATAAGGGATAATGCAATTTGGCAACCGGCAATGTAATTAGCATGCCGAATATTACTTGGAATGTGAATTGGAACGAAATCGCCAATAGATAAGACCATTTTACAATTTGGGCCCAAGTTAGAAGCAGAGCCTAAGGTGTAAATTATCGATAGTCCATATCTCGGAAACTATAAGAGATAATGCAATTTGGCAACCGGTAATGTAATTAGCATGCCGAATATTACTTGGAATGTGAATTGGAACGAAATCGCCAATAGGTAAGACCATTTTACAATTTGGGCCCAAGTTAGAAGCAGAGCCTAAGGTGTAAATTATCGATAGTCCATATCTCGGAAACTATAAGAGATAATTCAATTTGGCAACCGGCAATGTAATTAGCATGCCGAATATTCCTTGGAATGTGAATTGGAACGAAATCGCCAATAGATAAGACTATTTTACAATTTGGGCCCAAGTTAGAAGCAGAGCCTAAGGTGTAAATTATCGATAGTCCATATCTCGGAAACTATAAGAGATAATGCAATTTGGCAACCGGCAATGTAATTAGCATGCCGAATATTACTTGGAATGTGAATTGGAACGAAATCGCCAATAGATAAGACCATTTTACAATTTGGGCCCAAGTTAGAAGCAGAGCCTAAGGTGTAAATTATTGATAGTCCATATCTCGGAAACTATAAGAGATAATGCAATTTCGCAACCGGCAATGTAATTAGCATGCCGAATATCACTTGGAATGTGAATTGGGACGAAATCGCCAATAGATAAGACCATTTTACAATTTGGGCCCAAGTTAGAAGCAGAGCCTAAGGTGTAAATTATCGATAGTCCATATCTCGGAAACTATAAGAGATAATGCAATTTGGCAACCGGCAATGTAATTAGCATGCCGAATACTATTTGGAATGTGAATTGGAACGAAATCGCCAATAGATAAGACCATTTTACAATTTGGGCCCAAGTTAGAAGCAGAGCCTAAGTTGTAAATTATCGATAATCTATATCTCGGAAACTATAAGAGATAATGCAATTTGGCAACCGGCAATGTAATTAGCATGAAGAATATTACTTGGAATGTGAATTGGAACGAAATCGCCAATAGATAAGGCCATTTTACAATTTGGGCCCAAGTTAGAAGCAGAGCCTAAGGTGTAAATTATCGATAGTCCATATCTCGGAAACTATAAGAGATAATGCAATTTCGCAACCGGCAATGTAATTAGCATGCCGAATATTACTTGGAGTGTGAATTGGAACGAAATCGCCAATAGATAAGACCATTTTACAATTTGGGCCCAAGTTAGAAGCAGAGCCTAAGGTGTAAATTATCGATAGTCCATATCTCGGAAACTATAAGAGATAATGCAATTTGGCAACCGGCAATGTAATTAGCATGCCGAATATTACTTGGAATGTGAATTGGAACGAAATCGCCAATAGATAAGACCATTTTACAATTTGGGCCCAAGTTAGAAGCAGAGAATAAGGTGTAAATTATCGATAGTCCATATCTCGGAAACTATAAGAGATAATGCAATTTGGCAACCGGCAATGTAATTAGCATGCCAAATATTACTTGGAATGTGAATTGGAACGAAATCGCCAATAGATAAGACCATTTTACAATTTGGGCCCAAGTTAGAAGCAGAGCCTAAGGTGTAAATTATCGATAGTCCATATCTCGGAAACTATAAGAGATAATGCAATTTGGCAACCGGCAATGTAATTAGCATGCCGAATATTACTTGGAATGTGAATTGCAACTAAATCGCCAATAGATAAGACCATTTTACAATTTGGGCCCAAGTTAGAAGCAGAGCCTAAGGTGTAAATTATCGATAGTCCATATCTCGGAAACTATAAGAGATAATGCAATTTGGCAACCGGCAATGTAATTAGCATGCCGAATATTACTTGGAATGTGAATTGGAACGAAATCGCCAATAGATAAGACCATTTTACAATTTGGGCCCAAGTTAGAAGCAGAGCCTAAGGTGTAAATTATCGATAGTCCATATCTCGGAAACTATAAGAGATAATGCAATTTGGCAACCGGCAATGTAATTAGCATGCCGAATATTACTTGGAATGTGAATTGGAACGAAATCGCCAATAGATAAGACAATTTTACAATTTGGGCCCAAGTTAGAAGCAGAGCCTAAGGTGTAAATTATCGATAGTCCATATCTCGGAAACTATAAGAGATAATGCAATTTGGCAACCGGCAATGTAATTAGCATGCCGAATATTACTTGGAATGTGAATTGGAACGAAATCGCCAATAGATAAGACCATTTTACAATTTGGGCCCAAGTTAGAAGCAGAGACTAAGGTGTAAATTATCGATAGTCCATATCTCGGAAACTATAAGTGATAATGCAATTTGGCAACCGGCAATGTAATTAGCATGCCGAATATTACTTGGAATGTGAATTGCAACTAATTCGCCAATAGATAAGACCATTTTACAATTTGGGCCCAAGTTAGAAGCAGAGCCTAAGGTGTAAATTATCGATAGTCCATATCTCGGAAACTATAAGAGATAATGCAATTTGGCAACCGGCAATGTAATTAGCATGCCGAATATTACTTGGAATGTGAATTGGAACGAAATCGCCAATAGATAAGACCATTTTACAATTTGGGCCCAAGTTAGAAGCAGAGCCTAAGGTGTAAATTATCGATAGTCCATATCTCGGAAACTATAAGAGATAATGCAATTTGGCAACCGGCAATGTAAATAGCATGCCGAATATTACTTGGAATGTGAATTGGAACGAAATCGCCAATAGATAAGACCATTTTACAATTTGGGCCCAAGTTAGAAGCAGAGCCTAAGGTGTAAATTATCGATAGTCCATATCTCGGAAACTATAAGAGATAATGCAATTTGGCAACCGGCAATGTAATTAGCATGCCGAATATTACTTGGAATGTGAATTGGAACGAAATCGCCAATAGATAAGACCATTTTACAATTTGGGCCCAAGTTAGAAGCAGAGCCTAAGGTGTAAATTATCGATAGTCCATATCTCGGAAACTATAAGAGATAATGCAATTTGGCAACCGGCAATGTAATTAGCATGCCGAATATTACTTGGAATGTGAATTGGAACGAAATCGCCAATAGATAAGACCATTTTACAATTTGGGCCCAAATTAGAAGCAGAGACTAAGGTGTAAATTATCGATAGTCCATATCTCGGAAACTATAAGAGATAATGCAATTTGGCAACCGGCAATGTAATTAGCATGCCGAATATTACTTGGAATGTGAATTGCAACTAATTCGCCAATAGATAAGACCATTTTACAATTTGGGCCCAAGTTAGAAGCAGAGCCTAAGGTGTAAATTATCGATAGTCCATATCTCGGAAACTATAAGAGATAATGCAATTTGGCAACCGGCAATGTAATTAGCATGCCGAATATTACTTGGAATGTGAATTGGAACGAAATCGCCAATAGATAAGACCATTTTACAATTTGGGCCCAAGTTAGAAGCAGAGCCTAAGGTGTAAATTATCGATAGTCCATATCTCGGAAACTATAAGAGATAATGCAATTTGGCAACCGGCAATGTAATTAGCATGCCGAATATTACTTGGAATGTGAATTGGAACGAAATCGCCAATAGATAAGACCATTTTACAATTTGGGCCCAAGTTAGAAGCAGAGCCTAAGGTGTAAATTATCGATAGTCCATATCTCGGAAACTATAAAAGATAATGCAATTTGGCAACCGGCAATGTAATTAGCATGCCGAATATTACTTGGAATGTGAATTGGAACGAAATCGCCAATAGGTAAGACCATTTTACAATTTGGGCCCAAGTTAGAAGCAGAGCCTAAGGTGTAAATTATCGATAGTCCATATCCCGGAAACTATAAGAGATAATGCAATTTGGCAACCGGCAATGTAATTAGCATGCCGAATATTACTTGGAATGTGAATTGGAACGAAATTGCCAATAGATAAGACCATTTTACAATTTGGGCCCAAGTTAGAAGCAGAGCCTAAGGTGTAAATTATCGATAGTCCATATCTCGGAAACTATAAGAGATAATGCAATTTGGCAACCGGCAATGTAATTAGCATGCCGAATATTACTTGGAATGTGAATTGGAACGAAATCGCCAATAGATAAGACCATTTTACAATTTGGGCCCAAGTTAGAAGCAGAGCCTAAGGTGTAAATTATCGATAGTCCATATCTCGGAAACTATAAGAGATAATGCAATTTGGCAACCGGCAATGTAATTAGCATGCCGAATATTACTTGGAATGTGAATTGCAACTAAATCGCCAATAGATAAGACCATTTTACAATTTGGGCCCAAGTTAGAAGCAGAGCCTAAGGTGTAAATTATCGATAGTCCATATCTCGGAAACTATAAGAGATAATGCAATTTCGCAACCGGCAATGTAATTAGCATGCCGAATATTACTTGGAAGGTGAATTGGGACGAAATCGCCAATAGATAAGGCCATTTTACAATTTGGGCCCAAGTTAGAAGCAGAGCCTATGGTGTAAATTATCGATAGTCCATATCTCGGAAACTATAAGAAATAATGCAATTTGGCAACCGGCAATGTAATTAGCATGCCGAATATTACTTGGAATGTGAACTGGAACGAAATCGCCAATAGATAAGACCATTTTACAATTTGGGCCCAAGTTAGAAGCAGAGCCTAAGGTGTAAATTATTGATAGTCCATATCTCGGAAACTATAAGAGATAATGCAATTTGGCAACCGGCAATGTAATTAGCATGCCGAATATTACTTGGAATGTGAATTGGAACGAAATCGCCAATAGATAAGACCATTTTACAATTTGGGCCCAAGTTAGAAGCAGAGCCTAAGGTGTAAATTATCGATAGTCCATATCTCGGAAACTATAAGAGATAATGCAATTTGGCAACCGGCAATGTAATTAGCATGCCGAATATTACTTGGAATGTGAATTGGAACGAAATCGCCAATAGATAAGACCATTTTACAATTTGGGCCCAAGTTAGAAGCAGAGCCTAAGGTGTAAATTATCGATAGTCCATATCTCGGAAACTATAAGAGATAATGCAATTTCGCAACCGGCAATGTAATTAGCATGCCGAATATCACTTGGAATGTGAATTGGGACGAAATCGTCAATAGATAAGACCATTTTACAATTTGGGCCCAAGTTAGAAGCAGAGCCTAAGGTGTAAATTATCGATAGTCCATATCTCGGAAACTATAAGAGATAATGCAATTTGGCAACCGGCAATGTAATTAGCATGCCGAATATTACTTGGAATGCGAATTGAAACGAAATCGCCAATAGATAAGACCATTTTACAATTTGGGCCCAAGTTAGAAGCAGAGCCTAAGGTGTAAATTATCGATAGTCCATATCTCGGAAACTATAAGAGATAATGCACTTTGGCAACCGGCAATGTAATTAGCATGCCGAATATTACTTGGAATGTGAATTGGAACGAAATCGCCAATAGATAAGACCATTTTACAATTTGGGCCCAAGTTAGAAGCAGAGCCTAAGGTGTAAATTATTGATAGTCCATATCTCGGAAACTATAAGAGATAATGCAATTTCGCAACCGGCAATGTAATTAGCATGCCGAATATCACTTGGAATGTGAATTGAGACGAAATCGCCAATAGATAAGACCATTTTACAATTTGGGCCCAAGTTAGAAGCAGAGCCTAAGGTGTAAGTTATCGATAGTCCATATCTCGGAAACTATAAGAGATAATGCAATTTGGCAACCGGCAATGTAATTAGCATGCCGAATATTACTTGGAATGTGAATTGGAACGAAATCGCCAATAGATAAGACCATTTTACAATTTGGGCCCAAGTTAGAAGCAGAGCCTAAGGTGTAAATTATCGATAGTCTATATCTCGGAAACTATAAGAGATAATGCAATTTGGCAACCGGCAATGTAATTAGCATGCCGAATATTACTTGGAATGTGAATTGGAACGAAATCGCCAATAGATAAGACCATTTTACAATTTGGGCCCAAGTTAGAAGCAGAGCCTAAGGTGTAAATTATCGATAGTCCATATCTCGGAAACTATAAGAGATAATGCAATTTCGCAACCGGCAATGTAATTAGCATGCCGAATATTACTTGGAGTGTGAATTGGAACCAAATCGCCAATAGATAAGACCATTTTACAATTTGGGCCCAAGTTAGAAGCAGAGACTAAGGTGTAAATTATCGATAGTCCATATCTCGGAAACTATAAGAGATAATGCAATTTGGCAGCCGGTAATGTAATTAGCATGCCGAATATTACTTGGAATGTGAATTGGAACGAAATCGCCAATAGATAAGACCATTTTACAATTTGGGCCCAAGTTAGAAGCAGAGCCTAAGGTGTAAATTATCGATAGTCCATATCTCGGAAACTATAAGAGATAATGCAATTTGGCAACCGGCAATGTAATTAGCATGCCGAATATTACTTGGAATGTGAATTGCAACTAAATCGCCAATAGATAAGACCATTTTACAATTTGGGCCCAAGTTAGAAGCAGAGCCTAAGGTGTAAATTATCGATAGTCCATATCTCGGAAACTATAAGAGATAATGCAATTTGGCAACCGGCAATGTAATTAGCATGCCGAATATTACTTGGAATGTGAATTGGAACGAAATCGCCAATAGATAAGACCATTTTACAATTTGGGCCCAAGTTAGAAGCAGGGCCTAAGGTGTAAATTATCGATAGTCCATATCTCGAAAACTATAAGAGATAATGCAATTTGGCAACCGGCAATGTAATTAGCATGCCGAATATTACTTGGAATGTGAATTGGAACGAAATCGCCAATAGATAAGACCATTTTACAATTTGGGCCCAAGTTAGAAGCAGAGCCTAAGGTGTAAATTATCGATAGTCCATATCTCGGAAACTATAAGAGATAATGCAATTTGGCAACCGGCAATGTAATTAGCATGCCGAATATTACTTGGAATGTGAATTGGAACGAAATCGCCAATAGATAAGACCATTTTACAATTTGGGCCCAAGTTAGAAGCAGAGCCTAAGGTGTAAATTATTGATAGTCCATATCTCGGAAACTATAAGAGATAATGCAATTTCGCAACCGGCAATGTAATTAGCATGCCGAATATTACTTGGAATGTGAATTGGAACGAAATCGTCAATAGATAAGACCATTTTACAATTTGGGCCCAAGTTAGAAGCAGAGCCTAAGGTGTAAATTATCGATAGTCCATATCTCGGAAACTATAAGAGATAATGCAATTTGGCAACCGGCAATGTAATTAGCATGCCGAATATTACTTGGAGTGTGAATTGGAACGAAATCGCCAATAGATAAAACCATTTTACAATTTGGGCCCAAGTTAGAAGCAGAGCCTAAGGTGTAAATTATCGATAGTCCATATCTCGGAAACTATAAGAGATAATGCAATTTGGCAACCGGCAATGTAATTAGCATGCCGAATATTACTTGGAATGTGAATTGGAACGAAATCGCCAATAGATAAGACCATTTTACAATTTGGGCCCAAGTTAGAAGCAGAGCCTAAGGTGTAAATTATCGATAGTCCATATCTCGGAAACTATAAGAGATAATGCAATTTCGCAACCGGCAATGTAATTAGCATGCCGAATATCACTTGGAATGTGAATTGGGACGAAATCGTCAATAGATAAGACCATTTTACAATTTGGGCCCAAGTTAGAAGCAGAGCCTAAGGTGTAAATTATCGATAGTCCATATCTCGGAAACTATAAGAGATAATGCAATTTGGCAACCGGCAATGTAATTAGCATGCCGAATATTACTTGGAATGTGAATTGAAACGAAATCGCCAATAGATAAGACCATTTTACAATTTGGGCCCAAGTTAGAAGCAGAGCCTAAGGTGTAAATTATCGATAGTCCATATCTCGGAAACTATAAGAGATAATGCAATTTGGCAACCGGCAATGTAATTAGCATGCCGAATATTACTTGGAATGTGAATTGGAACGAAATCGCCAATAGATAAGACCATTTTACAATTTGGGCCCAAGTTAGAAGCAGAGCCTAAGGTGTAAATTATTGATAGTCCATATCTCGGAAACTATAAGAGATAATGCAATTTCGCAACCGGCAATGTAATTAGCATGCCGAATATCACTTGGAATGTGAATTGAGACGAAATCGCCAATAGATAAGACCATTTTACAATTTGGGCCCAAGTTAGAAGCAGAGCCTAAGGTGTAAGTTATCGATAGTCCATATCTCGGAAACTATAAGAGATAATGCAATTTGGCAACCGGCAATGTAATTAGCATGCCGAATATTACTTGGAATGTGAATTGGAACGAAATCGCCAATAGATAAGACCATTTTACAATTTGGGCCCAAGTTAGAAGCAGAGCCTAAGGTGTAAATTATCGATAGTCTATATCTCGGAAACTATAAGAGATAATGCAATTTGGCAACCGGCAATGTAATTAGCATGCCGAATATTACTTGGAATGTGAATTGGAACGAAATCGCCAATAGATAAGACCATTTTACAATTTGGGCCCAAGTTAGAAGCAGAGCCTAAGGTGTAAATTATCGATAGTCCATATCTCGGAAACTATAAGAGATAATGCAATTTCGCAACCGGCAATGTAATTAGCATGCCGAATATTACTTGGAGTGTGAATTGGAACCAAATCGCCAATAGATAAGACCATTTTACAATTTGGGCCCAAGTTAGAAGCAGAGACTAAGGTGTAAATTATCGATAGTCCATATCTCGGAAACTATAAGAGATAATGCAATTTGGCAACCGGTAATGTAATTAGCATGCCGAATATTACTTGGAATGTGAATTGGAACGAAATCGCCAATAGATAAGACCATTTTACAATTTGGGCCCAAGTTAGAAGCAGAGCCTAAGGTGTAAATTATCGATAGTCCATATCTCGGAAACTATAAGAGATAATGCAATTTGGCAACCGGCAATGTAATTAGCATGCCGAATATTACTTGGAATGTGAATTGCAACTAAATCGCCAATAGATAAGACCATTTTACAATTTGGGCCCAAGTTAGAAGCAGAGCCTAAGGTGTAAATTATCGATAGTCCATATCTCGGAAACTATAAGAGATAATGCAATTTGGCAACCGGCAATGTAATTAGCATGCCGAATATTACTTGGAATGTGAATTGGAACGAAATCGCCAATAGATAAGACCATTTTACAATTTGGGCCCAAGTTAGAAGCAGGGCCTAAGGTGTAAATTATCGATAGTCCATATCTCGAAAACTATAAGAGATAATGCAATTTGGCAACCGGCAATGTAATTAGCATGCCGAATATTACTTGGAATGTGAATTGGAACGAAATCGCCAATAGATAAGACCATTTTACAATTTGGGCCCAAGTTAGAAGCAGAGCCTAAGGTGTAAATTATCGATAGTCCATATCTCGGAAACTATAAGAGATAATGCAATTTGGCAACCGGCAATGTAATTAGCATGCCGAATATTACTTGGAATGTGAATTGGAACGAAATCGCCAATAGATAAGACCATTTTACAATTTGGGCCCAAGTTAGAAGCAGAGCCTAAGGTGTAAATTATTGATAGTCCATATCTCGGAAACTATAAGAGATAATGCAATTTCGCAACCGGCAATGTAATTAGCATGCCGAATATTACTTGGAATGTGAATTGGAACGAAATCGTCAATAGATAAGACCATTTTACAATTTGGGCCCAAGTTAGAAGCAGAGCCTAAGGTGTAAATTATCGATAGTCCATATCTCGGAAACTATAAGAGATAATGCAATTTGGCAACCGGCAATGTAATTAGCATGCCGAATATTACTTGGAGTGTGAATTGGAACGAAATCGCCAATAGATAAAACCATTTTACAATTTGGGCCCAAGTTAGAAGCAGAGCCTAAGGTGTAAATTATCGATAGTCCATATCTCGGAAACTATAAGAGATAATGCAATTTGGCAACCGGCAATGTAATTAGCATGCCGAATATTACTTGGAATGTGAATTGGAACGAAATCGCCAATAGATAAGACCATTTTACAATTTGGGCCCAAGTTAGAAGCAGAGCCTAAGGTGTAAATTATTGATAGTCCATATCTCGGAAACTATAAGAGATAATGCAATTTCGCAACCGGCAATGTAATTAGCATGCCGAATATCACTTGGAATGTGAATTGGGACGAAATCGCCAATAGATAAGACCATTTTACAATTTGGGCCCAAGTTAGAAGCAGAGCCTAAGGTGTAAATTATCGATAGTCCATATCTCGGAAACTATAAGAGATAATTCAATTTGGCAACCGGCAATGTAATTAGCATGCCGAATATTACTTGGAATGTGAATTGGAACGAAATCGCCAATAGATAAGACCATTTTACAATTTGGGCCCAAATTAGAAGCAGAGCCTAAGGTGTAAATTATCGATAGTCCATATCTCAGAAACTATAAGAGATAATGCAATTTGGCAACCGGCAATGTAATTAGCATGCCGAATATTACTTGGAATGTGAATTGGAACGAAATCGCCAATAGATAAGACCATTTTACAATTTGGGCCCAAGTTAGAAGCAGAGCCTAAGGTGTAAATTATCGATAGTCCATATCTCGGAAACTATAAGAGATAATGCAATTTGGCAACCGGCAATGTAATTAGCATGCCGAATATTAGTTGGAATGTGAATTGCAACTAAATCGCCAATAGATAAGACCATTTTACAATTTGGGCCCAAGTTAGAAGCAGAGCCTAAGGTGTAAATTATCGATAGTCCATATCTCGGAAACTATAAGAGATAATGCAATTTGGCAACCGGCAATGTAATTAGCATGCCGAATATTACTTGGAATGTGAATTGGAACGAAATCGCCAATAGATAAGACCATTTTACAATTTGGGCCCAAGTTAGAAGCAGAGCCTAAGGTGTAAATTATCGATAGTCCATATCTCGGAAACTATAAGAGATAATGCAATTTGGCAACCGGCAATGTAATTAGCATGCCGAATATTACTTGGAATGTGAATTGGAACGAAATCGCCAATAGATAAGACCATTTTACAATTTGGGCCCAAGTTAGAAGCAGAGCCTAAGGTGTAAATTATCGATAGTCCATATCTCGGAAACTATAAGAGATAATGCAATTTGGCAACCGGCAATGTAATTAGCATGCCGAATATTACTTGGAATGTGAATTGGAACGAAATCGCCAATAGATAAGACCATTTTACAATTTGGGCCCAAGTTAGAAGCAGAGACTAAGGTGTAAATTATCGATAGTCCATATCTCGGAAACTATAAGAGATAATGCAATTTGGCAACCGGCAATGTAATTAGCATGCCGAATATTACTTGGAATGTGAATTGCAACTAATTCGCCAATAGATAAGACCATTTTACAATTTGGGCCCAAGTTAGAAGCAGAGCCTAAGGTGTAAATTATCGATAGTCCATATCTCGGAAACTATAAGAGATAATGCAATTTGGCAACCGGCAATGTAATTAGCATGCCGAATATTACTTGGAATGTGAATTGGAACGAAATCGCCAATAGATAAGACCATTTTACAATTTGGGCCCAAGTTAGAAGCAGAGCCTAAGGTGTAAATTATCGATAGTCCATATCTCGGAAACTATAAGAGATAATGCAATTTGGCAACCGGCAATGTAATTAGCATGCCGAATATTACTTGGAATGTGAATTGGAACGAAATCGCCAATAGATAAGGCCATTTTACAATTTGGGCCCAAGTTAGAAGCAGAGCCTAAGGTGTAAATTATCGATAGTCCATATCTCGGAAACTATAAGAGATAATGCAATTTGGCAACCGGCAATGTAATTAGCATGCCGAATATTACTTGGAATGTGAATTGGAACGAAATCGCCAATAGATAAGACCATTTTACAATTTGGGCCCAAGTTAGAAGCAGAGCCTAAGGTGTAAATTATCGATAGTCCATATCTCGGAAACTATAAGAGATAATGCAATTTGGCAACCGGCAATGTAATTAGCATGCCGAATATTACTTGGAATGTGAATTGGAACGAAATCGCCAATAGATAAGACCATTTTACAATTTGGGCCCAAATTAGAAGCAGAGACTAAGGTGTAAATTATCGATAGTCCATATCTCGGAAACTATAAGAGATAATGCAATTTGGCAACCGGCAATGTAATTAGCATGCCGAATATTACTTGGAATGTGAATTGCAACTAATTCGCCAATAGATAAGACCATTTTACAATTTGGGCCCAAGTTAGAAGCAGAGCCTAAGGTGTAAATTATCGATAGTCCATATCTCGGAAACTATAAGAGATAATGCAATTTGGCAACCGGCAATGTAATTAGCATGCCGAATATTACTTGGAATGTGAATTGGAACGAAATCGCCAATAGATAAGACCATTTTACAATTTGGGCCCAAGTTAGAAGCAGAGCCTAAGGTGTAAATTATCGATAGTCCATATCTCGGAAACTATAAGAGATAATGCAATTTGGCAACCGGCAATGTAATTAGCATGCCGAATATTACTTGGAATATGAATTGGAACGAAATCGCCAATAGGTAAGACCATTTTACAATTTGGGCCCAAGTTAGAAGCAGAGCCTAAGGTGTAAATTATCGATAGTCCATATCTCGGAAACTATAAGAGATAATTCAATTTGGCAACCGGCAATGTAATTAGCATGCCGAATATTACTTGGAATGTGAATTGGAACGAAATCGCCAATAGATAAGACCATTTTACAATTTGGGCCCAAGTTAGAAGCAGAGCCTAAGGTGTAAATTATCGATAGTCCATATCTCGGAAACTATAAGAGATAATGCAATTTGGCAACCGGCAATGTAATTAGCATGCCGAATATTACTTGGAATGTGAATTGGAACGAAATCGCCAATAGATAAGACCATTTTACAATTTGGGCCCAAGTTATAAGCAGAGCCTATGGTGTAAATTATCGATAGTCCATATCTCGGAAACTATAAGAGATAATGCAATTTGGCAACCGGCAATGTAATTAGCATGCCGAATATTACTTGGAATGTGATTTGGAACGAAATCGCCAATAGATAAGATCATTTTACAATTTGGGCCCAAGTTAGAAGCAGAGCCTAAGGTGTAAATTATCGATAGTCCATATCTCGGAAACTATAAGAGTTAATGCAATTTGGCAACCGGCAATGTAATTAGCATGCCGAATATTACTTGGAATGTGAATTGGAACGAAATCGCCAATAGATAAGACCATTTTACAATTTGGGCCCAAGTTAGAAGCAGAGCCTAAGGTGTAAATTATCGATAGTCCATATCTCGGAAACTATAAGAGATAATGCAATTTGGCAACCGGCAATGTAATTAGCATGCCGAATATTACTTGGAATGTGAATTGGAACGAAATTGCCAATAGATAAGACCATTTTACAATTTGGGCCCAAGTTAGAAGCAGAGCCTAAGGTGTAAATTATCGATAGTCCATATCTCTGAAACTATAAGAGATAATGCAATTTCGCAACCGGCAATGTAATTAGCATGCCGAATATTACTTGGAATGTGAATTGGGACGAAATCGCCAATAGATAAGGCCATTTTACAATTTGGGCCCAAGTTAGAAGCAGAGCCTAAGGTGTAAATTATCGATAGTCCATATCTCAGAAACTATAAGAGATAATGCAATTTGGCAACCGGCAATGTAATTAGCATGCCGAATATTACTTGGAATGTGAATTGGAACGAAATCGCCAATAGATAAGACCATTTTACAATTTGGGCCCAAGTTAGAAGCAGAGCCTAAGGTGTAAATTATTGATAGTCCATATCTCGGAAACTATAAGAGATAATGCAATTTCGCAACCGGCAATGTAATTAGCATGCCGAATATTACTTGGAATGTGAATTGGAACGAAATCGTCAATAGATAAGACCATTTTACAATTTGGGCCCAAGTTAGAAGCAGAGCCTAAGGTGTAAATTATCGATAGTCCATATCTCGGAAACTATAAGAGATAATGCAATTTGGCAACCGGCAATGTAATTAGCATGCCGAATATTACTTGGAATGTGAATTGGAACGAAATCGCCAATAGATAAAACCATTTTACAATTTGGGCCCAAGTTAGAAGCAGAGCCTAAGGTGTAAATTATCGATAGTCCATATCTCGGAAACTATAAGAGATAATGCAATTTGGCAACCGGCAATGTAATTAGCATGCCGAATATTACTTGGAATGTGAATTGGAACGAAATCGCCAATAGATAAGACCATTTTACAATTTGGGCCCAAGTTAGAAGCAGAGCCTAAGGTGTAAATTATTGATAGTCCATATCTCGGAAACTATAAGAGATAATGCAATTTCGCAACCGGCAATGTAATTAGCATGCCGAATATCACTTGGAATGTGAATTGGGAAGAAATCGCCAATAGATAAGACCATTTTACAATTTGGGCCCAAGTTAGAAGCAGAGCCTAAGGTGTAAATAATCGATAGTCCATCTCTCGGAAACTATAAGAGATAATGCAATTTGGCAACCGGCAATGTAATTAGCATGCCGAATATTACTTGGAATGTGAATTGGAACGAAATCGCCAATAGATAAGACCATTTTACAATTTGGGCCCAAGTTAGAAGCAGAGCCTAAGGTGTAAATTATCGATAGTCCATATCTCGGAAACTATAAGAGATAATGCAATTTGGCAACCGGCAATGTAATTAGCATGCCGAATATTACTTGGAATGTGAATTGGAACGAAATCGCTAATAGATAAGACCATTTTACAATTTGGGCCCAAGTTAGAAGCAGCGCCTAAGGTGTAAATTATCGATAGTCCATATCTCGGAAACTATAAGAGATAATGCAATTTGGCAACCGGCAATGTAATTAGCATGCCGAATATTACTTGGAATGTGAATTGGAACGAAATCGCCAATAGATAAGATCATTTTACAATTTGGGCCCAAGTTAGAAGCAGAGCCTAAGGTGTAAATTATCGATAGTCCATATCTCGGAAACTATAAGAGTTAATGCAATTTGGCAACCGGCAATGTAATTAGCATGCCGAATATTACTTGGAATGTGAATTGGAACGAAATCGCCAATAGATAAGACCATTTTACAATTTGGGCCCAAGTTAGAAGCAGAGCCTAATGTGTAAATTATCGATAGTCCATATCTCGGAAACTATAAGAGATAATGCAATTTGGCAACCGGCAATGTAATTAGCATGCCGAATATTACTTGGAATGTGAATTGGAACGAAATTGCCAATAGATAAGACCATTTTACAATTTGGGCCCAAGTTAGAAGCAGAGCCTAAGGTGTAAATTATCGATAGTCCATATCTCTGAAACTATAGGAGATAATGCAATTTCGCAACCGGCAATGTAATTAGCATGCCGAATATTACTTGGAATGTGAATTGGGACGAAATCGCCAATAGATAAGGCCATTTTACAATTTGGGCCCAAGTTAGAAGCAGAGCCTAAGGTGTAAATTATCGATAGTCCATATCTCAGAAACTATAAGAGATAATGCAATTTGGCAACCGGCAATGTAATTAGCATGCCGAATATTACGTGGAATGTGAATTGGAACGAAATCGCCAATAGATAAGACCATTTTACAATTTGGGCCCAAGTTAGAAGCAGAGCCTAAGGTGTAAATTATCGATAGTCCATATCTCGGAAACTATAAGAGATAATGCAATTTGGCAACCGGCAATGTAATTAGCATGCCGAATATTACTTGGAATGTGAATTGGAACGAAATCGCCAATAGATAAGACCATTTTACAATTTGGGCCCAAGTTAGAAGCAGAGCCTAAGGTGTAAATTATCGATAGTCCATATCTCGGAAACTATAAGAGATAATGCAATTTGGCAACAGGCAATGTAATTAGCATGCCGAATATTACTTGGAATGTGAATTGGAACGAAATCGTCAATAGATAAGACCATTTTACAATTTGGGCCCAAGTTAGAAGGAGAGCCTAAGGTGTAAATTATCGATAGTCCATATCTCGGAAACTATAAGAGATAATGCAATTTGGCAACCGGCAATGTAATTAGCATGCCGAATATTACTTGGAATGTGAATTGGAACGAAATCGCCAATAGATAAGACCATTTTACAATTTGGGCCCAAGTTAGAAGCAGAGCCTAAGGTGTAAATTATTGATAGTCTATATCTCGGAAACTATAAGAGATAATGCAATTTCGCAACCGGCAATGTAATTAGCATGCCGAATATCACTTGGAATGTGAATTGGGACGAAATCGCCAATAGATAAGACCATTTTACAATTTGGGCCCAAGTTAGAAGCAGAGCCTAAGGTGTAAATTATCGATAGTCCATATCTCGGAAACTATAAGGGATAATGCAATTTGGCAACCGGCAATGTAATTAGCATGCCGAATATTACTTGGAATGTGAATTGGAACGAAATCGCCAATAGATAAGACCATTTTACAATTTGGGCCCAAGTTAGAAGCAGAGCCTAAGGTGTAAATTATCGATAGTCCATATCTCGGAAACTATAAGAGATAATGCAATTTGGCAACCGGTAATGTAATTAGCATGCCGAATATTACTTGGAATGTGAATTGGAACGAAATCGCCAATAGGTAAGACCATTTTACAATTTGGGCCCAAGTTAGAAGCAGAGCCTAAGGTGTAAATTATCGATAGTCCATATCTCGGAAACTATAAGAGATAATTCAATTTGGCAACCGGCAATGTAATTAGCATGCCGAATATTCCTTGGAATGTGAATTGGAACGAAATCGCCAATAGATAAGACTATTTTACAATTTGGGCCCAAGTTAGAAGCAGAGCCTAAGGTGTAAATTATCGATAGTCCATATCTCGGAAACTATAAGAGATAATGCAATTTGGCAACCGGCAATGTAATTAGCATGCCGAATATTACTTGGAATGTGAATTGGAACGAAATCGCCAATAGATAAGACCATTTTACAATTTGGGCCCAAGTTAGAAGCAGAGCCTAAGGTGTAAATTATTGATAGTCCATATCTCGGAAACTATAAGAGATAATGCAATTTCGCAACCGGCAATGTAATTAGCATGCCGAATATCACTTGGAATGTGAATTGGGACGAAATCGCCAATAGATAAGACCATTTTACAATTTGGGCCCAAGTTAGAAGCAGAGCCTAAGGTGTAAATTATCGATAGTCCATATCTCGGAAACTATAAGAGATAATGCAATTTGGCAACCGGCAATGTAATTAGCATGCCGAATACTATTTGGAATGTGAATTGGAACGAAATCGCCAATAGATAAGACCATTTTACAATTTGGGCCCAAGTTAGAAGCAGAGCCTAAGTTGTAAATTATCGATAATCTATATCTCGGAAACTATAAGAGATAATGCAATTTGGCAACCGGCAATGTAATTAGCATGAAGAATATTACTTGGAATGTGAATTGGAACGAAATCGCCAATAGATAAGACCATTTTACAATTTGGGCCCAAGTTAGAAGCAGAGCCTAAGGTGTAAATTATCGATAGTCCATATCTCGGAAACTATAAGAGATAATGCAATTTCGCAACCGGCAATGTAATTAGCATGCCGAATATTACTTGGAGTGTGAATTGGAACGAAATCGCCAATAGATAAGACCATTTTACAATTTGGGCCCAAGTTAGAAGCAGAGCCTAAGGTGTAAATTATCGATAGTCCATATCTCGGAAACTATAAGAGATAATGCAATTTGGCAACCGGCAATGTAATTAGCATGCCGAATATTACTTGGAATGTGAATTGGAACGAAATCGCCAATAGATAAGACCATTTTACAATTTGGGCCCAAGTTAGAAGCAGAGAATAAGGTGTAAATTATCGATAGTCCATATCTCGGAAACTATAAGAGATAATGCAATTTGGCAACCGGCAATGTAATTAGCATGCCAAATATTACTTGGAATGTGAATTGGAACGAAATCGCCAATAGATAAGACCATTTTACAATTTGGGCCCAAGTTAGAAGCAGAGCCTAAGGTGTAAATTATCGATAGTCCATATCTCGGAAACTATAAGAGATAATGCAATTTGGCAACCGGCAATGTAATTAGCATGCCGAATATTACTTGGAATGTGAATTGCAACTAAATCGCCAATAGATAAGACCATTTTACAATTTGGGCCCAAGTTAGAAGCAGAGCCTAAGGTGTAAATTATCGATAGTCCATATCTCGGAAACTATAAGAGATAATGCAATTTGGCAACCGGCAATGTAATTAGCATGCCGAATATTACTTGGAATGTGAATTGGAACGAAATCGCCAATAGATAAGACCATTTTACAATTTGGGCCCAAGTTAGAAGCAGAGCCTAAGGTGTAAATAATCGATAGTCCATATCTCGGAAACTATAAGAGATAATGCAATTTGGCAACCGGCAATGTAATTAGCATGCCGAATATTACTTGGAATGTGAATTGGAACGAAATCGCCAATAGATAAGACCATTTTACAATTTGGGCCCAAGTTAGAAGCAGAGCCTAAGGTGTAAATTATCGATAGTCCATATCTCGGAAACTATAAGAGATAATGCAATTTGGCAACCGGCAATGTAATTAGCATGCCGAATATTACTTGGAATGTGAATTGGAACGAAATCGCCAATAGATAAGACCATTTTACAATTTGGGCCCAAGTTAGAAGCAGAGCCTAAGGTGTAAATAATCGATAGTCCATATCTCGGAAACTATAAGAGATAATGCAATTTGGCAACCGGCAATGTAATTAGCATGCCGAATATTACTTGGAATGTGAATTGGAACGAAATCGCCAATAGATAAGACCATTTTACAATTTGGGCCCAAGTTAGAAGCAGAGCCTAAGGTGTAAATTATCGATAGTCCATATCTCGGAAACTATAAGAGATAATGCAATTTGGCAACCGGCAATGTAATTAGCATGCCGAATATTACTTGGAATGTGAATTGGAACGAAATCGCCAATAGATAAGACCATTTTACAATTTGGGCCCAAGTTAGAAGCAGAGACTAAGGTGTAAATTATCGATAGTCCATATCTCGGAAACTATAAGTGATAATGCAATTTGGCAACCGGCAATGTAATTAGCATGCCGAATATTACTTGGAATGTGAATTGCAACTAATTCGCCAATAGATAAGACCATTTTACAATTTGGGCCCAAGTTAGAAGCAGAGCCTAAGGTGTAAATTATCGATAGTCCATATCTCGGAAACTATAAGAGATAATGCAATTTGGCAACCGGCAATGTAATTAGCATGCCGAATATTACTTGGAATGTGAATTGGAACGAAATCGCCAATAGATAAGACCATTTTACAATTTGGGCCCAAGTTAGAAGCAGAGCCTAAGGTGTAAATTATCGATAGTCCATATCTCGGAAACTATAAGAGATAATGCAATTTGGCAACCGGCAATGTAAATAGCATGCCGAATATTACTTGGAATGTGAATTGGAACGAAATCGCCAATAGATAAGACCATTTTACAATTTGGGCCCAAGTTAGAAGCAGAGCCTAAGGTGTAAATTATCGATAGTCCATATCTCGGAAACTATAAGAGATAATGCAATTTGGCAACCGGCAATGTAATTAGCATGCCGAATATTACTTGGAATGTGAATTGGAACGAAATCGCCAATAGATAAGACCATTTTACAATTTGGGCCCAAGTTAGAAGCAGAGCCTAAGGTGTAAATTATCGATAGTCCATATCTCGGAAACTATAAGAGATAATGCAATTTGGCAACCGGCAATGTAATTAGCATGCCGAATATTACTTGGAATGTGAATTGGAACGAAATCGCCAATAGATAAGACCATTTTACAATTTGGGCCCAAATTAGAAGCAGAGACTAAGGTGTAAATTATCGATAGTCCATATCTCGGAAACTATAAGAGATAATGCAATTTGGCAACCGGCAATGTAATTAGCATGCCGAATATTACTTGGAATGTGAATTGCAACTAATTCGCCAATAGATAAGACCATTTTACAATTTGGGCCCAAGTTAGAAGCAGAGCCTAAGGTGTAAATTATCGATAGTCCATATCTCGGAAACTATAAGAGATAATGCAATTTGGCAACCGGCAATGTAATTAGCATGCCGAATATTACTTGGAATGTGAATTGGAACGAAATCGCCAATAGATAAGACCATTTTACAATTTGGGCCCAAGTTAGAAGCAGAGCCTAAGGTGTAAATTATCGATAGTCCATATCTCGGAAACTATAAGAGATAATGCAATTTGGCAACCGGCAATGTAATTAGCATGCCGAATATTACTTGGAATGTGAATTGGAACGAAATCGCCAATAGATAAGACCATTTTACAATTTGGGCCCAAGTTAGAAGCAGAGCCTAAGGTGTAAATTATCGATAGTCCATATCTCGGAAACTATAAAAGATAATGCAATTTGGCAACCGGCAATGTAATTAGCATGCCGAATATTACTTGGAGTGTGAATTGGAACGAAATCGCCAATAGATAAGACCATTTTACAATTTGGGCCCAAGTTAGAAGCAGAGCCTAAGGTGTAAATTATCGATAGTCCATATCTCGGAAACTATAAGAGATAATGCAATTTGGCAACCGGCAATGTAATTAGCATGCCGAATATTACTTGGAATGTGAATTGGAACGAAATCGCCAATAGATAAGACCATTTTACAATTTGGGCCCAAGTTAGAAGCAGAGCCTAAGGTGTAAATTATCGATAGTCCATATCTCGGAAACTATAAGAGATAATGCAATTTCGCAACCGGCAATGTAATTAGCATGCCGAATATTACTTGGAGTGTGAATTGGAACGAAATCGCCAATAGATAAGACCATTTTACAATTTGGGCCCAAGTTAGAAGCAGAGCCTAAGGTGTAAATTATCGATAGTCCATATCTCGGAAACTATAAGAGATAATGCAATTTGGCAACCGGCAATGTAATTAGCATGCCGAATATTACTTGGAATGTGAATTGGAACGAAATCGCCAATAGATAAGACCATTTTACAATTTGGGCCCAAGTTAGAAGCAGAGAATAAGGTGTAAATTATCGATAGTCCATATCTCGGAAACTATAAGAGATAATGCAATTTGGCAACCGGCAATGTAATTAGCATGCCAAATATTACTTGGAATGTGAATTGGAACGAAATCGCCAATAGATAAGACCATTTTACAATTTGGGCCCAAGTTAGAAGCAGAGCCTAAGGTGTAAATTATCGATAGTCCATATCTCGGAAACTATAAGAGATAATGCAATTTGGCAACCGGCAATGTAATTAGCATGCCGAATATTACTTGGAATGTGAATTGCAACTAAATCGCCAATAGATAAGACCATTTTACAATTTGGGCCCAAGTTAGAAGCAGAGCCTAAGGTGTAAATTATCGATAGTCCATATCTCGGAAACTATAAGAGATAATGCAATTTGGCAACCGGCAATGTAATTAGCATGCCGAATATTACTTGGAATGTGAATTGGAACGAAATCGCCAATAGATAAGACCATTTTACAATTTGGGCCCAAGTTAGAAGCAGAGCCTAAGGTGTAAATAATCGATAGTCCATATCTCGGAAACTATAAGAGATAATGCAATTTGGCAACCGGCAATGTAATTAGCATGCCGAATATTACTTGGAATGTGAATTGGAACGAAATCGCCAATAGATAAGACCATTTTACAATTTGGGCCCAAGTTAGAAGCAGAGCCTAAGGTGTAAATTATCGATAGTCCATATCTCGGAAACTATAAGAGATAATGCAATTTGGCAACCGGCAATGTAATTAGCATGCCGAATATTACTTGGAATGTGAATTGGAACGAAATCGCCAATAGATAAGACCATTTTACAATTTGGGCCCAAGTTAGAAGCAGAGCCTAAGGTGTAAATAATCGATAGTCCATATCTCGGAAACTATAAGAGATAATGCAATTTGGCAACCGGCAATGTAATTAGCATGCCGAATATTACTTGGAATGTGAATTGGAACGAAATCGCCAATAGATAAGACCATTTTACAATTTGGGCCCAAGTTAGAAGCAGAGCCTAAGGTGTAAATTATCGATAGTCCATATCTCGGAAACTATAAGAGATAATGCAATTTGGCAACCGGCAATGTAATTAGCATGCCGAATATTACTTGGAATGTGAATTGGAACGAAATCGCCAATAGATAAGACCATTTTACAATTTGGGCCCAAGTTAGAAGCAGAGACTAAGGTGTAAATTATCGATAGTCCATATCTCGGAAACTATAAGTGATAATGCAATTTGGCAACCGGCAATGTAATTAGCATGCCGAATATTACTTGGAATGTGAATTGCAACTAATTCGCCAATAGATAAGACCATTTTACAATTTGGGCCCAAGTTAGAAGCAGAGCCTAAGGTGTAAATTATCGATAGTCCATATCTCGGAAACTATAAGAGATAATGCAATTTGGCAACCGGCAATGTAATTAGCATGCCGAATATTACTTGGAATGTGAATTGGAACGAAATCGCCAATAGATAAGACCATTTTACAATTTGGGCCCAAGTTAGAAGCAGAGCCTAAGGTGTAAATTATCGATAGTCCATATCTCGGAAACTATAAGAGATAATGCAATTTGGCAACCGGCAATGTAAATAGCATGCCGAATATTACTTGGAATGTGAATTGGAACGAAATCGCCAATAGATAAGACCATTTTACAATTTGGGCCCAAGTTAGAAGCAGAGCCTAAGGTGTAAATTATCGATAGTCCATATCTCGGAAACTATAAGAGATAATGCAATTTGGCAACCGGCAATGTAATTAGCATGCCGAATATTACTTGGAATGTGAATTGGAACGAAATCGCCAATAGATAAGACCATTTTACAATTTGGGCCCAAGTTAGAAGCAGAGCCTAAGGTGTAAATTATCGATAGTCCATATCTCGGAAACTATAAGAGATAATGCAATTTGGCAACCGGCAATGTAATTAGCATGCCGAATATTACTTGGAATGTGAATTGGAACGAAATCGCCAATAGATAAGACCATTTTACAATTTGGGCCCAAATTAGAAGCAGAGACTAAGGTGTAAATTATCGATAGTCCATATCTCGGAAACTATAAGAGATAATGCAATTTGGCAACCGGCAATGTAATTAGCATGCCGAATATTACTTGGAATGTGAATTGCAACTAATTCGCCAATAGATAAGACCATTTTACAATTTGGGCCCAAGTTAGAAGCAGAGCCTAAGGTGTAAATTATCGATAGTCCATATCTCGGAAACTATAAGAGATAATGCAATTTGGCAACCGGCAATGTAATTAGCATGCCGAATATTACTTGGAATGTGAATTGGAACGAAATCGCCAATAGATAAGACCATTTTACAATTTGGGCCCAAGTTAGAAGCAGAGCCTAAGGTGTAAATTATCGATAGTCCATATCTCGGAAACTATAAGAGATAATGCAATTTGGCAACCGGCAATGTAATTAGCATGCCGAATATTACTTGGAATGTGAATTGGAACGAAATCGCCAATAGATAAGACCATTTTACAATTTGGGCCCAAGTTAGAAGCAGAGCCTAAGGTGTAAATTATCGATAGTCCATATCTCGGAAACTATAAAAGATAATGCAATTTGGCAACCGGCAATGTAATTAGCATGCCGAATATTACTTGGAATGTGAATTGGAACGAAATCGCCAATAGGTAAGACCATTTTACAATTTGGGCCCAAGTTAGAAGCAGAGCCTAAGGTGTAAATTATCGATAGTCCATATCTCGGAAACTATAAGAGTTAATGCAATTTGGCAACCGGCAATGTAATTAGCATGCCGAATATTACTTGGAATGTGAATTGGAACGAAATCGCCAATAGATAAGACCATTTTACAATTTGGGCCCAAGTTAGAAGCAGAGCCTAAGGTGTAAATTATCGATAGTCCATATCCCGGAAACTATAAGAGATAATGCAATTTGGCAACCGGCAATGTAATTAGCATGCCGAATATTACTTGGAATGTGAATTGGAACGAAATTGCCAATAGATAAGACCATTTTACAATTTGGGCCCAAGTTAGAAGCAGAGCCTAAGGTGTAAATTATCGATAGTCCATATCTCGGAAACTATAAGAGATAATGCAATTTGGCAACCGGCAATGTAATTAGCATGCCGAATATTACTTGGAATGTGAATTGGAACGAAATCGCCAATAGATAAGACCATTTTACAATTTGGGCCCAAGTTAGAAGCAGAGCCTAAGGTGTAAATTATCGATAGTCCATATCTCGGAAACTATAAGAGATAATGCAATTTGGCAACCGGCAATGTAATTAGCATGCCGAATATTACTTGGAATGTGAATTGCAACTAAATCGCCAATAGATAAGACCATTTTACAATTTGGGCCCAAGTTAGAAGCAGAGCCTAAGGTGTAAATTATCGATAGTCCATATCTCGGAAACTATAAGAGATAATGCAATTTCGCAACCGGCAATGTAATTAGCATGCCGAATATTACTTGGAAGGTGAATTGGGACGAAATCGCCAATAGATAAGGCCATTTTACAATTTGGGCCCAAGTTAGAAGCAGAGCCTATGGTGTAAATTATCGATAGTCCATATCTCGGAAACTATAAGAAATAATGCAATTTGGCAACCGGCAATGTAATTAGCATGCCGAATATTACTTGGAATGTGAACTGGAACGAAATCGCCAATAGATAAGACCATTTTACAATTTGGGCCCAAGTTAGAAGCAGAGCCTAAGGTGTAAATTATTGATAGTCCATATCTCGGAAACTATAAGAGATAATGCAATTTGGCAACCGGCAATGTAATTAGCATGCCGAATATTACTTGGAATGTGAATTGGAACGAAATCGCCAATAGATAAGACCATTTTACAATTTGGGCCCAAGTTAGAAGCAGAGCCTAAGGTGTAAATTATCGATAGTCCATATCTCGGAAACTATAAGAGATAATGCAATTTGGCAACCGGCAATGTAATTAGCATGCCGAATATTACTTGGAATGTGAATTGGAACGAAATCGCCAATAGATAAGACCATTTTACAATTTGGGCCCAAGTTAGAAGCAGAGCCTAAGGTGTAAATTATCGATAGTCCATATCTCGGAAACTATAAGAGATAATGCAATTTCGCAACCGGCAATGTAATTAGCATGCCGAATATCACTTGGAATGTGAATTGGGACGAAATCGTCAATAGATAAGACCATTTTACAATTTGGGCCCAAGTTAGAAGCAGAGCCTAAGGTGTAAATTATCGATAGTCCATATCTCGGAAACTATAAGAGATAATGCAATTTGGCAACCGGCAATGTAATTAGCATGCCGAATATTACTTGGAATGTGAATTGGAACGAAATCGCCAATAGATAAGACCATTTTACAATTTGGGCCCAAGTTAGAAGCAGAGCCTAAGGTGTAAATTATTGATAGTCCATATCTCGGAAACTATAAGAGATAATGCAATTTCGCAACCGGCAATGTAATTAGCATGCCGAATATCACTTGGAATGTGAATTGAGACGAAATCGCCAATAGATAAGACCATTTTACAATTTGGGCCCAAGTTAGAAGCAGAGCCTAAGGTGTAAGTTATCGATAGTCCATATCTCGGAAACTATAAGAGATAATGCAATTTGGCAACCGGCAATGTAATTAGCATGCCGAATATTACTTGGAATGTGAATTTTAACGAAATCGCCAATAGATAAGACCATTTTACAATTTGGGCCCAAGTTAGAAGCAGAGCCTAAGGTGTAAATTATCGATAGTCTATATCTCGGAAACTATAAGAGATAATGCAATTTGGCAACCGGCAATGTAATTAGCATGCCGAATATTACTTGGAATGTGAATTGGAACGAAATCGCCAATAGATAAGACCATTTTACAATTTGGGCCCAAGTTAGAAGCAGAGCCTAAGGTGTAAATTATCGATAGTCCATATCTCGGAAACTATAAGAGATAATGCAATTTCGCAACCGGCAATGTAATTAGCATGCCGAATATTACTTGGAGTGTGAATTGGAACCAAATCGCCAATAGATAAGACCATTTTACAATTTGGGCCCAAGTTAGAAGCAGAGACTAAGGTGTAAATTATCGATAGTCCATATCTCGGAAACTATAAGAGATAATGCAATTTGGCAACCGGTAATGTAATTAGCATGCCGAATATTACTTGGAATGTGAATTGGAACGAAATCGCCAATAGATAAGACCATTTTACAATTTGGGCCCAAGTTAGAAGCAGAGCCTAAGGTGTAAATTATCGATAGTCCATATCTCGGAAACTATAAGAGATAATGCAATTTGGCAACCGGCAATGTAATTAGCATGCCGAATATTACTTGGAATGTGAATTGCAACTAAATCGCCAATAGATAAGACCATTTTACAATTTGGGCCCAAGTTAGAAGCAGAGCCTAAGGTGTAAATTATCGATAGTCCATATCTCGGAAACTATAAGAGATAATGCAATTTGGCAACCGGCAATGTAATTAGCATGCCGAATATTACTTGGAATGTGAATTGGAACGAAATCGCCAATAGATAAGACCATTTTACAATTTGGGCCCAAGTTAGAAGCAGGGCCTAAGGTGTAAATTATCGATAGTCCATATCTCGAAAACTATAAGAGATAATGCAATTTGGCAACCGGCAATGTAATTAGCATGCCGAATATTACTTGGAATGTGAATTGGAACGAAATCGCCAATAGATAAGACCATTTTACAATTTGGGCCCAAGTTAGAAGCAGAGCCTAAGGTGTAAATTATCGATAGTCCATATCTCGGAAACTATAAGAGATAATGCAATTTGGCAACCGGCAATGTAATTAGCATGCCGAATATTACTTGGAATGTGAATTGGAACGAAATCGCCAATAGATAAGACCATTTTACAATTTGGGCCCAAGTTAGAAGCAGAGCCTAAGGTGTAAATTATTGATAGTCCATATCTCGGAAACTATAAGAGATAATGCAATTTCGCAACCGGCAATGTAATTAGCATGCCGAATATTACTTGGAATGTGAATTGGAACGAAATCGTCAATAGATAAGACCATTTTACAATTTGGGCCCAAGTTAGAAGCAGAGCCTAAGGTGTAAATTATCGATAGTCCATATCTCGGAAACTATAAGAGATAA
Source organism: Rhynchophorus ferrugineus (assembly GCF_030347505.1). NCBI lineage: Eukaryota > Metazoa > Arthropoda > Insecta > Coleoptera > Curculionidae > Rhynchophorus > Rhynchophorus ferrugineus. Next base: position 175,407 of record NW_027472650.1, on the reverse strand, counting down.
TGCAATTTGGCAACCGGCAATGTAATTAGCATGCCGAATATTACTTGGAGTGTGAATTGGAACGAAATCGCCAATAGATAAAACCATTTTACAATTTGGGCCCAAGTTAGAAGCAGAGCCTAAGGTGTAAATTATCGATAGTCCATATCTCGGAAACTATAAGAGATAATGCAATTTGGCAACCGGCAATGTAATTAGCATGCCGAATATTACTTGGAATGTGAATTGGAACGAAATCGCCAATAGATAAGACCATTTTACAATTTGGGCCCAAGTTAGAAGCAGAGCCTAAGGTGTAAATTATCGATAGTCCATATCTCGGAAACTATAAGAGATAATGCAATTTCGCAACCGGCAATGTAATTAGCATGCCGAATATCACTTGGAATGTGAATTGGGACGAAATCGTCAATAGATAAGACCATTTTACAATTTGGGCCCAAGTTAGAAGCAGAGCCTAAGGTGTAAATTATCGATAGTCCATATCTCGGAAACTATAAGAGATAATGCAATTTGGCAACCGGCAATGTAATTAGCATGCCGAATATTACTTGGAATGTGAATTGAAACGAAATCGCCAATAGATAAGACCATTTTACAATTTGGGCCCAAGTTAGAAGCAGAGCCTAAGGTGTAAATTATCGATAGTCCATATCTCGGAAACTATAAGAGATAATGCAATTTGGCAACCGGCAATGTAATTAGCATGCCGAATATTACTTGGAATGTGAATTGGAACGAAATCGCCAATAGATAAGACCATTTTACAATTTGGGCCCAAGTTAGAAGCAGAGCCTAAGGTGTAAATTATTGATAGTCCATATCTCGGAAACTATAAGAGATAATGCAATTTCGCAAATGGCAATGTAATTAGCATGCCGAATATCACTTGGAATGTGAATTGAGACGAAATCGCCAATAGATAAGACCATTTTACAATTTGGGCCCAAGTTAGAAGCAGAGCCTAAGGTGTAAGTTATCGATAGTCCATATCTCGGAAACTATAAGAGATAATGCAATTTGGCAACCGGCAATGTAATTAGCATGCCGAATATTACTTGGAATGTGAATTGGAACGAAATCGCCAATAGATAAGACCATTTTACAATTTGGGCCCAAGTTAGAAGCAGAGCCTAAGGTGTAAATTATCGATAGTCTATATCTCGGAAACTATAAGAGATAATGCAATTTGGCAACCGGCAATGTAATTAGCATGCCGAATATTACTTGGAATGTGAATTGGAACGAAATCGCCAATAGATAAGACCATTTTACAATTTGGGCCCAAGTTAGAAGCAGAGCCTAAGGTGTAAATTATCGATAGTCCATATCTCGGAAACTATAAGAGATAATGCAATTTCGCAACCGGCAATGTAATTAGCATGCCGAATATTACTTGGAGTGTGAATTGGAACCAAATCGCCAATAGATAAGACCATTTTACAATTTGGGCCCAAGTTAGAAGCAGAGACTAAGGTGTAAATTATCGATAGTCCATATCTCGGAAACTATAAGAGATAATGCAATTTGGCAACCGGTAATGTAATTAGCATGCCGAATATTACTTGGAATGTGAATTGGAACGAAATCGCCAATAGATAAGACCATTTTACAATTTGGGCCCAAGTTAGAAGCAGAGCCTAAGGTGTAAATTATCGATAGTCCATATCTCGGAAACTATAAGAGATAATGCAATTTGGCAACCGGCAATGTAATTAGCATGCCGAATATTACTTGGAATGTGAATTGCAACTAAATCGCCAATAGATAAGACCATTTTACAATTTGGGCCCAAGTTAGAAGCAGAGCCTAAGGTGTAAATTATCGATAGTCCATATCTCGGAAACTATAAGAGATAATGCAATTTGGCAACCGGCAATGTAATTAGCATGCCGAATATTACTTGGAATGTGAATTGGAACGAAATCGCCAATAGATAAGACCATTTTACAATTTGGGCCCAAGTTAGAAGCAGGGCCTAAGGTGTAAATTATCGATAGTCCATATCTCGAAAACTATAAGAGATAATGCAATTTGGCAACCGGCAATGTAATTAGCATGCCGAATATTACTTGGAATGTGAATTGGAACGAAATCGCCAATAGATAAGACCATTTTACAATTTGGGCCCAAGTTAGAAGCAGAGCCTAAGGTGTAAATTATCGATAGTCCATATCTCGGAAACTATAAGAGATAATGCAATTTGGCAACCGGCAATGTAATTAGCATGCCGAATATTACTTGGAATGTGAATTGGAACGAAATCGCCAATAGATAAGACCATTTTACAATTTGGGCCCAAGTTAGAAGCAGAGCCTAAGGTGTAAATTATTGATAGTCCATATCTCGGAAACTATAAGAGATAATGCAATTTCGCAACCGGCAATGTAATTAGCATGCCGAATATTACTTGGAATGTGAATTGGAACGAAATCGTCAATAGATAAGACCATTTTACAATTTGGGCCCAAGTTAGAAGCAGAGCCTAAGGTGTAAATTATCGATAGTCCATATCTCGGAAACTATAAGAGATAATGCAATTTGGCAACCGGCAATGTAATTAGCATGCCGAATATTACTTGGAGTGTGAATTGGAACGAAATCGCCAATAGATAAAACCATTTTACAATTTGGGCCCAAGTTAGAAGCAGAGCCTAAGGTGTAAATTATCGATAGTCCATATCTCGGAAACTATAAGAGATAATGCAATTTGGCAACCGGCAATGTAATTAGCATGCCGAATATTACTTGGAATGTGAATTGGAACGAAATCGCCAATAGATAAGACCATTTTACAATTTGGGCCCAAGTTAGAAGCAGAGCCTAAGGTGTAAATTATCGATAGTCCATATCTCGGAAACTATAAGAGATAATGCAATTTGGCAACCGGCAATGTAATTAGCATGCCGAATATTACTTGGAATGTGAATTGGAACGAAATCGCCAATAGATAAGACCATTTTACAATTTGGGCCCAAGTTAGAAGCAGAGCCTAAGGTGTAAATTATTGATAGTCCATATCTCGGAAACTATAAGAGATAATGCAATTTCGCAACCGGCAATGTAATTAGCATGCCGAATATTACTTGGAATGTGAATTGGAACGAAATCGTCAATAGATAAGACCATTTTACAATTTGGGCCCAAGTTAGAAGCAGAGCCTAAGGTGTAAATTATCGATAGTCCATATCTCGGAAACTATAAGAGATAATGCAATTTGGCAACCGGCAATGTAATTAGCATGCCGAATATTACTTGGAATGTGAATTGGAACGAAATCGCCAATAGGTAAGACCATTTTACAATTTGGGCCCAAGTTAGAAGCAGAGCCTAAGGTGTAAATTATCGATAGTCCATATCTCGGAAACTATAAGAGATAATTCAATTTGGCAACCGGCAATGTAATTAGCATGCCGAATATTCCTTGGAATGTGAATTGGAACGAAATCGCCAATAGATAAGACCATTTTACAATTTGGGCCCAAGTTAGAAGCAGAGCCTAAGGTGTAAATTATCGATAGTCCATATATCGGAAACTATAAGAGATAATGCAATTTGGCAACCGGCAATGTAATTAGCATGCCGAATATTACTTGGAATATGAATTGGAACGAAATCGCCAATAGGTAAGACCATTTCACAATTTGGGCCCAAGTTAGAAGCAGAGCCTAAGGTGTAAATTATCGATAGTCCATATCTCGGAAACTATAAGAGATAATGCAATTTCGCAACCGGCAATGTAATTAGCATGCCGAATATCACTTGGAATGTGAATTGGGACGAAATCGCCAATAGATAAGACCATTTTACAATTTGGGCCCAAGTTAGAAGCAGAGCCTAAGGTGTAAATTATCGATAGTCCATATCTCGGAAACTATAAGAGATAATTCAATTTGGCAACCGGCAATGTAATTAGCATGCCGAATATTCCTTGGAATGTGAATTGGAACGAAATCGCCAATAGATAAGACCATTTTACAATTTGGGCCCAAGTTAGAAGCAGAGCCTAAGGTGTAAATTATCGATAGTCCATATATCGGAAACTATAAGAGATAATGCAATTTGGCAACCGGCAATGTAATTAGCATGCCGAATATTACTTGGAATATGAATTGGAACGAAATCGCCAATAGGTAAGACCATTTCACAATTTGGGCCCAAGTTAGAAGCAGAGCCTAAGGTGTAAATTATCGATAGTCCATATCTCGGAAACTATAAGAGATAATTCAATTTGGCAACCGGCAATGTAATTAGCATGCCGAATATTACTTGGAATGTGAATTGGAACGAAATCGCCAATAGATAAGACCATTTTACAATTTGGGCCCAAGTTAGAAGCAGAGCCTAAGGTGTAAATTATCGATAGTCCATATCTCGGAAACTATAAGAGATAATGCAATTTCGCAACCGGCAATGTAATTAGCATGCCGAATATCACTTGGAATGTGAATTGGGACGAAATCGCCAATAGATAAGACCATTTTACAATTTGGGCCCAAGTTAGAAGCAGTGCCTAAGGTGTAAATTATCGATAGTCCATATCTCGGAAACTATAAGAGATAATGCAATTTGGCAACCGGCAATGTAATTAGCATGCCGAATATTACTTGGAATGTGAATTGGAACGAAATCGCCAATAGATAAGACCATTTTACAATTTGGGCCCAAGTTAGAAGCAGAGCCTAAGGTGTAAATTATCGATAGTCCATATCTCGGAAACTATAAGAGATAATGCAATTTGGCAACCGGCAATGTAATTAGCATGCCGAATATTACTTGGAATATGAATTGGAACGAAATCGCCAATAGGTAAGACCATTTTACAATTTGGGCCCAAGTTAGAAGCAGAGCCTAAGGTGTAAATTATCGATAGTCCATATCTCGGAAACTATAAGAGATAATTCAATTTGGCAACCGGCAATGTAATTAGCATGCCGAATATTACTTGGAATGTGAATTGGAACGAAATCGCCAATAGATAAGACCATTTTACAATTTGGGCCCAAATTAGAAGCAGAGCCTAAGGTGTAAATTATCGATAGTCCATATCTCGGAAACTATAAGAGATAATGCAATTTGGCAACCGGCAATGTAATTAGCATGCCGAATATTACTTGGAATGTGAATTGGAACGAAATCGCCAATAGATAAGACCATTTTACAATTTGGGCCCAAGTTAGAAGCAGAGCCTAAGGTGTAAATTATCGATAGTCCATATCTCGGAAACTATAAGAGATAATGCAATTTGGCAACCGGCAATGTAATTAGCATGCCGAATATTACTTGGAATGTGAATTGCAACTAAATCGCCAATAGATAAGACCATTTTACAATTTGGGCCCAAGTTAGAAGCAGAGCCTAAGGTGTAAATTATCGATAGTCCATATCTCGGAAACTATAAGAGATAATGCAATTTGGCAACCGGCAATGTAATTAGCATGCCGAATATTACTTGGAATGTGAATTGGAACGAAATCGCCAATAGATAAGACCATTTTACAATTTGGGCCCAAGTTAGAAGCAGAGCCTAAGGTGTAAATTATCGATAGTCCATATCTCGGAAACTATAAGAGATAATGCAATTTGGCAACCGGCAATGTAATTAGCATGCCGAATATTACTTGGAATGTGAATTGGAACGAAATCGCCAATAGATAAGACCATTTTACAATTTGGGCCCAAGTTAGAAGCAGAGCCTAAGGTGTAAATTATCGATAGTCCATATCTCGGAAACTATAAGAGATAATGCAATTTGGCAACCGGCAATGTAATTAGCATGCCGAATATTACTTGGAATGTGAATTGGAACGAAATCGCCAATAGATAAGACCATTTTACAATTTGGGCCCAAGTTAGAAGCAGAGACTAAGGTGTAAATTATCGATAGTCCATATCTCGGAAACTATAAGAGATAATGCATTTTGGCAACCGGCAATGTAATTAGCATGCCCAATATTACTTGGAATGTGAATTGCAACTAATTCGCCAATAGATAAGACCATTTTACAATTTGGGCCCAAGTTAGAAGCAGAGCCTAAGGTGTAAATTATCGATAGTCCATATCTCGGAAACTATAAGAGATAATGCAATTTGGCAACCGGCAATGTAATTAGCATGCCGAATATTACTTGGAATGTGAATTGGAACGAAATCGCCAATAGATAAGACCATTTTACAATTTGGGCCCAAGTTAGAAGCAGAGCCTAAGGTGTAAATTATCGATAGTCCATATCTCGGAAACTATAAGAGATAATGCAATTTGGCAACCGGCAATGTAATTAGCATGCCGAATATTACTTGGAATGTGAATTGGAACGAAATCGCCAATAGATAAGGCCATTTTACAATTTGGGCCCAAGTTAGAAGCAGAGCCTAAGGTGTAAATTATCGATAATCCATATCTCGGAAACTATAAGAGATAATGCAATTTGGCAACCGGCAATGTAATTAGCATGCCGAATATTACTTGGAATGTGAATTGGAACGAAATCGCCAATAGATAAGACCATTTTACAATTTGGGCCCAAGTTAGAAGCAGAGCCTAAGGTGTAAATTATCGATAGTCCATATCTCGGAAACTATAAGAGATAATGCAATTTGGCAACCGGCAATGTAATTAGCATGCCGTATATTACTTGGAATGTGAATTGGAACGAAATCGCCAATAGATAAGACCATTTTACAATTTGGGCCCAAATTAGAAGCAGAGACTAAGGTGTAAATTATCGATAGTCCATATCTCGGAAACTATAAGAGATAATGCAATTTGGCAACCGGCAATGTAATTAGCATGCCGAATATTACTTGGAATGTGAATTGCAACTAATTCGCCAATAGATAAGACCATTTTACAATTTGGGCCCAAGTTAGAAGCAGAGCCTAAGGTGTAAATTATCGATAGTCCATATCTCGGAAACTATAAGAGATAATGCAATTTGGCAACCGGCAATGTAATTAGCATGCCGAATATTACTTGGAATGTGAATTGGAACGAAATCGCCAATAGATAAGACCATTTTACAATTTGGGCCCAAGTTAGAAACAGAGCCTAAGGTGTAAATTATCGATAGTCCATATCTCGGAAACTATAAGAGATAATGCAATTTGGCAACCGGCAATGTAATTAGCATGCCGAATATTACTTGGAATATGAATTGGAACGAAATCGCCAATAGGTAAGACCATTTTACAATTTGGGCCCAAGTTAGAAGCAGAGCCTAAGGTGTAAATTATCGATAGTCCATATCTCGGAAACTATAAGAGATAATTCAATTTGGCAACCGGCAATGTAATTAGCATGCCGAATATTACTTGGAATGTGAATTGGAACGAAATCGCCAATAGATAAGACCATTTTACAATTTGGGCCCAAGTTAGAAGCAGAGCCTAAGGTGTAAATTATCGATAGTCCATATCTCGGAAACTATAAGAGATAATGCAATTTGGCAACCGGCAATGTAATTAGCATGCCGAATATTACTTGGAATGTGAATTGGAACGAAATCGCCAATAGATAAGACCATTTTACAATTTGGGCCCAAGTTATAAGCAGAGCCTATGGTGTAAATTATCGATAGTCCATATCTCGGAAACTATAAGAGATAATGCAATTTGGCAACCGGCAATGTAATTAGCATGCCGAATATTACTTGGAATGTGATTTGGAACGAAATCGCCAATAGATAAGATCATTTTACAATTTGGGCCCAAGTTAGAAGCAGAGCCTAAGGTGTAAATTATCGATAGTCCATATCTCGGAAACTATAAGAGTTAATGCAATTTGGCAACCGGCAATGTAATTAGCATGCCGAATATTACTTGGAATGTGAATTGGAACAAAATCGCCAATAGATAAGACCATTTTACAATTTGGGCCCAAGTTAGAAGCAGAGCCTAAGGTGTAAATTATCGATAGTCCATATCTCGGAAACTATAAGAGATAATGCAATTTGGCAACCGGCAATGTAATTAGCATGCCGAATATTACTTGGAATGTGAATTGGAACGAAATTGCCAATAGATAAGACCATTTTACAATTTGGGCCCAAGTTAGAAGCAGAGCCTAAGGTGTAAATTATCGATAGTCCATATCTCTGAAACTATAAGAGATAATGCAATTTCGCAACCGGCAATGTAATTAGCATGCCGAATATTACTTGGAATGTGAATTGGGACGAAATCGCCAATAGATAAGGCCATTTTACAATTTGGGCCCAAGTTAGAAGCAGAGCCTAAGGTGTAAATTATCGATAGTCCATATCCCAGAAACTATAAGAGATAATGCAATTTGGCAACCGGCAATGTAATTAGCATGCCGAATATTACTTGGAATGTGAATTGGAACGAAATCGCCAATAGATAAGACCATTTTACAATTTGGGCCCAAGTTAGAAGCAGAGCCTAAGGTGTAAATTATTGATAGTCCATATCTCGGAAACTATAAGAGATAATGCAATTTCGCAACCGGCAATGTAATTAGCATGCCGAATATTACTTGGAATGTGAATTGGAACGAAATCGTCAATAGATAAGACCATTTTACAATTTGGGCCCAAGTTAGAAGCAGAGCCTAAGGTGTAAATTATCGATAGTCCATATCTCGGAAACTATAAGAGATAATGCAATTTGGCAACCGGCAATGTAATTAGCATGCCGAATATTACTTGGAATGTGAATTGGAACGAAATCGCCAATAGATAAAACCATTTTACAATTTGGGCCCAAGTTAGAAGCAGAGCCTAAGGTGTAAATTATCGATAGTCCATATCTCGGAAACTATAAGAGATAATGCAATTTGGCAACCGGCAATGTAATTAGCATGCCGAATATTACTTGGAATGTGAATTGGAACGAAATCGCCAATAGATAAGACCATTTTACAATTTGGGCCCAAGTTAGAAGCAGAGCCTAAGGTGTAAATTATTGATAGTCCATATCTCGGAAACTATAAGAGATAATGCAATTTCGCAACCGGCAATGTAATTAGCATGCCGAATATCACTTGGAATGTGAATTGGGAAGAAATCGCCAATAGATAAGACCATTTTACAATTTGGGCCCAAGTTAGAAGCAGAGCCTAAGGTGTAAATAATCGATCGTCCATCTCTCGGAAACTATAAGAGATAATGCAATTTGGCAACCGGCAATGTAATTAGCATGCCGAATATTACTTGGAATGTGAATTGGAACGAAATCGCCAATAGATAAGACCATTTTACAATTTGGGCCCAAGTTAGAAGCAGAGCCTAAGGTGTAAATTATCGATAGTCCATATCTCGGAAACTATAAGAGATAATGCAATTTGGCAACCGGCAATGTAATTAGCATGCCGAATATTACTTGGAATGTGAATTGGAACGAAATCGCTAATAGATAAGACCATTTTACAATTTGGGCCCAAGTTAGAAGCAGCGCCTAAGGTGTAAATTATCGATAGTCCATATCTCGGAAACTATAAGAGATAATGCAATTTGGCAACCTGCAATGTAATTAGCATGCCGAATATTACTTGGAATGTGAATTGGAACGAAATCGCCAATAGATAAGATCATTTTACAATTTGGGCCCAAGTTAGAAGCAGAGCCTAAGGTGTAAATTATCGATAGTCCATATCTCGGAAACTATAAGAGTTAATGCAATTTGGCAACCGGCAATGTAATTAGCATGCCGAATATTACTTGGAATGTGAATTGGAACGAAATCGCCAATAGATAAGACCATTTTACAATTTGGGCCCAAGTTAGAAGCAGAGCCTAATGTGTAAATTATCGATAGTCCATATCTCGGAAACTATAAGAGATAATGCAATTTGGCAACCGGCAATGTAATTAGCATGCCGAATATTACTTGGAATGTGAATTGGAACGAAATTGCCAATAGATAAGACCATTTTACAATTTGGGCCCAAGTTAGAAGCAGAGCCTAAGGTGTAAATTATCGATAGTCCATATCTCTGAAACTATAGGAGATAATGCAATTTCGCAACCGGCAATGTAATTAGCATGCCGAATATTACTTGGAATGTGAATTGGGACGAAATCGCCAATAGATAAGGCCATTTTACAATTTGGGCCCAAGTTAGAAGCAGAGCCTAAGGTGTAAATTATCGATAGTCCATATCTCAGAAACTATAAGAGATAATGCAATTTGGCAACCGGCAATGTAATTAGCATGCCGAATATTACGTGGAATGTGAATTGGAACGAAATCGCCAATAGATAAGACCATTTTACAATTTGGGCCCAAGTTAGAAGCAGAGCCTAAGTTGTAAATTATCGATAGTCCATATCTCGGAAACTATAAGAGATAATGCAATTTGGCAACCGGCAATGTAATTAGCATGCCGAATATTACTTGGAATGTGAATTGGAACGAAATCGCCAATAGATAAGACCATTTTACAATTTGGGCCCAAGTTAGAAGCAGAGCCTAAGGTGTAAATTATCGATAGTCCATATCTCGGAAACTATAAGAGATAATGCAATTTGGCAACAGGCAATGTAATTAGCATGCCGAATATTACTTGGAATGTGAATTGGAACGAAATCGTCAATAGATAAGACCATTTTACAATTTGGGCCCAAGTTAGAAGGAGAGCCTAAGGTGTAAATTATCGATAGTCCATATCTCGGAAACTATAAGAGATAATGCAATTTGGCAACCGGCAATGTAATTAGCATGCCGAATATTACTTGGAATGTGAATTGGAACGAAATCGCCAATAGATAAAACCATTTTACAATTTGGGCCCAAGTTAGAAGCAGAGCCTAAGGTGTCAATTATCGATAGTCCATATCTCGGAAACTATAAGAGATAATGCAATTTGGCAACCGGCAATGTAATTAGCATGCCGAATATTACTTGGAATGTGAATTGGAACGAAATCGCCAATAGATAAGACCATTTTACAATTTGGGCCCAAGTTAGAAGCAGAGCCTAAGGTGTAAATTATCGATAGTCCATATCTCGGAAACTATAAGAGATAATGCAATTTGGCAACCGGCAATGTAATTAGCATGCCGAATATTACTTGGAATGTGAATTGGAACGAAATTGCCAATAGATAAGACCATTTTACAATTTGGGCCCAAGTTAGAAGCAGAGCCTAAGGTGTAAATTATTGATAGTCCATATCTCGGAAACTATAAGAGATAATGCAATTTCGCAACCGGCAATGTAATTAGCATGCCGAATATTACTTGGAATGTGAATTGGAACGAAATCGTCAATAGATAAGACCATTTTACAATTTGGGCCCAAGTTAGAAGCAGAGCCTAAGGTGTAAATTATCGATAGTCCATATCTCGGAAACTATAAGAGATAATGCAATTTGGCAACCGGCAATGTAATTAGCATGCCGAATATTACTTGGAATGTGAATTGGAACGAAATCGCCAATAGATAAAACCATTTTACAATTTGGGCCCAAGTTAGAAGCAGAGCCTAAGGTGTAAATTATCGATAGTCCATATCTCGGAAACTATAAGAGATAATGCAATTTGGCAACCGGCAATGTAATTAGCATGCCGAATATTACTTGGAATGTGAATTGGAACGAAATCGCCAATAGATAAGACCATTTTACAATTTGGGCCCAAGTTAGAAGCAGAGCCTAAGGTGTAAATTATTGATAGTCCATATCTCGGAAACTATAAGAGATAATGCAATTTCGCAACCGGCAATGTAATTAGCATGCCGAATATCACTTGGAATGTGAATTGGGAAGAAATCGCCAATAGATAAGACCATTTTACAATTTGGGCCCAAGTTAGAAGCAGAGCCTAAGGTGTAAATAATCGATAGTCCATCTCTCGGAAACTATAAGAGATAATGCAATTTGGCAACCGGCAATGTAATTAGCATGCCGAATATTACTTGGAATGTGAATTGGAACGAAATCGCCAATAGATAAGACCATTTTACAATTTGGGCCCAAGTTAGAAGCAGAGCCTAAGGTGTAAATTATCGATAGTCCATATCTCGGAAACTATAAGAGATAATGCAATTTGGCAACCGGCAATGTAATTAGCATGCCGAATATTACTTGGAATGTGAATTGGAACGAAATCGCTAATAGATAAGACCATTTTACAATTTGGGCCCAAGTTAGAAGCAGCGCCTAAGGTGTAAATTATCGATAGTCCATATCTCGGAAACTATAAGAGATAATGCAATTTGGCAACCGGCAATGTAATTAGCATGCCGAATATTACTTGGAATGTGAATTGGAACGAAATCGCCAATAGATAAGATCATTTTACAATTTGGGCCCAAGTTAGAAGCAGAGCCTAAGGTGTAAATTATCGATAGTCCATATCTCGGAAACTATAAGAGTTAATGCAATTTGGCAACCGGCAATGTAATTAGCATGCCGAATATTACTTGGAATGTGAATTGGAACGAAATCGCCAATAGATAAGACCATTTTACAATTTGGGCCCAAGTTAGAAGCAGAGCCTAATGTGTAAATTATCGATAGTCCATATCTCGGAAACTATAAGAGATAATGCAATTTGGCAACCGGCAATGTAATTAGCATGCCGAATATTACTTGGAATGTGAATTGGAACGAAATTGCCAATAGATAAGACCATTTTACAATTTGGGCCCAAGTTAGAAGCAGAGCCTAAGGTGTAAATTATCGATAGTCCATATCTCTGAAACTATAGGAGATAATGCAATTTCGCAACCGGCAATGTAATTAGCATGCCGAATATTACTTGGAATGTGAATTGGGACGAAATCGCCAATAGATAAGGCCATTTTACAATTTGGGCCCAAGTTAGAAGCAGAGCCTAAGGTGTAAATTATCGATAGTCCATATCTCAGAAACTATAAGAGATAATGCAATTTGGCAACCGGCAATGTAATTAGCATGCCGAATATTACGTGGAATGTGAATTGGAACGAAATCGCCAATAGATAAGACCATTTTACAATTTGGGCCCAAGTTAGAAGCAGAGCCTAAGGTGTAAATTATCGATAGTCCATATCTCGGAAACTATAAGAGATAATGCAATTTGGCAACCGGCAATGTAATTAGCATGCCGAATATTACTTGGAATGTGAATTGGAACGAAATCGCCAATAGATAAGACCATTTTACAATTTGGGCCCAAGTTAGAAGCAGAGCCTAAGGTGTAAATTATCGATAGTCCATATCTCGGAAACTATAAGAGATAATGCAATTTGGCAACAGGCAATGTAATTAGCATGCCGAATATTACTTGGAATGTGAATTGGAACGAAATCGTCAATAGATAAGACCATTTTACAATTTGGGCCCAAGTTAGAAGGAGAGCCTAAGGTGTAAATTATCGATAGTCCATATCTCGGAAACTATAAGAGATAATGCAATTTGGCAACCGGCAATGTAATTAGCATGCCGAATATTACTTGGAATGTGAATTGGAACGAAATCGCCAATAGATAAAACCATTTTACAATTTGGGCCCAAGTTAGAAGCAGAGCCTAAGGTGTCAATTATCGATAGTCCATATCTCGGAAACTATAAGAGATAATGCAATTTGGCAACCGGCAATGTAATTAGCATGCCGAATATTACTTGGAATGTGAATTGGAACGAAATCGCCAATAGATAAGACCATTTTACAATTTGGGCCCAAGTTAGAAGCAGAGCCTAAGGTGTAAATTATTGATAGTCTATATCTCGGAAACTATAAGAGATAATGCAATTTCGCAACCGGCAATGTAATTAGCATGCCGAATATCACTTGGAATGTGAATTGGGACGAAATCGCCAATAGATAAGACCATTTTACAATTTGGGCCCAAGTTAGAAGCAGAGCCTAAGGTGTAAATTATCGATAGTCCATATCTCGGAAACTATAAGGGATAATGCAATTTGGCAACCGGCAATGTAATTAGCATGCCGAATATTACTTGGAATGTGAATTGGAACGAAATCGCCAATAGATAAGACCATTTTACAATTTGGGCCCAAGTTAGAAGCAGAGCCTAAGGTGTAAATTATCGATAGTCCATATCTCGGAAACTATAAGAGATAATTCAATTTGGCAACCGGCAATGTAATTAGCATGCCGAATATTCCTTGGAATGTGAATTGGAACGAAATCGCCAATAGATAAGACTATTTTACAATTTGGGCCCAAGTTAGAAGCAGAGCCTAAGGTGTAAATTATCGATAGTCCATATCTCGGAAACTATAAGAGATAATGCAATTTGGCAACCGGCAATGTAATTAGCATGCCGAATATTACTTGGAATGTGAATTGGAACGAAATCGCCAATAGATAAGACCATTTTACAATTTGGGCCCAAGTTAGAAGCAGAGCCTAAGGTGTAAATTATTGATAGTCCATATCTCGGAAACTATAAGAGATAATGCAATTTCGCAACCGGCAATGTAATTAGCATGCCGAATATCACTTGGAATGTGAATTGGGACGAAATCGCCAATAGATAAGACCATTTTACAATTTGGGCCCAAGTTAGAAGCAGAGTCTAAGGTGTAAATTATCGATAGTCCATATCTCGGAAACTATAAGAGATAATGCAATTTGGCAACCGGCAATGTAATTAGCATGCCGAATACTATTTGGAATGTGAATTGGAACGAAATCGCCAATAGATAAGACCATTTTACAATTTGGGCCCAAGTTAGAAGCAGAGCCTAAGTTGTAAATTATCGATAATCTATATCTCGGAAACTATAAGAGATAATGCAATTTGGCAACCGGCAATGTAATTAGCATGAAGAATATTACTTGGAATGTGAATTGGAACGAAATCGCCAATAGATAAGACCATTTTACAATTTGGGCCCAAGTTAGAAGCAGAGCCTAAGGTGTAAATTATCGATAGTCCATATCTCGGAAACTATAAGAGATAATGCAATTTCGCAACCGGCAATGTAATTAGCATGCCGAATATTACTTGGAGTGTGAATTGGAACGAAATCGCCAATAGATAAGACCATTTTACAATTTGGGCCCAAGTTAGAAGCAGAGCCTAAGGTGTAAATTATCGATAGTCCATATCTCGGAAACTATAAGAGATAATGCAATTTGGCAACCGGCAATGTAATTAGCATGCCGAATATTACTTGGAATGTGAATTGGAACGAAATCGCCAATAGATAAGACCATTTTACAATTTGGGCCCAAGTTAGAAGCAGAGAATAAGGTGTAAATTATCGATAGTCCATATCTCGGAAACTATAAGAGATAATGCAATTTGGCAACCGGCAATGTAATTAGCATGCCAAATATTACTTGGAATGTGAATTGGAACGAAATCGCCAATAGATAAGACCATTTTACAATTTGGGCCCAAGTTAGAAGCAGAGCCTAAGGTGTAAATTATCGATAGTCCATATCTCGGAAACTATAAGAGATAATGCAATTTGGCAACCGGCAATGTAATTAGCATGCCGAATATTACTTGGAATGTGAATTGCAACTAAATCGCCAATAGATAAGACCATTTTACAATTTGGGCCCAAGTTAGAAGCAGAGCCTAAGGTGTAAATTATCGATAGTCCATATCTCGGAAACTATAAGAGATAATGCAATTTGGCAACCGGCAATGTAATTAGCATGCCGAATATTACTTGGAATGTGAATTGGAACGAAATCGCCAATAGATAAGACCATTTTACAATTTGGGCCCAAGTTAGAAGCAGAGCCTAAGGTGTAAATTATCGATAGTCCATATCTCGGAAACTATAAGAGATAATGCAATTTGGCAACCGGCAATGTAATTAGCATGCCGAATATTACTTGGATTGTGAATTGGAACGAAATCGCCAATAGATAAGACCATTTTACAATTTGGGCCCAAGTTAGAAGCAGAGCCTAAGGTGTAAATTATCGATAGTCCATATCTCGGAAACTATAAGAGATAATGCAATTTGGCAACCGGCAATGTAATTAGCATGCCGAATATTACTTGGAATGTGAATTGGAACGAAATCGCCAATAGATAAGACCATTTTACAATTTGGGCCCAAGTTAGAAGCAGAGACTAAGGTGTAAATTATCGATAGTCCATATCTCGGAAACTATAAGTGATAATGCAATTTGGCAACCGGCAATGTAATTAGCATGCCGAATATTACTTGGAATGTGAATTGCAACTAATTCGCCAATAGATAAGACCATTTTACAATTTGGGCCCAAGTTAGAAGCAGAGCCTAAGGTGTAAATTATCGATAGTCCATATCTCGGAAACTATAAGAGATAATGCAATTTGGCAACCGGCAATGTAATTAGCATGCCGAATATTACTTGGAATGTGAATTGGAACGAAATCGCCAATAGATAAGACCATTTTACAATTTGGGCCCAAGTTAGAAGCAGAGCCTAAGGTGTAAATTATCGATAGTCCATATCTCGGAAACTATAAGAGATAATGCAATTTGGCAACCGGCAATGTAAATAGCATGCCGAATATTACTTGGAATGTGAATTGGAACGAAATCGCCAATAGATAAGACCATTTTACAATTTGGGCCCAAGTTAGAAGCAGAGCCTAAGGTGTAAATTATCGATAGTCCATATCTCGGAAACTATAAGAGATAATGCAATTTGGCAACCGGCAATGTAATTAGCATGCCGAATATTACTTGGAATGTGAATTGGAACGAAATCGCCAATAGATAAGACCATTTTACAATTTGGGCCCAAGTTAGAAGCAGAGCCTAAGGTGTAAATTATCGATAGTCCATATCTCGGAAACTATAAGAGATAATGCAATTTGGCAACCGGCAATGTAATTAGCATGCCGAATATTACTTGGAATGTGAATTGGAACGAAATCGCCAATAGATAAGACCATTTTACAATTTGGGCCCAAATTAGAAGCAGAGACTAAGGTGTAAATTATCGATAGTCCATATCTCGGAAACTATAAGAGATAATGCAATTTGGCAACCGGCAATGTAATTAGCATGCCGAATATTACTTGGAATGTGAATTGCAACTAATTCGCCAATAGATAAGACCATTTTACAATTTGGGCCCAAGTTAGAAGCAGAGCCTAAGGTGTAAATTATCGATAGTCCATATCTCGGAAACTATAAGAGATAATGCAATTTGGCAACCGGCAATGTAATTAGCATGCCGAATATTACTTGGAATGTGAATTGGAACGAAATCGCCAATAGATAAGACCATTTTACAATTTGGGCCCAAGTTAGAAGCAGAGCCTAAGGTGTAAATTATCGATAGTCCATATCTCGGAAACTATAAGAGATAATGCAATTTGGCAACCGGCAATGTAATTAGCATGCCGAATATTACTTGGAATGTGAATTGGAACGAAATCGCCAATAGATAAGACCATTTTACAATTTGGGCCCAAGTTAGAAGCAGAGCCTAAGGTGTAAATTATCGATAGTCCATATCTCGGAAACTATAAAAGATAATGCAATTTGGCAACCGGCAATGTAATTAGCATGCCGAATATTACTTGGAATGTGAATTGGAACGAAATCGCCAATAGATAAGACCATTTTACAATTTGGGCCCAAGTTAGAAGCAGAGCCTAAGGTGTAAATTATCGATAGTCCATATCTCGGAAACTATAAGAGATAGTGCAATTTGGCAACCGGCAATGTAATTAGCATGCCGAATATTACTTGGAATGTGAATTGGAACGAAATCGCCAATAGATAAGACCATTTTACAATTTGGGCCCAAATTAGAAGCAGAGACTAAGGTGTAAATTATCGATAGTCCATATCTCGGAAACTATAAGAGATAATGCAATTTGGCAACCGGCAATGTAATTAGCATGCCGAATATTACTTGGAATGTGAATTGCAACTAATTCGCCAATAGATAAGACCATTTTACAATTTGGGCCCAAGTTAGAAGCAGAGCCTAAGGTGTAAATTATCGATAGTCCATATCTCGGAAACTATAAGAGATAATGCAATTTGGCAACCGGCAATGTAATTAGCATGCCGAATATTACTTGGAATGTGAATTGCAACTAATTCGCCAATAGATAAGACCATTTTACAATTTGGGCCCAAGTTAGAAGCAGAGCCTAAGGTGTAAATTATCGATAGTCCATATCTCGGAAACTATAAGAGATAATGCAATTTGGCAACCGGCAATGTAATTAGCATGCCGAATATTACTTGGAATGTGAATTGGAACGAAATCGCCAATAGATAAGACCATTTTACAATTTGGGCCCAAGTTAGAAGCAGAGCCTAAGGTGTAAATTATCGATAGTCCATATCTCGGAAACTATAAGAGATAATGCAATTTGGCAACCGGCAATGTAATTAGCATGCCGAATATTACTTGGAATGTGAATTGGAACGAAATCGCCAATAGATAAGACCATTTTACAATTTGGGCCCAAGTTAGAAGCAGAGCCTAAGGTGTAAATTATCGATAGTCCATATCTCGGAAACTATAAAAGATAATGCAATTTGGCAACCGGCAATGTAATTAGCATGCCGAATATTACTTGGAATGTGAATTGGAACGAAATCGCCAATAGGTAAGACCATTTTACAATTTGGGCCCAAGTTAGAAGCAGAGCCTAAGGTGTAAATTATCGATAGTCCATATCTCGGAAACTATAAGAGTTAATGCAATTTGGCAACCGGCAATGTAATTAGCATGCCGAATATTACTTGGAATGTGAATTGGAACGAAATCGCCAATAGATAAGACCATTTTACAATTTGGGCCCAAGTTAGAAGCAGAGCCTAAGGTGTAAATTATCGATAGTCCATATCCCGGAAACTATAAGAGATAATGCAATTTGGCAACCGGCAATGTAATTAGCATGCCGAATATTACTTGGAATGTGAATTGGAACGAAATTGCCAATAGATAAGACCATTTTACAATTTGGGCCCAAGTTAGAAGCAGAGCCTAAGGTGTAAATTATCGATAGTCCATATCTCGGAAACTATAAGAGATAATGCAATTTGGCAACCGGCAATGTAATTAGCATGCCGAATATTACTTGGAATGTGAATTGGAACGAAATCGCCAATGGATAAGACCATTTTACAATTTGGGCCCAAGTTAGAAGCAGAGCCTAAGGTGTAAATTATCGATAGTCCATATCTCGGAAACTATAAGAGATAATGCAATTTGGCAACCGGCAATGTAATTAGCATGCCGAATATTACTTGGAATGTGAATTGCAACTAAATCGCCAATAGATAAGACCATTTTACAATTTGGGCCCAAGTTAGAAGCAGAGCCTAAGGTGTAAATTATCGATAGTCCATATCTCGGAAACTATAAGAGATAATGCAATTTCGCAACCGGCAATGTAATTAGCATGCCGAATATTACTTGGAAGGTGAATTGGGACGAAATCGCCAATAGATAAGGCCATTTTACAATTTGGGCCCAAGTTAGAAGCAGAGCCTATGGTGTAAATTATCGATAGTCCATATCTCGGAAACTATAAGAAATAATGCAATTTGGCAACCGGCAATGTAATTAGCATGCCGAATATTACTTGGAATGTGAACTGGAACGAAATCGCCAATAGATAAGACCATTTTACAATTTGGGCCCAAGTTAGAAGCAGAGCCTAAGGTGTAAATTATTGATAGTCCATATCTCGGAAACTATAAGAGATAATGCAATTTGGCAACCGGCAATGTAATTAGCATGCCGAATATTACTTGGAATGTGAATTGGAACGAAATCGCCAATAGATAAGACCATTTTACAATTTGGGCCCAAGTTAGAAGCAGAGCCTAAGGTGTAAATTATCGATAGTCCATATCTCGGAAACTATAAGAGATAATGCAATTTGGCAACCGGCAATGTAATTAGCATGCCGAATATTACTTGGAATGTGAATTGGAACGAAATCGCCAATAGATAAGACCATTTTACAATTTGGGCCCAAGTTAGAAGCAGAGCCTAAGGTGTAAATTATCGATAGTCCATATCTCGGAAACTATAAGAGATAATGCAATTTGGCAACCGGCAATGTAATTAGCATGCCGAATATTACTTGGAGTGTCAATTGGAACGAAATCGCCAATAGATAAAACCATTTTACAATTTGGGCCCAAGTTAGAAGCAGAGCCTAAGGTGTAAATTATCGATAGTCCATATCTCGGAAACTATAAGAGATAATGCAATTTGGCAACCGGCAATGTAATTAGCATGCCGAATATTACTTGGAATGTGAATTGGAACGAAATCGCCAATAGATAAGACCATTTTACAATTTGGGCCCAAGTTAGAAGCAGAGCCTAAGGTGTAAATTATCGATAGTCCATATCTCGGAAACTATAAGAGATAATGCAATTTCGCAACCGGCAATGTAATTAGCATGCCGAATATCACTTGGAATGTGAATTGGGACGAAATCGTCAATAGATAAGACCATTTTACAATTTGGGCCCAAGTTAGAAGCAGAGCCTAAGGTGTAAATTATCGATAGTCCATATCTCGGAAACTATAAGAGATAATGCAATTTGGCAACCGGCAATGTAATTAGCATGCCGAATATTACTTGGAATGTGAATTGAAACGAAATCGCCAATAGATAAGACCATTTTACAATTTGGGCCCAAGTTAGAAGCAGAGCCTAAGGTGTAAATTATCGATAGTCCATATCTCGGAAACTATAAGAGATAATGCAATTTGGCAACCGGCAATGTAATTAGCATGCCGAATATTACTTGGAATGTGAATTGGAACGAAATCGCCAATAGATAAGACCATTTTACAATTTGGGCCCAAGTTAGAAGCAGAGCCTAAGGTGTAAATTATTGATAGTCCATATCTCGGAAACTATAAGAGATAATGCAATTTCGCAACCGGCAATGTAATTAGCATGCCGAATATCACTTGGAATGTGAATTGAGACGAAATCGCCAATAGATAAGACCATTTTACAATTTGGGCCCAAGTTAGAAGCAGAGCCTAAGGTGTAAGTTATCGATAGTCCATATCTCGGAAACTATAAGAGATAATGCAATTTGGCAACCGGCAATGTAATTAGCATGCCGAATATTACTTGGAATGTGAATTGGAACGAAATCGCCAATAGATAAGACCATTTTACAATTTGGGCCCAAGTTAGAAGCAGAGCCTAAGGTGTAAATTATCGATAGTCTATATCTCGGAAACTATAAGAGATAATGCAATTTGGCAACCGGCAATGTAATTAGCATGCCGAATATTACTTGGAATGTGAATTGGAACGAAATCGCCAATAGATAAGACCATTTTACAATTTGGGCCCAAGTTAGAAGCAGAGCCTAAGGTGTAAATTATCGATAGTCCATATCTCGGAAACTATAAGAGATAATGCAATTTCGCAACCGGCAATGTAATTAGCATGCCGAATATTACTTGGAGTGTGAATTGGAACCAAATCGCCAATAGATAAGACCATTTTACAATTTGGGCCCAAGTTAGAAGCAGAGCCTAAGGTGTAAATTATCGATAGTCCATATCTCGGAAACTATAAGAGATAATGCAATTTCGCAACCGGCAATGTAATTAGCATGCCGAATATCACTTGGAATGTGAATTGGGACGAAATCGTCAATAGATAAGACCATTTTACAATTTGGGCCCAAGTTAGAAGCAGAGCCTAAGGTGTAAATTATCGATAGTCCATATCTCGGAAACTATAAGAGATAATGCAATTTGGCAACCGGCAATGTAATTAGCATGCCGAATATTACTTGGAATGTGAATTGAAACGAAATCGCCAATAGATAAGACCATTTTACAATTTGGGCCCAAGTTAGAAGCAGAGCCTAAGGTGTAAATTATCGATAGTCCATATCTCGGAAACTATAAGAGATAATGCAATTTGGCAACCGGCAATGTAATTAGCATGCCGAATATTACTTGGAATGTGAATTGGAACGAAATCGCCAATAGATAAGACCATTTTACAATTTGGGCCCAAGTTAGAAGCAGAGCCTAAGGTGTAAATTATTGATAGTCCATATCTCGGAAACTATAAGAGATAATGCAATTTCGCAACCGGCAATGTAATTAGCATGCCGAATATCACTTGGAATGTGAATTGAGACGAAATCGCCAATAGATAAGACCATTTTACAATTTGGGCCCAAGTTAGAAGCAGAGCCTAAGGTGTAAGTTATCGATAGTCCATATCTCGGAAACTATAAGAGATAATGCAATTTGGCAACCGGCAATGTAATTAGCATGCCGAATATTACTTGGAATGTGAATTGGAACGAAATCGCCAATAGATAAGACCATTTTACAATTTGGGCCCAAGTTAGAAGCAGAGCCTAAGGTGTAAATTATCGATAGTCTATATCTCGGAAACTATAAGAGATAATGCAATTTGGCAACCGGCAATGTAATTAGCATGCCGAATATTACTTGGAATGTGAATTGGAACGAAATCGCCAATAGATAAGACCATTTTACAATTTGGGCCCAAGTTAGAAGCAGAGCCTAAGGTGTAAATTATCGATAGTCCATATCTCGGAAACTATAAGAGATAATGCAATTTCGCAACCGGCAATGTAATTAGCATGCCGAATATTACTTGGAGTGTGAATTGGAACCAAATCGCCAATAGATAAGACCATTTTACAATTTGGGCCCAAGTTAGAAGCAGAGACTAAGGTGTAAATTATCGATAGTCCATATCTCGGAAACTATAAGAGATAATGCAATTTGGCAACCGGTAATGTAATTAGCATGCCGAATATTACTTGGAATGTGAATTGGAACGAAATCGCCAATAGATAAGACCATTTTACAATTTGGGCCCAAGTTAGAAGCAGAGCCTAAGGTGTAAATTATCGATAGTCCATATCTCGGAAACTATAAGAGATAATGCAATTTGGCAACCGGCAATGTAATTAGCATGCCGAATATTACTTGGAATGTGAATTGCAACTAAATCGCCAATAGATAAGACCATTTTACAATTTGGGCCCAAGTTAGAAGCAGAGCCTAAGGTGTAAATTATCGATAGTCCATATCTCGGAAACTATAAGAGATAATGCAATTTGGCAACCGGCAATGTAATTAGCATGCCGAATATTACTTGGAATGTGAATTGGAACGAAATCGCCAATAGATAAGACCATTTTACAATTTGGGCCCAAGTTAGAAGCAGGGCCTAAGGTGTAAATTATCGATAGTCCATATCTCGAAAACTATAAGAGATAATGCAATTTGGCAACCGGCAATGTAATTAGCATGCCGAATATTACTTGGAATGTGAATTGGAACGAAATCGCCAATAGATAAGACCATTTTACAATTTGGGCCCAAGTTAGAAGCAGAGCCTAAGGTGTAAATTATCGATAGTCCATATCTCGGAAACTATAAGAGATAATGCAATTTGGCAACCGGCAATGTAATTAGCATGCCGAATATTACTTGGAATGTGAATTGGAACGAAATCGCCAATAGATAAGACCATTTTACAATTTGGGCCCAAGTTAGAAGCAGAGCCTAAGGTGTAAATTATTGATAGTCCATATCTCGGAAACTATAAGAGATAATGCAATTTCGCAACCGGCAATGTAATTAGCATGCCGAATATTACTTGGAATGTGAATTGGAACGAAATCGTCAATAGATAAGACCATTTTACAATTTGGGCCCAAGTTAGAAGCAGAGCCTAAGGTGTAAATTATCGATAGTCCATATCTCGGAAACTATAAGAGATAATGCAATTTGGCAACCGGCAATGTAATTAGCATGCCGAATATTACTTGGAGTGTGAATTGGAACGAAATCGCCAATAGATAAAACCATTTTACAATTTGGGCCCAAGTTAGAAGCAGAGCCTAAGGTGTAAATTATCGATAGTCCATATCTCGGAAACTATAAGAGATAATGCAATTTGGCAACCGGCAATGTAATTAGCATGCCGAATATTACTTGGAATGTGAATTGGAACGAAATCGCCAATAGATAAGATCATTTTACAATTTGGGCCCAAGTTAGAAGCAGAGCCTAAGGTGTAAATTATTGATAGTCCATATCTCGGAAACTATAAGAGATAATGCAATTTCGCAACCGGCAATGTAATTAGCATGCCGAATATCACTTGGAATGTGAATTGGGACGAAATCGCCAATAGATAAGACCATTTTACAATTTGGGCCCAAGTTAGAAGCAGAGCCTAAGGTGTAAATAATCGATAGTCCATATCTCGGAAACTATAAGAGATAATGCAATTTGGCAACCGGCAATGTAATTAGCATGCCGAATATTACTTGGAATGTGAATTGGAACGAAATCGCCAATAGGTAAGACCATTTTACAATTTGGGCCCAAGTTAGAAGCAGAGCCTAAGGTGTAAATTATCGATAGTCCATATCTCGGAAACTATAAGAGATAATTCAATTTGGCAACCGGCAATGTAATTAGCATGCCGAATATTCCTTGGAATGTGAATTGGAACGAAATCGCCAATAGATAAGACCATTTTACAATTTGGGCCCAAGTTAGAAGCAGAGCCTAAGGTGTAAATTATCGATAGTCCATATATCGGAAACTATAAGAGATAATGCAATTTGGCAACCGGCAATGTAATTAGCATGCCGAATATTACTTGGAATATGAATTGGAACGAAATCGCCAATAGGTAAGACCATTTCACAATTTGGGCCCAAGTTAGAAGCAGAGCCTAAGGTGTAAATTATCGATAGTCCATATCTCGGAAACTATAAGAGATAATTCAATTTGGCAACCGGCAATGTAATTAGCATGCCGAATATTACTTGGAATGTGAATTGGAACGAAATCGCCAATAGATAAGACCATTTTACAATTTGGGCCCAAGTTAGAAGCAGAGCCTAAGGTGTAAATTATCGATAGTCCATATCTCGGAAACTATAAGAGATAATGCAATTTCGCAACCGGCAATGTAATTAGCATGCCGAATATCACTTGGAATGTGAATTGGGACGAAATCGCCAATAGATAAGACCATTTTACAATTTGGGCCCAAGTTAGAAGCAGTGCCTAAGGTGTAAATTATCGATAGTCCATATCTCGGAAACTATAAGAGATAATGCAATTTGGCAACCGGCAATGTAATTAGCATGCCGAATATTACTTGGAATGTGAATTGGAACGAAATCGCCAATAGATAAGACCATTTTACAATTTGGGCCCAAGTTAGAAGCAGAGCCTAAGGTGTAAATTATCGATAGTCCATATCTCGGAAACTATAAGAGATAATGCAATTTGGCAACCGGCAATGTAATTAGCATGCCGAATATTACTTGGAATATGAATTGGAACGAAATCGCCAATAGGTAAGACCATTTTACAATTTGGGCCCAAGTTAGAAGCAGAGCCTAAGGTGTAAATTATCGATAGTCCATATCTCGGAAACTATAAGAGATAATTCAATTTGGCAACCGGCAATGTAATTAGCATGCCGAATATTACTTGGAATGTGAATTGGAACGAAATCGCCAATAGATAAGACCATTTTACAATTTGGGCCCAAATTAGAAGCAGAGCCTAAGGTGTAAATTATCGATAGTCCATATCTCGGAAACTATAAGAGATAATGCAATTTGGCAACCGGCAATGTAATTAGCATGCCGAATATTACTTGGAATGTGAATTGGAACGAAATCGCCAATAGATAAGACCATTTTACAATTTGGGCCCAAGTTAGAAGCAGAGCCTAAGGTGTAAATTATCGATAGTCCATATCTCGGAAACTATAAGAGATAATGCAATTTGGCAACCGGCAATGTAATTAGCATGCCGAATATTACTTGGAATGTGAATTGCAACTAAATCGCCAATAGATAAGACCATTTTACAATTTGGGCCCAAGTTAGAAGCAGAGCCTAAGGTGTAAATTATCGATAGTCCATATCTCGGAAACTATAAGAGATAATGCAATTTGGCAACCGGCAATGTAATTAGCATGCCGAATATTACTTGGAATGTGAATTGGAACGAAATCGCCAATAGATAAGACCATTTTACAATTTGGGCCCAAGTTAGAAGCAGAGCCTAAGGTGTAAATTATCGATAGTCCATATCTCGGAAACTATAAGAGATAATGCAATTTGGCAACCGGCAATGTAATTAGCATGCCGAATATTACTTGGAATGTGAATTGGAACGAAATCGCCAATAGATAAGACCATTTTACAATTTGGGCCCAAGTTAGAAGCAGAGCCTAAGGTGTAAATTATCGATAGTCCATATCTCGGAAACTATAAGAGATAATGCAATTTGGCAACCGGCAATGTAATTAGCATGCCGAATATTACTTGGAATGTGAATTGGAACGAAATCGCCAATAGATAAGACCATTTTACAATTTGGGCCCAAGTTAGAAGCAGAGACTAAGGTGTAAATTATCGATAGTCCATATCTCGGAAACTATAAGAGATAATGCATTTTGGCAACCGGCAATGTAATTAGCATGCCCAATATTACTTGGAATGTGAATTGCAACTAATTCGCCAATAGATAAGACCATTTTACAATTTGGGCCCAAGTTAGAAGCAGAGCCTAAGGTGTAAATTATCGATAGTCCATATCTCGGAAACTATAAGAGATAATGCAATTTGGCAACCGGCAATGTAATTAGCATGCCGAATATTACTTGGAATGTGAATTGGAACGAAATCGCCAATAGATAAGACCATTTTACAATTTGGGCCCAAGTTAGAAGCAGAGCCTAAGGTGTAAATTATCGATAGTCCATATCTCGGAAACTATAAGAGATAATGCAATTTGGCAACCGGCAATGTAATTAGCATGCCGAATATTACTTGGAATGTGAATTGGAACGAAATCGCCAATAGATAAGGCCATTTTACAATTTGGGCCCAAGTTAGAAGCAGAGCCTAAGGTGTAAATTATCGATAGTCCATATCTCGGAAACTATAAGAGATAATGCAATTTGGCAACCGGCAATGTAATTAGCATGCCGAATATTACTTGGAATGTGAATTGGAACGAAATCGCCAATAGATAAGACCATTTTACAATTTGGGCCCAAGTTAGAAGCAGAGCCTAAGGTGTAAATTATCGATAGTCCATATCTCGGAAACTATAAGAGATAATGCAATTTGGCAACCGGCAATGTAATTAGCATGCCGAATATTACTTGGAATGTGAATTGGAACGAAATCGCCAATAGATAAGACCATTTTACAATTTGGGCCCAAATTAGAAGCAGAGACTAAGGTGTAAATTATCGATAGTCCATATCTCGGAAACTATAAGAGATAATGCAATTTGGCAACCGGCAATGTAATTAGCATGCCGAATATTACTTGGAATGTGAATTGCAACTAATTCGCCAATAGATAAGACCATTTTACAATTTGGGCCCAAGTTAGAAGCAGAGCCTAAGGTGTAAATTATCGATAGTCCATATCTCGGAAACTATAAGAGATAATGCAATTTGGCAACCGGCAATGTAATTAGCATGCCGAATATTACTTGGAATGTGAATTGGAACGAAATCGCCAATAGATAAGACCATTTTACAATTTGGGCCCAAGTTAGAAACAGAGCCTAAGGTGTAAATTATCGATAGTCCATATCTCGGAAACTATAAGAGATAATGCAATTTGGCAACCGGCAATGTAATTAGCATGCCGAATATTACTTGGAATATGAATTGGAACGAAATCGCCAATAGGTAAGACCATTTTACAATTTGGGCCCAAGTTAGAAGCAGAGCCTAAGGTGTAAATTATCGATAGTCCATATCTCGGAAACTATAAGAGATAATTCAATTTGGCAACCGGCAATGTAATTAGCATGCCGAATATTACTTGGAATGTGAATTGGAACGAAATCGCCAATAGATAAGACCATTTTACAATTTGGGCCCAAGTTAGAAGCAGAGCCTAAGGTGTAAATTATCGATAGTCCATATCTCGGAAACTATAAGAGATAATGCAATTTGGCAACCGGCAATGTAATTAGCATGCCGAATATTACTTGGAATGTGAATTGGAACGAAATCGCCAATAGATAAGACCATTTTACAATTTGGGCCCAAGTTATAAGCAGAGCCTATGGTGTAAATTATCGATAGTCCATCATATCTCGGAAACTATAAGAGATAATGCAATTTGGCAACCGGCAATGTAATTAGCATGCCGAATATTACTTGGAATGTGATTTGGAACGAAATCGCCAATAGATAAGATCATTTTACAATTTGGGCCCAAGTTAGAAGCAGAGCCTAAGGTGTAAATTATCGATAGTCCATATCTCGGAAACTATAAGAGTTAATGCAATTTGGCAACCGGCAATGTAATTAGCATGCCGAATATTACTTGGAATGTGAATTGGAACAAAATCGCCAATAGATAAGACCATTTTACAATTTGGGCCCAAGTTAGAAGCAGAGCCTAAGGTGTAAATTATCGATAGTCCATATCTCGGAAACTATAAGAGATAATGCAATTTGGCAACCGGCAATGTAATTAGCATGCCGAATATTACTTGGAATGTGAATTGGAACGAAATTGCCAATAGATAAGACCATTTTACAATTTGGGCCCAAGTTAGAAGCAGAGCCTAAGGTGTAAATTATCGATAGTCCATATCTCTGAAACTATAAGAGATAATGCAATTTCGCAACCGGCAATGTAATTAGCATGCCGAATATTACTTGGAATGTGAATTGGGACGAAATCGCCAATAGATAAGGCCATTTTACAATTTGGGCCCAAGTTAGAAGCAGAGCCTAAGGTGTAAATTATCGATAGTCCATATCTCAGAAACTATAAGAGATAATGCAATTTGGCAACCGGCAATGTAATTAGCATGCCGAATATTACTTGGAATGTGAATTGGAACGAAATCGCCAATAGATAAGACCATTTTACAATTTGGGCCCAAGTTAGAAGCAGAGCCTAAGGTGTAAATTATTGATAGTCCATATCTCGGAAACTATAAGAGATAATGCAATTTCGCAACCGGCAATGTAATTAGCATGCCGAATATTACTTGGAATGTGAATTGGAACGAAATCGTCAATAGATAAGACCATTTTACAATTTGGGCCCAAGTTAGAAGCAGAGCCTAAGGTGTAAATTATCGATAGTCCATATCTCGGAAACTATAAGAGATAATGCAATTTGGCAACCGGCAATGTAATTAGCATGCCGAATATTACTTGGAATGTGAATTGGAACGAAATCGCCAATAGATAAAACCATTTTACAATTTGGGCCCAAGTTAGAAGCAGAGCCTAAGGTGTAAATTATCGATAGTCCATATCTCGGAAACTATAAGAGATAATGCAATTTGGCAACCGGCAATGTAATTAGCATGCCGAATATTACTTGGAATGTGAATTGGAACGAAATCGCCAATAGATAAGACCATTTTACAATTTGGGCCCAAGTTAGAAGCAGAGCCTAAGGTGTAAATTATTGATAGTCCATATCTCGGAAACTATAAGAGATAATGCAATTTCGCAACCGGCAATGTAATTAGCATGCCGAATATCACTTGGAATGTGAATTGGGAAGAAATCGCCAATATATAAGACCATTTTACAATTTGGGCCCAAGTTAGAAGCAGAGCCTAAGGTGTAAATAATCGATAGTCCATCTCTCGGAAACTATAAGAGATAATGCAATTTGGCAACCGGCAATGTAATTAGCATGCCGAATATTACTTGGAATGTGAATTGGAACGAAATCGCCAATAGATAAGACCATTTTACAATTTGGGCCCAAGTTAGAAGCAGAGCCTAAGGTGTAAATTATCGATAGTCCATATCTCGGAAACTATAAGAGATAATGCAATTTGGCAACCGGCAATGTAATTAGCATGCCGAATATTACTTGGAATGTGAATTGGAACGAAATCGCTAATAGATAAGACCATTTTACAATTTGGGCCCAAGTTAGAAGCAGCGCCTAAGGTGTAAATTATCGATAGTCCATATCTCGGAAACTATAAGAGATAATGCAATTTGGCAACCTGCAATGTAATTAGCATGCCGAATATTACTTGGAATGTGAATTGGAACGAAATCGCCAATAGATAAGATCATTTTACAATTTGGGCCCAAGTTAGAAGCAGAGCCTAAGGTGTAAATTATCGATAGTCCATATCTCGGAAACTATAAGAGTTAATGCAATTTGGCAACCGGCAATGTAATTAGCATGCCGAATATTACTTGGAATGTGAATTGGAACGAAATCGCCAATAGATAAGACCATTTTACAATTTGGGCCCAAGTTAGAAGCAGAGCCTAATGTGTAAATTATCGATAGTCCATATCTCGGAAACTATAAGAGATAATGCAATTTGGCAACCGGCAATGTAATTAGCATGCCGAATATTACTTGGAATGTGAATTGGAACGAAATTGCCAATAGATAAGACCATTTTACAATTTGGGCCCAAGTTAGAAGCAGAGCCTAAGGTGTAAATTATCGATAGTCCATATCTCTGAAACTATAGGAGATAATGCAATTTCGCAACCGGCAATGTAATTAGCATGCCGAATATTACTTGGAATGTGAATTGGGACGAAATCGCCAATAGATAAGGCCATTTTACAATTTGGGCCCAAGTTAGAAGCAGAGCCTAAGGTGTAAATTATCGATAGTCCATATCTCAGAAACTATAAGAGATAATGCAATTTGGCAACCGGCAATGTAATTAGCATGCCGAATATTACGTGGAATGTGAATTGGGACGAAATCGCCAATAGATAAGGCCATTTTACAATTTGGGCCCAAGTTAGAAGCAGAGCCTAAGGTGTAAATTATCGATAGTCCATATCTCTGAAACTATAAGAGATAATGCAATTTCGCAACCGGCAATGTAATTAGCATGCCGAATATTACTTGGAATGTGAATTGGGACGAAATCGCCAATAGATAAGGCCATTTTACAATTTGGGCCCAAGTTAGAAGCAGAGCCTAAGGTGTAAATTATCGATAGTCCATATCTCAGAAACTATAAGAGATAATGCAATTTGGCAACCGGCAATGTAATTAGCATGCCGAATATTACTTGGAATGTGAATTGGAACGAAATCGCCAATAGATAAGACCATTTTACAATTTGGGCCCAAGTTAGAAGCAGAGCCTAAGGTGTAAATTATTGATAGTCCATATCTCGGAAACTATAAGAGATAATGCAATTTCGCAACCGGCAATGTAATTAGCATGCCGAATATTACTTGGAATGTGAATTGGAACGAAATCGTCAATAGATAAGACCATTTTACAATTTGGGCCCAAGTTAGAAGCAGAGCCTAAGGTGTAAATTATCGATAGTCCATATCTCGGAAACTATAAGAGATAATGCAATTTGGCAACCGGCAATGTAATTAGCATGCCGAATATTACTTGGAATGTGAATTGGAACGAAATCGCCAATAGATAAAACCATTTTACAATTTGGGCCCAAGTTAGAAGCAGAGCCTAAGGTGTAAATTATCGATAGTCCATATCTCGGAAACTATAAGAGATAATGCAATTTGGCAACCGGCAATGTAATTAGCATGCCGAATATTACTTGGAATGTGAATTGGAACGAAATCGCCAATAGATAAGACCATTTTACAATTTGGGCCCAAGTTAGAAGCAGAGCCTAAGGTGTAAATTATTGATAGTCCATATCTCGGAAACTATAAGAGATAATGCAATTTCGCAACCGGCAATGTAATTAGCATGCCGAATATCACTTGGAATGTGAATTGGGAAGAAATCGCCAATAGATAAGACCATTTTACAATTTGGGCCCAAGTTAGAAGCAGAGCCTAAGGTGTAAATAATCGATAGTCCATCTCTCGGAAACTATAAGAGATAATGCAATTTGGCAACCGGCAATGTAATTAGCATGCCGAATATTACTTGGAATGTGAATTGGAACGAAATCGCCAATAGATAAGACCATTTTACAATTTGGGCCCAAGTTAGAAGCAGAGCCTAAGGTGTAAATTATCGATAGTCCATATCTCGGAAACTATAAGAGATAATGCAATTTGGCAACCGGCAATGTAATTAGCATGCCGAATATTACTTGGAATGTGAATTGGAACGAAATCGCTAATAGATAAGACCATTTTACAATTTGGGCCCAAGTTAGAAGCAGCGCCTAAGGTGTAAATTATCGATAGTCCATATCTCGGAAACTATAAGAGATAATGCAATTTGGCAACCGGCAATGTAATTAGCATGCCGAATATTACTTGGAATGTGAATTGGAACGAAATCGCCAATAGATAAGATCATTTTACAATTTGGGCCCAAGTTAGAAGCAGAGCCTAAGGTGTAAATTATCGATAGTCCATATCTCGGAAACTATAAGAGTTAATGCAATTTGGCAACCGGCAATGTAATTAGCATGCCGAATATTACTTGGAATGTGAATTGGAACGAAATCGCCAATAGATAAGACCATTTTACAATTTGGGCCCAAGTTAGAAGCAGAGCCTAATGTGTAAATTATCGATAGTCCATATCTCGGAAACTATAAGAGATAATGCAATTTGGCAACCGGCAATGTAATTAGCATGCCGAATATTACTTGGAATGTGAATTGGAACGAAATTGCCAATAGATAAGACCATTTTACAATTTGGGCCCAAGTTAGAAGCAGAGCCTAAGGTGTAAATTATCGATAGTCCATATCTCTGAAACTATAGGAGATAATGCAATTTCGCAACCGGCAATGTAATTAGCATGCCGAATATTACTTGGAATGTGAATTGGGACGAAATCGCCAATAGATAAGGCCATTTTACAATTTGGGCCCAAGTTAGAAGCAGAGCCTAAGGTGTAAATTATCGATAGTCCATATCTCAGAAACTATAAGAGATAATGCAGTTTGGCAACCGGCAATGTAATTAGCATGCCGAATATTACGTGGAATGTGAATTGGAACGAAATCGCCAATAGATAAGACCATTTTACAATTTGGGCCCAAGTTAGAAGCAGAGCCTAAGGTGTAAATTATCGATAGTCCATATCTCGGAAACTATAAGAGATAATGCAATTTGGCAACCGGCAATGTAATTAGCATGCCGAATATTACTTGGAATGTGAATTGGAACGAAATCGCCAATAGATAAGACCATTTTACAATTTGGGCCCAAGTTAGAAGCAGAGCCTAAGGTGTAAATTATCGATAGTCCATATCTCGGAAACTATAAGAGATAATGCAATTTGGCAACAGGCAATGTAATTAGCATGCCGAATATTACTTGGAATGTGAATTGGAACGAAATCGTCAATAGATAAGACCATTTTACAATTTGGGCCCAAGTTAGAAGGAGAGCCTAAGGTGTAAATTATCGATAGTCCATATCTCGGAAACTATAAGAGATAATGCAATTTGGCAACCGGCAATGTAATTAGCATGCCGAATATTACTTGGAATGTGAATTGGAACGAAATCGCCAATAGATAAAACCATTTTACAATTTGGGCCCAAGTTAGAAGCAGAGCCTAAGGTGTCAATTATCGATAGTCCATATCTCGGAAACTATAAGAGATAATGCAATTTGGCAACCGGCAATGTAATTAGCATGCCGAATATTACTTGGAATGTGAATTGGAACGAAATCGCCAATAGATAAGACCATTTTACAATTTGGGCCCAAGTTAGAAGCAGAGCCTAAGGTGTAAATTATTGATAGTCTATATCTCGGAAACTATAAGAGATAATGCAATTTCGCAACCGGCAATGTAATTAGCATGCCGAATATCACTTGGAATGTGAATTGGGACGAAATCGCCAATAGATAAGACCATTTTACAATTTGGGCCCAAGTTAGAAGCAGAGCCTACGGTGTAAATTATCGATAGTCCATATCTCGGAAACTATAAGGGATAATGCAATTTGGCAACCGGCAATGTAATTAGCATGCCGAATATTACTTGGAATGTGAATTGGAACGAAATCGCCAATAGATAAGACCATTTTACAATTTGGGCCCAAGTTAGAAGCAGAGCCTAAGGTGTAAATTATCGATAGTCCATATCTCGGAAACTATAAGAGATAATGCAATTTGGCAACCGGTAATGTAATTAGCATGCCGAATATTACTTGGAATGTGAATTGGAACGAAATCGCCAATAGGTAAGACCATTTTACAATTTGGGCCCAAGTTAGAAGCAGAGCCTAAGGTGTAAATTATCGATAGTCCATATCTCGGAAACTATAAGAGATAATTCAATTTGGCAACCGGCAATGTAATTAGCATGCCGAATATTCCTTGGAATGTGAATTGGAACGAAATCGCCAATAGATAAGACTATTTTACAATTTGGGCCCAAGTTAGAAGCAGAGCCTAAGGTGTAAATTATCGATAGTCCATATCTCGGAAACTATAAGAGATAATGCAATTTGGCAACCGGCAATGTAATTAGCATGCCGAATATTACTTGGAATGTGAATTGGAACGAAATCGCCAATAGATAAGACCATTTTACAATTTGGGCCCAAGTTAGAAGCAGAGCCTAAGGTGTAAATTATTGATAGTCCATATCTCGGAAACTATAAGAGATAATGCAATTTCGCAACCGGCAATGTAATTAGCATGCCGAATATCACTTGGAATGTGAATTGGGACGAAATCGCCAATAGATAAGACCATTTTACAATTTGGGCCCAAGTTAGAAGCAGAGCCTAAGGTGTAAATTATCGATAGTCCATATCTCGGAAACTATAAGAGATAATGCAATTTGGCAACCGGCAATGTAATTAGCATGCCGAATACTATTTGGAATGTGAATTGGAACGAAATCGCCAATAGATAAGACCATTTTACAATTTGGGCCCAAGTTAGAAGCAGAGCCTAAGTTGTAAATTATCGATAATCTATATCTCGGAAACTATAAGAGATAATGCAATTTGGCAACCGGCAATGTAATTAGCATGAAGAATATTACTTGGAATGTGAATTGGAACGAAATCGCCAATAGATAAGACCATTTTACAATTTGGGCCCAAGTTAGAAGCAGAGCCTAAGGTGTAAATTATCGATAGTCCATATCTCGGAAACTATAAGAGATAATGCAATTTCGCAACCGGCAATGTAATTAGCATGCCGAATATTACTTGGAGTGTGAATTGGAACGAAATCGCCAATAGATAAGACCATTTTACAATTTGGGCCCAAGTTAGAAGCAGAGCCTAAGGTGTAAATTATCGATAGTCCATATCTCGGAAACTATAAGAGATAATGCAATTTGGCAACCGGCAATGTAATTAGCATGCCGAATATTACTTGGAATGTGAATTGGAACGAAATCGCCAATAGATAAGACCATTTTACAATTTGGGCCCAAGTTAGAAGCAGAGAATAAGGTGTAAATTATCGATAGTCCATATCTCGGAAACTATAAGAGATAATGCAATTTGGCAACCGGCAATGTAATTAGCATGCCAAATATTACTTGGAATGTGAATTGGAACGAAATCGCCAATAGATAAGACCATTTTACAATTTGGGCCCAAGTTAGAAGCAGAGCCTAAGGTGTAAATTATCGATAGTCCATATCTCGGAAACTATAAGAGATAATGCAATTTGGCAACCGGCAATGTAATTAGCATGCCGAATATTACTTGGAATGTGAATTGCAACTAAATCGCCAATAGATAAGACCATTTTACAATTTGGGCCCAAGTTAGAAGCAGAGCCTAAGGTGTAAATTATCGATAGTCCATATCTCGGAAACTATAAGAGATAATGCAATTTGGCAACCGGCAATGTAATTAGCATGCCGAATATTACTTGGAATGTGAATTGGAACGAAATCGCCAATAGATAAGACCATTTTACAATTTGGGCCCAAGTTAGAAGCAGAGCCTAAGGTGTAAATTATCGATAGTCCATATCTCGGAAACTATAAGAGATAATGCAATTTGGCAACCGGCAATGTAATTAGCATGCCGAATATTACTTGGATTGTGAATTGGAACGAAATCGCCAATAGATAAGACCATTTTACAATTTGGGCCCAAGTTAGAAGCAGAGCCTAAGGTGTAAATTATCGATAGTCCATATCTCGGAAACTATAAGAGATAATGCAATTTGGCAACCGGCAATGTAATTAGCATGCCGAATATTACTTGGAATGTGAATTGGAACGAAATCGCCAATAGATAAGACCATTTTACAATTTGGGCCCAAGTTAGAAGCAGAGACTAAGGTGTAAATTATCGATAGTCCATATCTCGGAAACTATAAGTGATAATGCAATTTGGCAACCGGCAATGTAATTAGCATGCCGAATATTACTTGGAATGTGAATTGCAACTAATTCGCCAATAGATAAGACCATTTTACAATTTGGGCCCAAGTTAGAAGCAGAGCCTAAGGTGTAAATTATCGATAGTCCATATCTCGGAAACTATAAGAGATAATGCAATTTGGCAACCGGCAATGTAATTAGCATGCCGAATATTACTTGGAATGTGAATTGGAACGAAATCGCCAATAGATAAGACCATTTTACAATTTGGGCCCAAGTTAGAAGCAGAGCCTAAGGTGTAAATTATCGATAGTCCATATCTCGGAAACTATAAGAGATAATGCAATTTGGCAACCGGCAATGTAAATAGCATGCCGAATATTACTTGGAATGTGAATTGGAACGAAATCGCCAATAGATAAGACCATTTTACAATTTGGGCCCAAGTTAGAAGCAGAGCCTAAGGTGTAAATTATCGATAGTCCATATCTCGGAAACTATAAGAGATAATGCAATTTGGCAACCGGCAATGTAATTAGCATGCCGAATATTACTTGGAATGTGAATTGGAACGAAATCGCCAATAGA
This sequence comes from Rhynchophorus ferrugineus, assembly GCF_030347505.1. NCBI lineage: Eukaryota > Metazoa > Arthropoda > Insecta > Coleoptera > Curculionidae > Rhynchophorus > Rhynchophorus ferrugineus. The sequence continues at coordinate 138,653 of NW_027472650.1, read as the reverse complement.
TAAGACCATTTTACAATTTGGGCCCAAGTTAGAAGCAGAGCCTAAGGTGTAAATTATCGATAGTCCATATCTCGGAAACTATAAGAGATAATGCAATTTGGCAACCGGCAATGTAATTAGCATGCCGAATATTACTTGGAATGTGAATTGGAACGAAATCGCCAATAGATAAGACCATTTTACAATTTGGGCCCAAATTAGAAGCAGAGACTAAGGTGTAAATTATCGATAGTCCATATCTCGGAAACTATAAGAGATAATGCAATTTGGCAACCGGCAATGTAATTAGCATGCCGAATATTACTTGGAATGTGAATTGCAACTAATTCGCCAATAGATAAGACCATTTTACAATTTGGGCCCAAGTTAGAAGCAGAGCCTAAGGTGTAAATTATCGATAGTCCATATCTCGGAAACTATAAGAGATAATGCAATTTGGCAACCGGCAATGTAATTAGCATGCCGAATATTACTTGGAATGTGAATTGGAACGAAATCGCCAATAGATAAGACCATTTTACAATTTGGGCCCAAGTTAGAAGCAGAGCCTAAGGTGTAAATTATCGATAGTCCATATCTCGGAAACTATAAGAGATAATGCAATTTGGCAACCGGCAATGTAATTAGCATGCCGAATATTACTTGGAATGTGAATTGGAACGAAATCGCCAATAGATAAGACCATTTTACAATTTGGGCCCAAGTTAGAAGCAGAGCCTAAGGTGTAAATTATCGATAGTCCATATCTCGGAAACTATAAAAGATAATGCAATTTGGCAACCGGCAATGTAATTAGCATGCCGAATATTACTTGGAATGTGAATTGGAACGAAATCGCCAATAGGTAAGACCATTTTACAATTTGGGCCCAAGTTAGAAGCAGAGCCTAAGGTGTAAATTATCGATAGTCCATATCTCGGAAACTATAAGAGTTAATGCAATTTGGCAACCGGCAATGTAATTAGCATGCCGAATATTACTTGGAATGTGAATTGGAACGAAATCGCCAATAGATAAGACCATTTTACAATTTGGGCCCAAGTTAGAAGCAGAGCCTAAGGTGTAAATTATCGATAGTCCATATCCCGGAAACTATAAGAGATAATGCAATTTGGCAACCGGCAATGTAATTAGCATGCCGAATATTACTTGGAATGTGAATTGGAACGAAATTGCCAATAGATAAGACCATTTTACAATTTGGGCCCAAGTTAGAAGCAGAGCCTAAGGTGTAAATTATCGATAGTCCATATCTCGGAAACTATAAGAGATAATGCAATTTGGCAACCGGCAATGTAATTAGCATGCCGAATATTACTTGGAATGTGAATTGGAACGAAATCGCCAATAGATAAGACCATTTTACAATTTGGGCCCAAGTTAGAAGCAGAGCCTAAGGTGTAAATTATCGATAGTCCATATCTCGGAAACTATAAGAGATAATGCAATTTGGCAACCGGCAATGTAATTAGCATGCCGAATATTACTTGGAATGTGAATTGCAACTAAATCGCCAATAGATAAGACCATTTTACAATTTGGGCCCAAGTTAGAAGCAGAGCCTAAGGTGTAAATTATCGATAGTCCATATCTCGGAAACTATAAGAGATAATGCAATTTCGCAACCGGCAATGTAATTAGCATGCCGAATATTACTTGGAAGGTGAATTGGGACGAAATCGCCAATAGATAAGGCCATTTTACAATTTGGGCCCAAGTTAGAAGCAGAGCCTATGGTGTAAATTATCGATAGTCCATATCTCGGAAACTATAAGAAATAATGCAATTTGGCAACCGGCAATGTAATTAGCATGCCGAATATTACTTGGAATGTGAACTGGAACGAAATCGCCAATAGATAAGACCATTTTACAATTTGGGCCCAAGTTAGAAGCAGAGCCTAAGGTGTAAATTATTGATAGTCCATATCTCGGAAACTATAAGAGATAATGCAATTTGGCAACCGGCAATGTAATTAGCATGCCGAATATTACTTGGAATGTGAATTGGAACGAAATCGCCAATAGATAAGACCATTTTACAATTTGGGCCCAAGTTAGAAGCAGAGCCTAAGGTGTAAATTATCGATAGTCCATATCTCGGAAACTATAAGAGATAATGCAATTTGGCAACCGGCAATGTAATTAGCATGCCGAATATTACTTGGAATGTGAATTGGAACGAAATCGCCAATAGATAAGACCATTTTACAATTTGGGCCCAAGTTAGAAGCAGAGCCTAAGGTGTAAATTATCGATAGTCCATATCTCGGAAACTATAAGAGATAATGCAATTTCGCAACCGGCAATGTAATTAGCATGCCGAATATCACTTGGAATGTGAATTGGGACGAAATCGTCAATAGATAAGACCATTTTACAATTTGGGCCCAAGTTAGAAGCAGAGCCTAAGGTGTAAATTATCGATAGTCCATATCTCGGAAACTATAAGAGATAATGCAATTTGGCAACCGGCAATGTAATTAGCATGCCGAATATTACTTGGAATGTGAATTGGAACGAAATCGCCAATAGATAAGACCATTTTACAATTTGGGCCCAAGTTAGAAGCAGAGCCTAAGGTGTAAATTATTGATAGTCCATATCTCGGAAACTATAAGAGATAATGCAATTTCGCAACCGGCAATGTAATTAGCATGCCGAATATCACTTGGAATGTGAATTGAGACGAAATCGCCAATAGATAAGACCATTTTACAATTTGGGCCCAAGTTAGAAGCAGAGCCTAAGGTGTAAGTTATCGATAGTCCATATCTCGGAAACTATAAGAGATAATGCAATTTGGCAACCGGCAATGTAATTAGCATGCCGAATATTACTTGGAATGTGAATTGGAACGAAATCGCCAATAGATAAGACCATTTTACAATTTGGGCCCAAGTTAGAAGCAGAGCCTAAGGTGTAAATTATCGATAGTCTATATCTCGGAAACTATAAGAGATAATGCAATTTGGCAACCGGCAATGTAATTAGCATGCCGAATATTACTTGGAATGTGAATTGGAACGAAATCGCCAATAGATAAGACCATTTTACAATTTGGGCCCAAGTTAGAAGCAGAGCCTAAGGTGTAAATTATCGATAGTCCATATCTCGGAAACTATAAGAGATAATGCAATTTCGCAACCGGCAATGTAATTAGCATGCCGAATATTACTTGGAGTGTGAATTGGAACCAAATCGCCAATAGATAAGACCATTTTACAATTTGGGCCCAAGTTAGAAGCAGAGACTAAGGTGTAAATTATCGATAGTCCATATCTCGGAAACTATAAGAGATAATGCAATTTGGCAACCGGTAATGTAATTAGCATGCCGAATATTACTTGGAATGTGAATTGGAACGAAATCGCCAATAGATAAGACCATTTTACAATTTGGGCCCAAGTTAGAAGCAGAGCCTAAGGTGTAAATTATCGATAGTCCATATCTCGGAAACTATAAGAGATAATGCAATTTGGCAACCGGCAATGTAATTAGCATGCCGAATATTACTTGGAATGTGAATTGGAACGAAATCGCCAATAGATAAGACCATTTTACAATTTGGGCCCAAATTAGAAGCAGAGACTAAGGTGTAAATTATCGATAGTCCATATCTCGGAAACTATAAGAGATAATGCAATTTGGCAACCGGCAATGTAATTAGCATGCCGAATATTACTTGGAATGTGAATTGCAACTAATTCGCCAATAGATAAGACCATTTTACAATTTGGGCCCAAGTTAGAAGCAGAGCCTAAGGTGTAAATTATCGATAGTCCATATCTCGGAAACTATAAGAGATAATGCAATTTGGCAACCGGCAATGTAATTAGCATGCCGAATATTACTTGGAATGTGAATTGGAACGAAATCGCCAATAGATAAGACCATTTTACAATTTGGGCCCAAGTTAGAAGCAGAGCCTAAGGTGTAAATTATCGATAGTCCATATCTCGGAAACTATAAGAGATAATGCAATTTGGCAACCGGCAATGTAATTAGCATGCCGAATATTACTTGGAATGTGAATTGGAACGAAATCGCCAATAGATAAGACCATTTTACAATTTGGGCCCAAGTTAGAAGCAGAGCCTAAGGTGTAAATTATCGATAGTCCATATCTCGGAAACTATAAAAGATAATGCAATTTGGCAACCGGCAATGTAATTAGCATGCCGAATATTACTTGGAATGTGAATTGGAACGAAATCGCCAATAGGTAAGACCATTTTACAATTTGGGCCCAAGTTAGAAGCAGAGCCTAAGGTGTAAATTATCGATAGTCCATATCTCGGAAACTATAAGAGTTAATGCAATTTGGCAACCGGCAATGTAATTAGCATGCCGAATATTACTTGGAATGTGAATTGGAACGAAATCGCCAATAGATAAGACCATTTTACAATTTGGGCCCAAGTTAGAAGCAGAGCCTAAGGTGTAAATTATCGATAGTCCATATCCCGGAAACTATAAGAGATAATGCAATTTGGCAACCGGCAATGTAATTAGCATGCCGAATATTACTTGGAATGTGAATTGGAACGAAATTGCCAATAGATAAGACCATTTTACAATTTGGGCCCAAGTTAGAAGCAGAGCCTAAGGTGTAAATTATCGATAGTCCATATCTCGGAAACTATAAGAGATAATGCAATTTGGCAACCGGCAATGTAATTAGCATGCCGAATATTACTTGGAATGTGAATTGGAACGAAATCGCCAATAGATAAGACCATTTTACAATTTGGGCCCAAGTTAGAAGCAGAGCCTAAGGTGTAAATTATCGATAGTCCATATCTCGGAAACTATAAGAGATAATGCAATTTGGCAACCGGCAATGTAATTAGCATGCCGAATATTACTTGGAATGTGAATTGCAACTAAATCGCCAATAGATAAGACCATTTTACAATTTGGGCCCAAGTTAGAAGCAGAGCCTAAGGTGTAAATTATCGATAGTCCATATCTCGGAAACTATAAGAGATAATGCAATTTCGCAACCGGCAATGTAATTAGCATGCCGAATATTACTTGGAAGGTGAATTGGGACGAAATCGCCAATAGATAAGGCCATTTTACAATTTGGGCCCAAGTTAGAAGCAGAGCCTATGGTGTAAATTATCGATAGTCCATATCTCGGAAACTATAAGAAATAATGCAATTTGGCAACCGGCAATGTAATTAGCATGCCGAATATTACTTGGAATGTGAACTGGAACGAAATCGCCAATAGATAAGACCATTTTACAATTTGGGCCCAAGTTAGAAGCAGAGCCTAAGGTGTAAATTATTGATAGTCCATATCTCGGAAACTATAAGAGATAATGCAATTTGGCAACCGGCAATGTAATTAGCATGCCGAATATTACTTGGAATGTGAATTGGAACGAAATCGCCAATAGATAAGACCATTTTACAATTTGGGCCCAAGTTAGAAGCAGAGCCTAAGGTGTAAATTATCGATAGTCCATATCTCGGAAACTATAAGAGATAATGCAATTTGGCAACCGGCAATGTAATTAGCATGCCGAATATTACTTGGAATGTGAATTGGAACGAAATCGCCAATAGATAAGACCATTTTACAATTTGGGCCCAAGTTAGAAGCAGAGCCTAAGGTGTAAATTATCGATAGTCCATATCTCGGAAACTATAAGAGATAATGCAATTTCGCAACCGGCAATGTAATTAGCATGCCGAATATCACTTGGAATGTGAATTGGGACGAAATCGTCAATAGATAAGACCATTTTACAATTTGGGCCCAAGTTAGAAGCAGAGCCTAAGGTGTAAATTATCGATAGTCCATATCTCGGAAACTATAAGAGATAATGCAATTTGGCAACCGGCAATGTAATTAGCATGCCGAATATTACTTGGAATGTGAATTGAAACGAAATCGCCAATAGATAAGACCATTTTACAATTTGGGCCCAAGTTAGAAGCAGAGCCTAAGGTGTAAATTATCGATAGTCCATATCTCGGAAACTATAAGAGATAATGCAATTTGGCAACCGGCAATGTAATTAGCATGCCGAATATTACTTGGAATGTGAATTGGAACGAAATCGCCAATAGATAAGACCATTTTACAATTTGGGCCCAAGTTAGAAGCAGAGCCTAAGGTGTAAATTATTGATAGTCCATATCTCGGAAACTATAAGAGATAATGCAATTTCGCAACCGGCAATGTAATTAGCATGCCGAATATCACTTGGAATGTGAATTGAGACGAAATCGCCAATAGATAAGACCATTTTACAATTTGGGCCCAAGTTAGAAGCAGAGCCTAAGGTGTAAGTTATCGATAGTCCATATCTCGGAAACTATAAGAGATAATGCAATTTGGCAACCGGCAATGTAATTAGCATGCCGAATATTACTTGGAATGTGAATTGGAACGAAATCGCCAATAGATAAGACCATTTTACAATTTGGGCCCAAGTTAGAAGCAGAGCCTAAGGTGTAAATTATCGATAGTCTATATCTCGGAAACTATAAGAGATAATGCAATTTGGCAACCGGCAATGTAATTAGCATGCCGAATATTACTTGGAATGTGAATTGGAACGAAATCGCCAATAGATAAGACCATTTTACAATTTGGGCCCAAGTTAGAAGCAGAGCCTAAGGTGTAAATTATCGATAGTCCATATCTCGGAAACTATAAGAGATAATGCAATTTCGCAACCGGCAATGTAATTAGCATGCCGAATATTACTTGGAGTGTGAATTGGAACCAAATCGCCAATAGATAAGACCATTTTACAATTTGGGCCCAAGTTAGAAGCAGAGACTAAGGTGTAAATTATCGATAGTCCATATCTCGGAAACTATAAGAGATAATGCAATTTGGCAACCGGTAATGTAATTAGCATGCCGAATATTACTTGGAATGTGAATTGGAACGAAATCGCCAATAGATAAGACCATTTTACAATTTGGGCCCAAGTTAGAAGCAGAGCCTAAGGTGTAAATTATCGATAGTCCATATCTCGGAAACTATAAGAGATAATGCAATTTGGCAACCGGCAATGTAATTAGCATGCCGAATATTACTTGGAATGTGAATTGCAACTAAATCGCCAATAGATAAGACCATTTTACAATTTGGGCCCAAGTTAGAAGCAGAGCCTAAGGTGTAAATTATCGATAGTCCATATCTCGGAAACTATAAGAGATAATGCAATTTGGCAACCGGCAATGTAATTAGCATGCCGAATATTACTTGGAATGTGAATTGGAACGAAATCGCCAATAGATAAGACCATTTTACAATTTGGGCCCAAGTTAGAAGCAGGGCCTAAGGTGTAAATTATCGATAGTCCATATCTCGAAAACTATAAGAGATAATGCAATTTGGCAACCGGCAATGTAATTAGCATGCCGAATATTACTTGGAATGTGAATTGGAACGAAATCGCCAATAGATAAGACCATTTTACAATTTGGGCCCAAGTTAGAAGCAGAGCCTAAGGTGTAAATTATCGATAGTCCATATCTCGGAAACTATAAGAGATAATGCAATTTGGCAACCGGCAATGTAATTAGCATGCCGAATATTACTTGGAATGTGAATTGGAACGAAATCGCCAATAGATAAGACCATTTTACAATTTGGGCCCAAGTTAGAAGCAGAGCCTAAGGTGTAAATTATTGATAGTCCATATCTCGGAAACTATAAGAGATAATGCAATTTCGCAACCGGCAATGTAATTAGCATGCCGAATATCACTTGGAATGTGAATTGGGACGAAATCGCCAATAGATAAGACCATTTTACAATTTGGGCCCAAGTTAGAAGCAGAGCCTAAGGTGTAAATTATCGATAGTCCATATATCGGAAACTATAAGAGATAATTCAATTTGGCAACCGGCAATGTAATTAGCATGCCGAATATTACTTGGAATGTGAATTGGAACGAAATCGCCAATAGATAAGACCATTTTACAATTTGGGCCCAAGTTAGAAGCAGAGCCTAAGGTGTAAATTATCGATAGTCCATATCTCGGAAACTATAAGAGATAATGCAATTTGGCAACCGGCAATGTAATTAGCATGCCGAATATTACTTGGAATGTGAATTGGAACGAAATCGCCAATAGATAAGACCATTTTACAATTTGGGCCCAAGTTAGAAGCAGAGCCTAAGGTGTAAATTATCGATAGTCCATATCTCGGAAACTATAAGAGATAATGCAATTTGGCAACCGGCAATGTAATTAGCATGCCGAATATTACTTGGAATGTGAATTGGAACGAAATCGCCAATAGATAAGACCATTTTACAATTTGGGCCCAAGTTAGAAGCAGAGCCTAAGGTGTAAATTATCGATAGTCCATATCTCGGAAACTATAAGAGATAATGCAATTTCGCAACCGGCAATGTAATTAGCATGCCGAATATCACTTGGAATGTGAATTGGGACGAAATCGTCAATAGATAAGACCATTTTACAATTTGGGCCCAAGTTAGAAGCAGAGCCTAAGGTGTAAATTATCGATAGTCCATATCTCGGAAACTATAAGAGATAATGCAATTTGGCAACCGGCAATGTAATTAGCATGCCGAATATTACTTGGAATGTGAATTGAAACGAAATCGCCAATAGATAAGACCATTTTACAATTTGGGCCCAAGTTAGAAGCAGAGCCTAAGGTGTAAATTATCGATAGTCCATATCTCGGAAACTATAAGAGATAATGCAATTTGGCAACCGGCAATGTAATTAGCATGCCGAATATTACTTGGAATGTGAATTGGAACGAAATCGCCAATAGATAAGACCATTTTACAATTTGGGCCCAAGTTAGAAGCAGAGCCTAAGGTGTAAATTATTGATAGTCCATATCTCGGAAACTATAAGAGATAATGCAATTTCGCAACCGGCAATGTAATTAGCATGCCGAATATCACTTGGAATGTGAATTGAGACGAAATCGCCAATAGATAAGACCATTTTACAATTTGGGCCCAAGTTAGAAGCAGAGCCTAAGGTGTAAGTTATCGATAGTCCATATCTCGGAAACTATAAGAGATAATGCAATTTGGCAACCGGCAATGTAATTAGCATGCCGAATATTACTTGGAATGTGAATTGGAACGAAATCGCCAATAGATAAGACCATTTTACAATTTGGGCCCAAGTTAGAAGCAGAGCCTAAGGTGTAAATTATCGATAGTCTATATCTCGGAAACTATAAGAGATAATGCAATTTGGCAACCGGCAATGTAATTAGCATGCCGAATATTACTTGGAATGTGAATTGGAACGAAATCGCCAATAGATAAGACCATTTTACAATTTGGGCCCAAGTTAGAAGCAGAGCCTAAGGTGTAAATTATCGATAGTCCATATCTCGGAAACTATAAGAGATAATGCAATTTCGCAACCGGCAATGTAATTAGCATGCCGAATATTACTTGGAGTGTGAATTGGAACCAAATCGCCAATAGATAAGACCATTTTACAATTTGGGCCCAAGTTAGAAGCAGAGACTAAGGTGTAAATTATCGATAGTCCATATCTCGGAAACTATAAGAGATAATGCAATTTGGCAACCGGTAATGTAATTAGCATGCCGAATATTACTTGGAATGTGAATTGGAACGAAATCGCCAATAGATAAGACCATTTTACAATTTGGGCCCAAGTTAGAAGCAGAGCCTAAGGTGTAAATTATCGATAGTCCATATCTCGGAAACTATAAGAGATAATGCAATTTGGCAACCGGCAATGTAATTAGCATGCCGAATATTACTTGGAATGTGAATTGGAACGAAATCGCCAATAGATAAGACCATTTTACAATTTGGGCCCAAGTTAGAAGCAGGGCCTAAGGTGTAAATTATCGATAGTCCATATCTCGAAAACTATAAGAGATAATGCAATTTGGCAACCGGCAATGTAATTAGCATGCCGAATATTACTTGGAATGTGAATTGGAACGAAATCGCCAATAGATAAGACCATTTTACAATTTGGGCCCAAGTTAGAAGCAGAGCCTAAGGTGTAAATTATCGATAGTCCATATCTCGGAAACTATAAGAGATAATGCAATTTGGCAACCGGCAATGTAATTAGCATGCCGAATATTACTTGGAATGTGAATTGGAACGAAATCGCCAATAGATAAGACCATTTTACAATTTGGGCCCAAGTTAGAAGCAGAGCCTAAGGTGTAAATTATTGATAGTCCATATCTCGGAAACTATAAGAGATAATGCAATTTCGCAACCGGCAATGTAATTAGCATGCCGAATATCACTTGGAATGTGAATTGGGACGAAATCGCCAATAGATAAGACCATTTTACAATTTGGGCCCAAGTTAGAAGCAGAGCCTAAGGTGTAAATTATCGATAGTCCATATCTCGAAAACTATAAGAGATAATGCAATTTGGCAAACGGCAATGTAATTAGCATGCCGAATATTACTTGGAATGTGAATTGGAACGAAATCGCCAATAGATAAGACCATTTTACAATTTGGGCCCAAGTTAGAAGCAGAGCCTAAGGTGTAAATTATCGATAGTCCATATCTCGGAAACTATAAGAGATAATGCAATTTGGCAACCGGCAATGTAATTAGCATGCCGAATATTACTTGGAATGTGAATTGGAACGAAATCGCCAATAGATAAGACCATTTTACAATTTGGGCCCAAGTTAGAAGCAGGGCCTAAGGTGTAAATTATCGATAGTCCATATCTCGAAAACTATAAGAGATAATGCAATTTGGCAACCGGCAATGTAATTAGCATGCCGAATATTACTTGGAATGTGAATTGGAACGAAATCGCCAATAGATAAGACCATTTTACAATTTGGGCCCAAGTTAGAAGCAGAGCCTAAGGTGTAAATTATCGATAGTCCATATCTCGGAAACTATAAGAGATAATGCAATTTGGCAACCGGCAATGTAATTAGCATGCCGAATATTACTTGGAATGTGAATTGGAACGAAATCGCCAATAGATAAGACCATTTTACAATTTGGGCCCAAGTTAGAAGCAGAGCCTAAGGTGTAAATTATTGATAGTCCATATCTCGGAAACTATAAGAGATAATGCAATTTCGCAACCGGCAATGTAATTAGCATGCCGAATATCACTTGGAATGTGAATTGGGACGAAATCGCCAATAGATAAGACCATTTTACAATTTGGGCCCAAGTTAGAAGCAGAGCCTAAGGTGTAAATTATCGATAGTCCATATATCGGAAACTATAAGAGATAATTCAATTTGGCAACCGGCAATGTAATTAGCATGCCGAATATTACTTGGAATGTGAATTGGAACGAAATCGCCAATAGATAAGACCATTTTACAATTTGGGCCCAAGTTAGAAGCAGAGCCTAAGGTGTAAATTATCGATAGTCCATATCTCGGAAACTATAAGAGATAATGCAATTTGGCAACCGGCAATGTAATTAGCATGCCGAATATTACTTGGAATGTGAATTGGAACGAAATCGCCAATAGATAAGACTATTTTACAATTTGGGCCCAAGTTATAAGCAGAGCCTATGGTGTAAATTATCGATAGTCCATATCTCGGAAACTATAAGAGATAATGCAATTTGACAACCGGCAATGTAATTAGCATGCCGAATATTACTTGGAATGTGAATTGGAACGAAATCGCCAATAGATAAGATCATTTTACAATTTGGGCCCAAGTTAGAAGCAGAGCCTAAGGTGTAAATTATCGATAGTCCATATCTCGGAAACTATAAGAGTTAATGCAATTTGGCAACCGGCAATGTAATTAGCATGCCGAATATTACTTGGAATGTGAATTGGAACGAAATCGCCAATAGATAAGACCATTTTACAATTTGGGCCCAAGTTAGAAGCAGAGCCTAAGGTGTAAATTATCGATAGTCCATATCTCGGAAACTATAAGAGATAATGCAATTTGGCAACCGGCAATGTAATTAGCATGCCGAATATTACTTGGAATGTGAATTGGAACGAAATTTCCAATAGATAAGACCATTTTACAATTTGGGCCCAAGTTAGAAGCAGAGCCTAAGGTGTAAATTATCGATAGTCCATATCTCTGAAACTATAAGAGATAATGCAATTTCGCAACCGGCAATGTAATTAGCATGCCGAATATTACTTGGAATGGGAATTGGGACGAAATCGCCAATAGATAAGGCCATTTTACAATTTGGGCCCAAGTTAGAAGCAGAGCCTAAGGTGTAAATTATCGATAGTCCATATCTCTGAAACTATAAGAGATAATGCAATTTCGCAACCGGCAATGTAATTAGCATGCCGAATATTACTTGGAATGTGAATTGGAACGAAATCGCCAGTAGATAAGACCATTTTACAATTTGGGCCCAAGTTAGAAGCAGAGCCTAAGGTGTAAATTATTGATAGTCCATATCTCGGAAACTATAAGAGATAATGCAATTTGGCAACCGGCAATGTAATTAGCATGCCGAATATCACTTGGAATGTGAATTGGGACGAAATCGTCAATAGATAAGACCATTTTACAATTTGGGCCCAAGTTAGAAGCAGAGCCTAAGGTGTAAATTATCGATAGTCCATATCTCGGAAACTATAAGAGATAATGCAATTTGGCAACCGGCAATGTAATTAGCATGCCGAATATTACTTGGAATGTGAATTGAAACGAAATCGCCAATAGATAAGACCATTTTACAATTTGGGCCCAAGTTAGAAGCAGAGCCTAAGGTGTAAATTATCGATAGTCCATATCTCGGAAACTATAAGAGATAATGCAATTTGGCAACCGGCAATGTAATTAGCATGCCGAATATTACTTGGAATGTGAATTGGAACGAAATCGCCAATAGATAAGACCATTTTACAATTTGGGCCCAAGTTAGAAGCAGAGCCTAAGGTGTAAATTATTGATAGTCCATATCTCGGAAACTATAAGAGATAATGCAATTTCGCAACCGGCAATGTAATTAGCATGCCGAATATCACTTGGAATGTGAATTGAGACGAAATCGCCAATAGATAAGACCATTTTACAATTTGGGCCCAAGTTAGAAGCAGAGCCTAAGGTGTAAGTTATCGATAGTCCATATCTCGGAAACTATAAGAGATAATGCAATTTGGCAACCGGCAATGTAATTAGCATGCCGAATATTACTTGGAATGTGAATTGGAACGAAATCGCCAATAGATAAGACCATTTTACAATTTGGGCCCAAGTTAGAAGCAGAGCCTAAGGTGTAAATTATCGATAGTCTATATCTCGGAAACTATAAGAGATAATGCAATTTGGCAACCGGCAATGTAATTAGCATGCCGAATATTACTTGGAATGTGAATTGGAACGAAATCGCCAATAGATAAGACCATTTTACAATTTGGGCCCAAGTTAGAAGCAGAGCCTAAGGTGTAAATTATCGATAGTCCATATCTCGGAAACTATAAGAGATAATGCAATTTCGCAACCGGCAATGTAATTAGCATGCCGAATATTACTTGGAGTGTGAATTGGAACCAAATCGCCAATAGATAAGACCATTTTACAATTTGGGCCCAAGTTAGAAGCAGAGACTAAGGTGTAAATTATCGATAGTCCATATCTCGGAAACTATAAGAGATAATGCAATTTGGCAACCGGTAATGTAATTAGCATGCCGAATATTACTTGGAATGTGAATTGGAACGAAATCGCCAATAGATAAGACCATTTTACAATTTGGGCCCAAGTTAGAAGCAGAGCCTAAGGTGTAAATTATCGATAGTCCATATCTCGGAAACTATAAGAGATAATGCAATTTGGCAACCGGCAATGTAATTAGCATGCCGAATATTACTTGGAATGTGAATTGCAACTAAATCGCCAATAGATAAGACCATTTTACAATTTGGGCCCAAGTTAGAAGCAGAGCCTAAGGTGTAAATTATCGATAGTCCATATCTCGGAAACTATAAGAGATAATGCAATTTGGCAACCGGCAATGTAATTAGCATGCCGAATATTACTTGGAATGTGAATTGGAACGAAATCGCCAATAGATAAGACCATTTTACAATTTGGGCCCAAGTTAGAAGCAGGGCCTAAGGTGTAAATTATCGATAGTCCATATCTCGAAAACTATAAGAGATAATGCAATTTGGCAACCGGCAATGTAATTAGCATGCCGAATATTACTTGGAATGTGAATTGGAACGAAATCGCCAATAGATAAGACCATTTTACAATTTGGGCCCAAGTTAGAAGCAGAGCCTAAGGTGTAAATTATCGATAGTCCATATCTCGGAAACTATAAGAGATAATGCAATTTGGCAACCGGCAATGTAATTAGCATGCCAAATATTACTTGGAATGTGAATTGGAACGAAATCGCCAATAGATAAGACCATTTTACAATTTGGGCCCAAGTTAGAAGCAGAGCCTAAGGTGTAAATTATTGATAGTCCATATCTCGGAAACTATAAGAGATAATGCAATTTCGCAACCGGCAATGTAATTAGCATGCCGAATATCACTTGGAATGTGAATTGGGACGAAATCGCCAATAGATAAGACCATTTTACAATTTGGGCCCAAGTTAGAAGCAGAGCCTAAGGTGTAAATTATCGATAGTCCATATATCGGAAACTATAAGAGATAATTCAATTTGGCAACCGGCAATGTAATTAGCATGCCGAATATTACTTGGAATGTGAATTGGAACGAAATCGCCAATAGATAAGACCATTTTACAATTTGGGCCCAAGTTAGAAGCAGAGCCTAAGGTGTAAATTATCGATAGTCCATATCTCGGAAACTATAAGAGATAATGCAATTTGGCAACCGGCAATGTAATTAGCATGCCGAATATTACTTGGAATGTGAATTGGAACGAAATCGCCAATAGATAAGACTATTTTACAATTTGGGCCCAAGTTATAAGCAGAGCCTATGGTGTAAATTATCGATAGTCCATATTTCGGAAACTATAAGAGATAATGCAATTTGACAACCGGCAATGTAATTAGCATGCCGAATATTACTTGGAATGTGAATTGGAACGAAATCGCCAATAGATAAGATCATTTTACAATTTGGGCCCAAGTTAGAAGCAGAGCCTAAGGTGTAAATTATCGATAGTCCATATCTCGGAAACTATAAGAGTTAATGCAATTTGGCAACCGGCAATGTAATTAGCATGCCGAATATTACTTGGAATGTGAATTGGAACGAAATCGCCAATAGATAAGACCATTTTACAATTTGGGCCCAAGTTAGAAGCAGAGCCTAAGGTGTAAATTATCGATAGTCCATATCTCGGAAACTATAAGAGATAATGCAATTTGGCAACCGGCAATGTAATTAGCATGCCGAATATTACTTGGAATGTGAATTGGAACGAAATTTCCAATAGATAAGACCATTTTACAATTTGGGCCCAAGTTAGAAGCAGAGCCTAAGGTGTAAATTATCGATAGTCCATATCTCTGAAACTATAAGAGATAATGCAATTTCGCAACCGGCAATGTAATTAGCATGCCGAATATTACTTGGAATGGGAATTGGGACGAAATCGCCAATAGATAAGGCCATTTTACAATTTGGGCCCAAGTTAGAAGCAGAGCCTAAGGTGTAAATTATCGATAGTCCATATCTCTGAAACTATAAGAGATAATGCAATTTCGCAACCGGCAATGTAATTAGCATGCCGAATATTACTTGGAATGTGAATTGGAACGAAATCGCCAATAGATAAAACCATTTTACAATTTGGGCCCAAGTTAGAAGCAGAGCCTAAGGTGTAAATTATCGATAGTCCATATCTCGGAAACTATAAGAGATAATGCAATTTGGCAACCGGCAATGTAATTAGCATGCCGAATATTACTTGGAATGTGAATTGGAACGAAATCGCCAATAGATAAGACCATTTTACAATTTGGGCCCAAGTTAGAAGCAGAGCCTAAGGTGTAAATTATTGATAGTCCATATCTCGGAAACTATAAGAGATAATGCAATTTCGCAACCGGCAATGTAATTAGCATGCCGAATATCACTTGGAATGTGAATTGGGACGAAATCGCCAATAGATAAGACCATTTTACAATTTGGGCCCAAGTTAGAAGCAGAGCCTAAGGTGTAAATTATCGATAGTCCATATCTCGGAAACTATAAGAGATAATGCAATTTGGCAACCGGCAATGTAATTAGCATGCCGAATATTACTTGGAATGTGAATTGGAACGAAATCGCCAATAGATAAGACCATTTTACAATTTGGGCCCAAGTTAGAAGCAGAGCCTAAGGTGTAAATTATCGATAGTCCATATCTCGGAAACTATAAGAGATAATGCAATTTGGCAACCGGCAATGTAATTAGCATGCCGAATATTACTTGGAATGTGAATTGGAACGAAATCGCCAATAGGTAAGACCATTTTACAATTTGGGCCCAAGTTAGAAGCAGAGCCTAAGGTGTAAATTATCGATAGTCCATATCTAGGAAACTATAAGAGATAATTCAATTTGGCAACCGGCAATGTAATTAGCATGCCGAATATTCCTTGGAGTGTGAATTGGAACGAAATCGCCAATAGATAAGACCATTTTACAATTTGGGCCCAAGTTAGAAGCAGAGCCTAAGGTGTAAATTATCGATAGTCCATATCTCGGAAACTATAAGAGATAATGCAATTTGGCAACCGGCAATGTAATTAGCATGCCGAATATTACTTGGAATGTGAATTGGAACGAAATCGCCAATAGATAAGACCATTTTACAATTTGGGCCCAAGTTAGAAGCAGAGCCTAAGGTGTAAATTATCGATAGTCCATATCTCGGAAACTATAAGAGATAATGCAATTTGGCAACCGGCAATGTAATTAGCATGCCGAATATTACTTGGAATGTGAATTGGAACGAAATCGCTAATAGATAAGACCATTTTACAATTTGGGCCCAAGTTAGAAGCAGAGCCTAAGGTGTAAATTATCGATAGTCCATATCTCGGAAACTATAAGAGATAATGCAATTTGGCAACCGGCAATGTAATTAGCATGCCGAATATTACTTGGAATGTGAATTGGAACGAAATCGCCAATAGATAAGATCATTTTACAATTTGGTCCCAAGTTAGAAGCAGAGCCTAAGGTGTAAATTATCGATAGTCCATATCTCGGAAACTATAAGAGTTAATGCAATTTGGCAACCGGCAATGTAATTAGCATGCCGAATATTACTTGGAATGTGAATTGGAACGAAATCGCCAATAGATAAGACCATTTTACAATTTGGGCCCAAGTTAGAAGCAGAGCCTAAGGTGTAAATTATCGATAGTCCATATCTCGGAAACTATAAGAGATAATGCAATTTGGCAACCGGCAATGTAATTAGCATGCCGAATATTACTTGGAATGTGAATTGGAACGAAATCGCCAATAGATAAGACCATTTTACAATTTGGGCCCAAGTTAGAAGCAGGGCCTAAGGTGTAAATTATCGATAGTCCATATCTCGAAAACTATAAGAGATAATGCAATTTGGCAACCGGCAATGTAATTAGCATGCCGAATATTACTTGGAATGTGAATTGGAACGAAATCGCCAATAGATAAGACCATTTTACAATTTGGGCCCAAGTTAGAAGCAGAGCCTAAGGTGTAAATTATCGATAGTCCATATCTCGGAAACTATAAGAGATAATGCAATTTGGCAACCGGCAATGTAATTAGCATGCCGAATATTACTTGGAATGTGAATTGGAACGAAATCGCCAATAGATAAGACCATTTTACAATTTGGGCCCAAGTTAGAAGCAGAGCCTAAGGTGTAAATTATTGATAGTCCATATCTCGGAAACTATAAGAGATAATGCAATTTTTCGCAACCGGCAATGTAATTAGCATGCCGAATATCACTTGGAATGTGAATTGGGACGAAATCGCCAATAGATAAGACCATTTTACAATTTGGGCCCAAGTTAGAAGCAGAGCCTAAGGTGTAAATTATCGATAGTCCATATATCGGAAACTATAAGAGATAATTCAATTTGGCAACCGGCAATGTAATTAGCATGCCGAATATTACTTGGAATGTGAATTGGAACGAAATCGCCAATAGATAAGACCATTTTACAATTTGGGCCCAAGTTAGAAGCAGAGCCTAAGGTGTAAATTATCGATAGTCCATATCTCGGAAACTATAAGAGATAATGCAATTTGGCAACCGGCAATGTAATTAGCATGCCGAATATTACTTGGAATGTGAATTGGAACGAAATTGCCAATAGATAAGACCATTTTACAATTTGGGCCCAAGTTAGAAGCAGAGCCTAAGGTGTAAATTATCGATAGTCCATATCTCTGAAACTATAAGAGATAATGCAATTTCGCAACCGGCAATGTAATTAACATGCCGAATATTACTTGGAATGTGAATTGGAACGAAATTGCCAATAGATAAGACCATTTTACAATTTGGGCCCAAGTTAGAAGCAGAGCCTAAGGTGTAAATTATCGATAGTCCATATCTCTGAAACTATAAGAGATAATGCAATTTCGCAACCGGCAATGTAATTAGCATGCCGAATATTACTTGGAATGGGAATTGGGACGAAATCGCCAATAGATAAGGCCATTTTACAATTTGGGCCCAAGTTAGAAGCAGAGCCTAAGGTGTAAATTATCGATAGTCCATATCTCTGAAACTATAAGAGATAATGCAATTTCGCAACCGGCAATGTAATTAGCATGCCGAATATTACTTGGAATGTGAATTGGAACGAAATCGCCAATAGATAAAACCATTTTACAATTTGGGCCCAAGTTAGAAGCAGAGCCTAAGGTGTAAATTATCGATAGTCCATATCTCGGAAACTATAAGAGATAATGCAATTTGGCAACCGGCAATGTAATTAGCATGCCGAATATTACTTGGAATGTGAATTGGAACGAAATCGCCAATAGATAAGACCATTTTACAATTTGGGCCCAAGTTAGAAGCAGAGCCTAAGGTGTAAATTATTGATAGTCCATATCTCGGAAACTATAAGAGATAATGCAATTTCGCAACCGGCAATGTAATTAGCATGCCGAATATCACTTGGAATGTGAATTGGGACGAAATCGCCAATAGATAAGACCATTTTACAATTTGGGCCCAAGTTAGAAGCAGAGCCTAAGGTGTAAATTATCGATAGTCCATATCTCGGAAACTATAAGAGATAATGCAATTTGGCAACCGGCAATGTAATTAGCATGCCGAATATTACTTGGAATGTGAATTGGAACGAAATCGCCAATAGATAAGACCATTTTACAATTTGGGCCCAAGTTAGAAGCAGAGCCTAAGGTGTAAATTATCGATAGTCCATATCTCGGAAACTATAAGAGATAATGCAATTTGGCAACCGGCAATGTAATTAGCATGCCGAATATTACTTGGAATGTGAATTGGAACGAAATCGCCAATAGGTAAGACCATTTTACAATTTGGGCCCAAGTTAGAAGCAGAGCCTAAGGTGTAAATTATCGATAGTCCATATCTCGGAAACTATAAGAGATAATTCAATTTGGCAACCGGCAATGTTATTAGCATGCCGAATATTCCTTGGAATGTGAATTGGAACGAAATCGCCAATAGATAAGACCATTTTACAATTTGGGCCCAAGTTATAAGCAGAGCCTATGGTGTAAATTATCGATAGTCCATATCTCGGAAACTATAAGAGATAATGCAATTTGACAACCGGCAATGTAATTAGCATGCCGAATATTACTTGGAATGTGAATTGGAACGAAATCGCCAATAGATAAGATCATTTTACAATTTGGGCCCAAGTTAGAAGCAGAGCCTAAGGTGTAAATTATCGATAGTCCATATCTCGGAAACTATAAGAGTTAATGCAATTTGGCAACCGGCAATGTAATTAGCATGCCGAATATTACTTGGAATGTGAATTGGAACGAAATCGCCAATAGATAAGACCATTTTACAATTTGGGCCCAAGTTAGAAGCAGAGCCTAAGGTGTAAATTATCGATAGTCCATATCTCGGAAACTATAAGAGATAATGCAATTTGGCAACCGGCAATGTAATTAGCATGCCGAATATTACTTGGAATGTGAATTGGAACGAAATTTCCAATAGATAAGACCATTTTACAATTTGGGCCCAAGTTAGAAGCAGAGCCTAAGGTGTAAATTATCGATAGTCCATATCTCTGAAACTATAAGAGATAATGCAATTTCGCAACCGGCAATGTAATTAGCATGCCGAATATTACTTGGAATGGGAATTGGGACGAAATCGCCAATAGATAAGGCCATTTTACAATTTGGGCCCAAGTTAGAAGCAGAGCCTAAGGTGTAAATTATCGATAGTCCATATCTCTGAAACTATAAGAGATAATGCAATTTCGCAACCGGCAATGTAATTAGCATGCCGAATATTACTTGGAATGTGAATTGGAACGAAATCGCCAGTAGATAAGACCATTTTACAATTTGGGCCCAAGTTAGAAGCAGAGCCTAAGGTGTAAATTATTGATAGTCCATATCTCGGAAACTATAAGAGATAATGCAATTTGGCAACCGGCAATGTAATTAGCATGCCGAATATCACTTGGAATGTGAATTGGGACGAAATCGTCAATAGATAAGACCATTTTACAATTTGGGCCCAAGTTAGAAGCAGAGCCTAAGGTGTAAATTATCGATAGTCCATATCTCGGAAACTATAAGAGATAATGCAATTTGGCAACCGGCAATGTAATTAGCATGCCGAATATTACTTGGAATGTGAATTGAAACGAAATCGCCAATAGATAAGACCATTTTACAATTTGGGCCCAAGTTAGAAGCAGAGCCTAAGGTGTAAATTATCGATAGTCCATATCTCGGAAACTATAAGAGATAATGCAATTTGGCAACCGGCAATGTAATTAGCATGCCGAATATTACTTGGAATGTGAATTGGAACGAAATCGCCAATAGATAAGACCATTTTACAATTTGGGCCCAAGTTAGAAGCAGAGCCTAAGGTGTAAATTATTGATAGTCCATATCTCGGAAACTATAAGAGATAATGCAATTTCGCAACCGGCAATGTAATTAGCATGCCGAATATCACTTGGAATGTGAATTGAGACGAAATCGCCAATAGATAAGACCATTTTACAATTTGGGCCCAAGTTAGAAGCAGAGCCTAAGGTGTAAGTTATCGATAGTCCATATCTCGGAAACTATAAGAGATAATGCAATTTGGCAACCGGCAATGTAATTAGCATGCCGAATATTACTTGGAATGTGAATTGGAACGAAATCGCCAATAGATAAGACCATTTTACAATTTGGGCCCAAGTTAGAAGCAGAGCCTAAGGTGTAAATTATCGATAGTCTATATCTCGGAAACTATAAGAGATAATGCAATTTGGCAACCGGCAATGTAATTAGCATGCCGAATATTACTTGGAATGTGAATTGGAACGAAATCGCCAATAGATAAGACCATTTTACAATTTGGGCCCAAGTTAGAAGCAGAGCCTAAGGTGTAAATTATCGATAGTCCATATCTCGGAAACTATAAGAGATAATGCAATTTCGCAACCGGCAATGTAATTAGCATGCCGAATATTACTTGGAGTGTGAATTGGAACCAAATCGCCAATAGATAAGACCATTTTACAATTTGGGCCCAAGTTAGAAGCAGAGACTAAGGTGTAAATTATCGATAGTCCATATCTCGGAAACTATAAGAGATAATGCAATTTGGCAACCGGTAATGTAATTAGCATGCCGAATATTACTTGGAATGTGAATTGGAACGAAATCGCCAATAGATAAGACCATTTTACAATTTGGGCCCAAGTTAGAAGCAGAGCCTAAGGTGTAAATTATCGATAGTCCATATCTCGGAAACTATAAGAGATAATGCAATTTGGCAACCGGCAATGTAATTAGCATGCCGAATATTACTTGGAATGTGAATTGCAACTAAATCGCCAATAGATAAGACCATTTTACAATTTGGGCCCAAGTTAGAAGCAGAGCCTAAGGTGTAAATTATCGATAGTCCATATCTCGGAAACTATAAGAGATAATGCAATTTGGCAACCGGCAATGTAATTAGCATGCCGAATATTACTTGGAATGTGAATTGGAACGAAATCGCCAATAGATAAGACCATTTTACAATTTGGGCCCAAGTTAGAAGCAGGGCCTAAGGTGTAAATTATCGATAGTCCATATCTCGAAAACTATAAGAGATAATGCAATTTGGCAACCGGCAATGTAATTAGCATGCCGAATATTACTTGGAATGTGAATTGGAACGAAATCGCCAATAGATAAGACCATTTTACAATTTGGGCCCAAGTTAGAAGCAGAGCCTAAGGTGTAAATTATCGATAGTCCATATCTCGGAAACTATAAGAGATAATGCAATTTGGCAACCGGCAATGTAATTAGCATGCCAAATATTACTTGGAATGTGAATTGGAACGAAATCGCCAATAGATAAGACCATTTTACAATTTGGGCCCAAGTTAGAAGCAGAGCCTAAGGTGTAAATTATTGATAGTCCATATCTCGGAAACTATAAGAGATAATGCAATTTCGCAACCGGCAATGTAATTAGCATGCCGAATATCACTTGGAATGTGAATTGGGACGAAATCGCCAATAGATAAGACCATTTTACAATTTGGGCCCAAGTTAGAAGCAGAGCCTAAGGTGTAAATTATCGATAGTCCATATATCGGAAACTATAAGAGATAATTCAATTTGGCAACCGGCAATGTAATTAGCATGCCGAATATTACTTGGAATGTGAATTGGAACGAAATCGCCAATAGATAAGACCATTTTACAATTTGGGCCCAAGTTAGAAGCAGAGCCTAAGGTGTAAATTATCGATAGTCCATATCTCGGAAACTATAAGAGATAATGCAATTTGGCAACCGGCAATGTAATTAGCATGCCGAATATTACTTGGAATGTGAATTGGAACGAAATCGCCAATAGATAAGACTATTTTACAATTTGGGCCCAAGTTATAAGCAGAGCCTATGGTGTAAATTATCGATAGTCCATATTTCGGAAACTATAAGAGATAATGCAATTTGACAACCGGCAATGTAATTAGCATGCCGAATATTACTTGGAATGTGAATTGGAACGAAATCGCCAATAGATAAGATCATTTTACAATTTGGGCCCAAGTTAGAAGCAGAGCCTAAGGTGTAAATTATCGATAGTCCATATCTCGGAAACTATAAGAGTTAATGCAATTTGGCAACCGGCAATGTAATTAGCATGCCGAATATTACTTGGAATGTGAATTGGAACGAAATCGCCAATAGATAAGACCATTTTACAATTTGGGCCCAAGTTAGAAGCAGAGCCTAAGGTGTAAATTATCGATAGTCCATATCTCGGAAACTATAAGAGATAATGCAATTTGGCAACCGGCAATGTAATTAGCATGCCGAATATTACTTGGAATGTGAATTGGAACGAAATTTCCAATAGATAAGACCATTTTACAATTTGGGCCCAAGTTAGAAGCAGAGCCTAAGGTGTAAATTATCGATAGTCCATATCTCTGAAACTATAAGAGATAATGCAATTTCGCAACCGGCAATGTAATTAGCATGCCGAATATTACTTGGAATGGGAATTGGGACGAAATCGCCAATAGATAAGGCCATTTTACAATTTGGGCCCAAGTTAGAAGCAGAGCCTAAGGTGTAAATTATCGATAGTCCATATCTCTGAAACTATAAGAGATAATGCAATTTCGCAACCGGCAATGTAATTAGCATGCCGAATATTACTTGGAATGTGAATTGGAACGAAATCGCCAATAGATAAAACCATTTTACAATTTGGGCCCAAGTTAGAAGCAGAGCCTAAGGTGTAAATTATCGATAGTCCATATCTCGGAAACTATAAGAGATAATGCAATTTGGCAACCGGCAATGTAATTAGCATGCCGAATATTACTTGGAATGTGAATTGGAACGAAATCGCCAATAGATAAGACCATTTTACAATTTGGGCCCAAGTTAGAAGCAGAGCCTAAGGTGTAAATTATTGATAGTCCATATCTCGGAAACTATAAGAGATAATGCAATTTCGCAACCGGCAATGTAATTAGCATGCCGAATATCACTTGGAATGTGAATTGGGACGAAATCGCCAATAGATAAGACCATTTTACAATTTGGGCCCAAGTTAGAAGCAGAGCCTAAGGTGTAAATTATCGATAGTCCATATCTCGGAAACTATAAGAGATAATGCAATTTGGCAACCGGCAATGTAATTAGCATGCCGAATATTACTTGGAATGTGAATTGGAACGAAATCGCCAATAGATAAGACCATTTTACAATTTGGGCCCAAGTTAGAAGCAGAGCCTAAGGTGTAAATTATCGATAGTCCATATCTCGGAAACTATAAGAGATAATGCAATTTGGCAACCGGCAATGTAATTAGCATGCCGAATATTACTTGGAATGTGAATTGGAACGAAATCGCCAATAGGTAAGACCATTTTACAATTTGGGCCCAAGTTAGAAGCAGAGCCTAAGGTGTAAATTATCGATAGTCCATATCTAGGAAACTATAAGAGATAATTCAATTTGGCAACCGGCAATGTAATTAGCATGCCGAATATTCCTTGGAATGTGAATTGGAACGAAATCGCCAATAGATAAGACCATTTTACAATTTGGGCCCAAGTTAGAAGCAGAGCCTAAGGTGTAAATTATCGATAGTCCATATCTCGGAAACTATAAGAGATAATGCAATTTGGCAACCGGCAATGTAATTAGCATGCCGAATATTACTTGGAATGTGAATTGGAACGAAATCGCCAATAGATAAGACCATTTTACAATTTGGGCCCAAGTTAGAAGCAGAGCCTAAGGTGTAAATTATCGATAGTCCATATCTCGGAAACTATAAGAGATAATGCAATTTGGCAACCGGCAATGTAATTAGCATGCCGAATATTACTTGGAATGTGAATTGGAACGAAATCGCTAATAGATAAGACCATTTTACAATTTGGGCCCAAGTTAGAAGCAGAGCCTAAGGTGTAAATTATCGATAGTCCATATCTCGGAAACTATAAGAGATAATGCAATTTGGCAACCGGCAATGTAATTAGCATGCCGAATATTACTTGGAATGTGAATTGGAACGAAATCGCCAATAGATAAGATCATTTTACAATTTGGTCCCAAGTTAGAAGCAGAGCCTAAGGTGTAAATTATCGATAGTCCATATCTCGGAAACTATAAGAGTTAATGCAATTTGGCAACCGGCAATGTAATTAGCATGCCGAATATTACTTGGAATGTGAATTGGAACGAAATCGCCAATAGATAAGACCATTTTACAATTTGGGCCCAAGTTAGAAGCAGAGCCTAAGGTGTAAATTATCGATAGTCCATATCTCGGAAACTATAAGAGATAATGCAATTTGGCAACCGGCAATGTAATTAGCATGCCGAATATTACTTGGAATGTGAATTGGAACGAAATCGCCAATAGATAAGACCATTTTACAATTTGGGCCCAAGTTAGAAGCAGGGCCTAAGGTGTAAATTATCGATAGTCCATATCTCGAAAACTATAAGAGATAATGCAATTTGGCAACCGGCAATGTAATTAGCATGCCGAATATTACTTGGAATGTGAATTGGAACGAAATCGCCAATAGATAAGACCATTTTACAATTTGGGCCCAAGTTAGAAGCAGAGCCTAAGGTGTAAATTATCGATAGTCCATATCTCGGAAACTATAAGAGATAATGCAATTTGGCAACCGGCAATGTAATTAGCATGCCGAATATTACTTGGAATGTGAATTGGAACGAAATCGCCAATAGATAAGACCATTTTACAATTTGGGCCCAAGTTAGAAGCAGAGCCTAAGGTGTAAATTATTGATAGTCCATATCTCGGAAACTATAAGAGATAATGCAATTTTTCGCAACCGGCAATGTAATTAGCATGCCGAATATCACTTGGAATGTGAATTGGGACGAAATCGCCAATAGATAAGACCATTTTACAATTTGGGCCCAAGTTAGAAGCAGAGCCTAAGGTGTAAATTATCGATAGTCCATATATCGGAAACTATAAGAGATAATTCAATTTGGCAACCGGCAATGTAATTAGCATGCCGAATATTACTTGGAATGTGAATTGGAACGAAATCGCCAATAGATAAGACCATTTTACAATTTGGGCCCAAGTTAGAAGCAGAGCCTAAGGTGTAAATTATCGATAGTCCATATCTCGGAAACTATAAGAGATAATGCAATTTGGCAACCGGCAATGTAATTAGCATGCCGAATATTACTTGGAATGTGAATTGGAACGAAATTGCCAATAGATAAGACCATTTTACAATTTGGGCCCAAGTTAGAAGCAGAGCCTAAGGTGTAAATTATCGATAGTCCATATCTCTGAAACTATAAGAGATAATGCAATTTCGCAACCGGCAATGTAATTAACATGCCGAATATTACTTGGAATGTGAATTGGAACGAAATTGCCAATAGATAAGACCATTTTACAATTTGGGCCCAAGTTAGAAGCAGAGCCTAAGGTGTAAATTATCGATAGTCCATATCTCTGAAACTATAAGAGATAATGCAATTTCGCAACCGGCAATGTAATTAGCATGCCGAATATTACTTGGAATGGGAATTGGGACGAAATCGCCAATAGATAAGGCCATTTTACAATTTGGGCCCAAGTTAGAAGCAGAGCCTAAGGTGTAAATTATCGATAGTCCATATCTCTGAAACTATAAGAGATAATGCAATTTCGCAACCGGCAATGTAATTAGCATGCCGAATATTACTTGGAATGTGAATTGGAACGAAATCGCCAATAGATAAAACCATTTTACAATTTGGGCCCAAGTTAGAAGCAGAGCCTAAGGTGTAAATTATCGATAGTCCATATCTCGGAAACTATAAGAGATAATGCAATTTGGCAACCGGCAATGTAATTAGCATGCCGAATATTACTTGGAATGTGAATTGGAACGAAATCGCCAATAGATAAGACCATTTTACAATTTGGGCCCAAGTTAGAAGCAGAGCCTAAGGTGTAAATTATTGATAGTCCATATCTCGGAAACTATAAGAGATAATGCAATTTCGCAACCGGCAATGTAATTAGCATGCCGAATATCACTTGGAATGTGAATTGGGACGAAATCGCCAATAGATAAGACCATTTTACAATTTGGGCCCAAGTTAGAAGCAGAGCCTAAGGTGTAAATTATCGATAGTCCATATCTCGGAAACTATAAGAGATAATGCAATTTGGCAACCGGCAATGTAATTAGCATGCCGAATATTACTTGGAATGTGAATTGGAACGAAATCGCCAATAGATAAGACCATTTTACAATTTGGGCCCAAGTTAGAAGCAGAGCCTAAGGTGTAAATTATCGATAGTCCATATCTCGGAAACTATAAGAGATAATGCAATTTGGCAACCGGCAATGTAATTAGCATGCCGAATATTACTTGGAATGTGAATTGGAACGAAATCGCCAATAGGTAAGACCATTTTACAATTTGGGCCCAAGTTAGAAGCAGAGCCTAAGGTGTAAATTATCGATAGTCCATATCTCGGAAACTATAAGAGATAATTCAATTTGGCAACCGGCAATGTTATTAGCATGCCGAATATTCCTTGGAATGTGAATTGGAACGAAATCGCCAATAGATAAGACCATTTTACAATTTGGGCCCAAGTTAGAAGCAGAGCCTAAGGTGTAAATTATCGATAGTCCATATCTCGGAAACTATAAGAGATAATGCAATTTCGCAACCGGCAATGTAATTAGCATGCCGAATATTACTTGGAGTGTGAATTGGAACGAAATCGCCAATAGATAAGACCATTTTACAATTTGGGCCCAAGTTAGAAGCAGAGCCTAAGGTGTAAATAA
This sequence comes from Rhynchophorus ferrugineus, assembly GCF_030347505.1. Lineage (NCBI taxonomy): Eukaryota > Metazoa > Arthropoda > Insecta > Coleoptera > Curculionidae > Rhynchophorus > Rhynchophorus ferrugineus. The sequence continues at coordinate 110,708 of NW_027472650.1, read as the reverse complement.
TCGATAGTCCATATCTCGGAAACTATAAGAGATAATGCAATTTGGCAACCGGCAATGTAATTAGCATGCCGAATATTACTTGGAATGTGAATTGGAACGAAATTGCCAATAGATAAGACCATTTTACAATTTGGGCCCAAGTTAGAAGCAGAGCCTAAGGTGTAAATTATCGATAGTCCATATCTCAGAAACTATAAGAGATAATGCAATTTGGCAACCGGCAATGTAATTAGCATGCCGAATATTACTTGGAATGTGAATTGGAACGAAATCGCCAATAGATAAGACCATTTTACAATTTGGGCCCAAGTTAGAAGCAGAGCCTAAGGTGTAAATTATTGATAGTCCATATCTCGGAAACTATAAGAGATAATGCAATTTCGCAACCTGCAATGTAATTAGCATGCCGAATATTACTTGGAGTGTGAATTGGAACGAAATCGCCAATAGATAAGACCATTTTACAATTTGGGCCCAAGTAAGAAGCAGAGCCTAAGGTGTAAATTATCGATAGTCCATATCTCGGAAACTATAAGAGATAATGCAATTTGGCAACCGGCAATGTAATTAGCATGCCGAATATTACTTGGAATGTGAATTGGAACGAAATCGCCAATAGATAAGACCATTTTACAATTTTGGCCCAAGTTAGAAGCAGAGCCTAAGGTGTAAATTATCGATAGTCCATATCTCGGAAACTATAAGAGATAATGCAATTTGGCAACAGGCAATGTAATTAGCATGCCGAATATTACTTGGAATGTGAATTGGAACGAAATCGTCAATAGATAAGACCATTTTACAATTTGGGCCCAAGTTAGAAGCAGAGCCTAAGGTGTAAATTATCGATAGTCCATATCTCGGAAACTATAAGAGATAATGCAATTTGGCAACCGGCAATGTAATTAGCATGCCGAATATTACTCGGAATGTGAATTGGAACGAAATCGCCAATAGATAAAACCATTTTACAATTTGGGCCCAAGTTAGAAGCAGAGCCTAAGGTGTAAATTATCGATAGTCCATATCTCGGAAACTATAAGAGATAATGCAATTTGGCAACCGGCAATGTAATTAGCATGCCGAATATTACTTGGAATGTGAATTGGAACGAAATCGCCAATAGATAAGACCATTTTACAATTTGGGCCCAAGTTAGAAGCAGAGCCTAAGGTGTAAATTATTGATAGTCCATATCTCGGAAACTATAAGAGATAATGCAATTTCGCAACCGGCAATGTAATTAGCATGCCGAATATCACTTGGAATGTGAATTGGGACGAAATCGCCAATAGATAAGACCATTTTACAATTTGGGCCCAAGTTAGAAGCAGAGCCTAAGGTGTAAATTATCGATAGTCCATATCTCGGAAACTATAAGAGATAATGCAATTTGGCAACCGGCAATGTAATTAGCATGCCGAATATTACTTGGAATGTGAATTGGAACGAAACCGCCAATAGATAAGACCATTTTACAATTTGGGCCCAAGTTAGAAGCAGAGCCTAAGGTGTAAATTATCGATAGTCCATATCTCGGAAACTATAAGAGATAATGCAATTTGGCAACCGGCAATGTAATTAGCATGCCGAATATTACTTGGAATGTGAATTGGAACGAAATCGCCAATAGGTAAGACCATTTTACAATTTGGGCCCAAGTTAGAAGCAGAGCCTAAGGTGTAAATTATCGATAGTCCATATCTCGGAAACTATAAGAGATAATTCAATTTGGCAACCGGCAATGAAATTAGCATGCCGAATATTCCTTGGAATGTGAATTGGAACGAAATCGCCAATAGATAAGACCATTTTACAATTTGGGCCCAAGTTAGAAGCAGAGCCTAAGGTGTAAATTTTCGATAGTCCATATCTCGGAAACTATAAGAGATAATGCAATTTGGCAACCGGCAATGTAATTAGCATGCCGAATATTACTTGGAATGTGAATTGGAACGAAATCGCCAATAGATAAGACCATTTTACAATTTGGGCCCAAGTTAGAAGCAGAGCCTAAGGTGTAAATTATCGATAGTCCATATCTCGGAAACTATAAGAGATAATGCAATTTGGCAACCGCCAATGTAATTAGCATGCCGAATATTACTTGGAATGTGAATTGGAACGAAATCGCTAATAGATAAGACCATTTTACAATTTGGGCCCAAGTTAGAAGCAGAGCCTAAGGTGTAAATTATCGATAGTCCATATCTCGGAAACTATAAGAGATAATGCAATTTGGCAACCGGCAATGTAATTAGCATGCCGAATATTACTTGGAATGTGAATTGGAACGAAATCGCCAATAGATAAGATCATTTTACAATTTGGTCCCAAGTTAGAAGCAGAGCCTAAGGTGTAAATTATCGATAGTCCATATCTCGGAAACTATAAGAGTTAATGCAATTTGGCAACCGGCAATGTAATTAGCATGCCGAATATTACTTGGAATGTGAATTGGAACGAAATTGCCAATAGATGAGACCATTTTACAATTTGGGCCCAAGTTAGAAGCAGAGCCTAAGGTGTAAATTATCGATAGTCCATATCTCGGAAACTATAAGAGATAATGCAATTTGGCAACCGGCAATGTAATTAGCATGCCGAATATTACTTGGAATGTGAATTGGAACGAAATTGCCAATAGATAAGACCATTTTACAATTTGGGCCCAAGTTAGAAGCAGAGCCTAAGGTGTAAATTATCGATAGTCCATATCTCGGAAACTATAAGAGTTAATGCAATTTGGCAACCGGCAATGTAATTAGCATGCCGAATATTACTTGGAATGTGAATTGGAACGAAATCGCCAATAGATAAGACCATTTTACAATTTGGGCCCAAGTTAGAAGCAGAGCCTAAGGTGTAAATTATCGATAGTCCATATCTCGGAAACTATAAGAGATAATGCAATTTGGCAACCGGCAATGTAATTAGCATGCCGAATATTACTTGGAATGTGAATTGGAACGAAATCGCCAATAGATAAGACCATTTTACAATTTGGGCCCAAGTTAGAAGCAGAGCCTAAGGTGTAAATTATCGATAGTCCATATCTCGGAAACTATAAGAGATAATGCAATTTGGCAACCGGCAATGTAATTAGCATGCCGAATATTACTTGGAATGTGAATTGGAACGAAATCGCCAATAGATAAGACCATTTTACAATTTGGGCCCAAGTTAGAAGCAGAGCCTAAGGTGTAAATTATTGATAGTCCATATCTCGGAAACTATAAGAGATAATGCAATTTTTCGCAACCGGCAATGTAATTAGCATGCCGAATATCACTTGGAATGTGAATTGGGACGAAATCGCCAATAGATAAGACCATTTTACAATTTGGGCCCAAGTTAGAAGCAGAGCCTAAGGTGTAAATTATCGATAGTCCATATATCGGAAACTATAAGAGATAATTCAATTTGGCAACCGGCAATGTAATTAGCATGCCGGATATTACTTGGAATGTGAATTGGAACGAAATCGCCAATAGATAAGACCATTTTACAATTTGGGCCCAAGTTAGAAGCAGAGCCTAAGGTGTAAATTATCGATAGTCCATATCTCGGAAACTATAAGAGATAATGCAATTTGGCAACCGGCAATGTAATTAGCATGCCGAATATTACTTGGAATGTGAATTGGAACGAAATTGCCAATAGATAAGACCATTTTACAATTTGGGCCCAAGTTAGAAGCAGAGCCTAAGGTGTAAATTATCGATAGTCCATATCTCTGAAACTATAAGAGATAATGCAATTTCGCAACCGGCAATGTAATTAACATGCCGAATATTACTTGGAATGTGAATTGGAACGAAATTGCCAATAGATAAGACCATTTTACAATTTGGGCCCAAGTTAGAAGCAGAGCCTAAGGTGTAAATTATCGATAGTCCATATCTCTGAAACTATAAGAGATAATGCAATTTCGCAACCGGCAATGTAATTAGCATGCCGAATATTACTTGGAATGTGAATTGGGACGAAATCGCCAATAGATAAGGCCATTTTACAATTTGGGCCCAAGTTAGAAGCAGAGCTTAAGGTGTAAATTATCGATAGTCCATATCTCTGAAACTATAAGAGATAATGCAATTTCGCAACCGGCAATGTAATTAGCATGCCGAATATTACTTGGAATGTGAATTGGAACGAAATTGCCAATAGATAAAACCATTTTACAATTTGGGCCCAAGTTAGAAGCAGAGCCTAAGGTGTAAATTATCGATAGTCCATATCTCGGAAACTATAAGAGATAATGCAATTTGGCAACCGGCAATGTAATTAGCATGCCGAATATTACTTGGAATGTGAATTGGAACGAAATCGCCAATAGATAAGACCATTTTACAATTTGGGCCCAAGTTAGAAGCAGAGCCTAAGGTGTAAATTATTGATAGTCCATATCTCGGAAACTATAAGAGATAATGCAATTTCGCAACCGGCAATGTAATTAGCATGCCGAATATCACTTGGAATGTGAATTGGGACGAAATCGCCAATAGATAAGACCATTTTACAATTTGGGCCCAAGTTAGAAGCAGAGCCTAAGGTGTAAATTATCGATAGTCCATATCTCGGAAACTATAAGAGATAATGCAATTTGGCAACCGGCAATGTAATTAGCATGCCGAATATTACTTGGAATGTGAATTGGAACGAAATCGCCAATAGATAAGACCATTTTACAATTTGGGCCCAAGTTAGAAGCAGAGCCTAAGGTGTAAATTATCGATAGTCCATATCTCGGAAACTATAAGAGATAATGCAATTTGGCAACCGGCAATGTAATTAGCATGCCGAATATTACTTGGAATGTGAATTGGAACGAAATCGCCAATAGGTAAGACCATTTTACAATTTGGGCCCAAGTTAGAAGCAGAGCCTAAGGTGTAAATTATCGATAGTCCATATCTCGGAAACTATAAGAGATAATTCAATTTGGCAACCGGCAATGTAATTAGCATGCCGAATATTCCTTGGAATGTGAATTGGAACGAAATCGCCAATAGATAAGACCATTTTACAATTTGGGCCCAAGTTAGAAGCAGAGCCTAAGGTGTAAATTATCGATAGTCCATATCTCGGAAACTATAAGAGATAATGCAATTTGGCAACCGGCAATGTAATTAGCATGCCGAATATTACTTGGAATGTGAATTGGAACGAAATCGCCAATAGATAAGACCATTTTACAATTTGGGCCCAAGTTAGAAGCAGAGCCTAAGGTGTAAATTATCGATAGTCCATATCTCAGAAACTATAAGAGATAATGCAATTTGGCAACCGGCAATGTAATTAGCATGCCGAATATTACTTGGAATGTGAATTGGAACGAAATCGCCAATAGATAAGACCATTTTACAATTTGGGCCCAAGTTAGAAGCAGAGCCTAAGGTGTAAATTATTGATAGTCCATATCTCGGAAACTATAAGAGATAATGCAATTTCGCAACCGGCAATGTAATTAGCATGCCGAATATTACTTGGAGTGTGAATTGGAACGAAATCGCCAATAGATAAGACCATTTTACAATTTGGGCCCAAGTTAGAAGCAGAGCCTAAGGTGTAAATAATCGATAGTCCATATCTCGGAAACTATAAGAGATAATGCAATTTGGCAACCGGCAATGTAATTAGCATGCCGAATATTACTTGGAATGTGAATTGGAACGAAATTGCCAATAGATAAGACCATTTTACAATTTGGGCCCAAGTTAGAAGCAGAGCCTAAGGTGTAAATTATCGATAGTCCATATCTCAGAAACTATAAGAGATAATGCAATTTGGCAACCGGCAATGTAATTAGCATGCCGAATATTACTTGGAATGTGAATTGGAACGAAATCGCCAATAGATAAGACCATTTTACAATTTGGGCCCAAGTTAGAAGCAGAGCCTAAGGTGTAAATTATTGATAGTCCATATCTCGGAAACTATAAGAGATAATGCAATTTCGCAACCGGCAATGTAATTAGCATGCCGAATATTACTTGGAGTGTGAATTGGAACGAAATCGCCAATAGATAAGACCATTTTACAATTTGGGCCCAAGTAAGAAGCAGAGCCTAAGGTGTAAATTATCGATAGTCCATATCTCGGAAACTATAAGAGATAATGCAATTTGGCAACCGGCAATGTAATTAGCATGCCGAATATTACTTGGAATGTGAATTGGAACGAAATCGCCAATAGATAAGACCATTTTACAATTTTGGCCCAAGTTAGAAGCAGAGCCTAAGGTGTAAATTATCGATAGTCCATATCTCGGAAACTATAAGAGATAATGCAATTTGGCAACAGGCAATGTAATTAGCATGCCGAATATTACTTGGAATGTGAATTGGAACGAAATCGTCAATAGATAAGACCATTTTACAATTTGGGCCCAAGTTAGAAGCAGAGCCTAAGGTGTAAATTATCGATAGTCCATATCTCGGAAACTATAAGAGATAATGCAATTTGGCAACCGGCAATGTAATTAGCATGCCGAATATTACTCGGAATGTGAATTGGAACGAAATCGCCAATAGATAAAACCATTTTACAATTTGGGCCCAAGTTAGAAGCAGAGCCTAAGGTGTAAATTATCGATAGTCCATATCTCGGAAACTATAAGAGATAATGCAATTTGGCAACCGGCAATGTAATTAGCATGCCGAATATTACTTGGAATGTGAATTGGAACGAAATCGCCAATAGATAAGACCATTTTACAATTTGGGCCCAAGTTAGAAGCAGAGCCTAAGGTGTAAATTATTGATAGTCCATATCTCGGAAACTATAAGAGATAATGCAATTTCGCAACCGGCAATGTAATTAGCATGCCGAATATCACTTGGAATGTGAATTGGGACGAAATCGCCAATAGATAAGACCATTTTACAATTTGGGCCCAAGTTAGAAGCAGAGCCTAAGGTGTAAATTATCGATAGTCCATATCTCGGAAACTATAAGAGATAATGCAATTTGGCAACCGGCAATGTAATTAGCATGCCGAATATTACTTGGAATGTGAATTGGAACGAAATCGCCAATAGATAAGACCATTTTACAATTTGGGCCCAAGTTAGAAGCAGAGCCTAAGGTGTAAATTATCGATAGTCCATATCTCGGAAACTATAAGAGATAATGCAATTTGGCAACCGCCAATGTAATTAGCATGCCGAATATTACTTGGAATGTGAATTGGAACGAAATCGCTAATAGATAAGACCATTTTACAATTTGGGCCCAAGTTAGAAGCAGAGCCTAAGGTGTAAATTATCGATAGTCCATATCTCGGAAACTATAAGAGATAATGCAATTTGGCAACCGGCAATGTAATTAGCATGCCGAATATTACTTGGAATGTGAATTGGAACGAAATCGCCAATAGATAAGATCATTTTACAATTTGGTCCCAAGTTAGAAGCAGAGCCTAAGGTGTAAATTATCGATAGTCCATATCTCGGAAACTATAAGAGTTAATGCAATTTGGCAACCGGCAATGTAATTAGCATGCCGAATATTACTTGGAATGTGAATTGGAACGAAATTGCCAATAGATGAGACCATTTTACAATTTGGGCCCAAGTTAGAAGCAGAGCCTAAGGTGTAAATTATCGATAGTCCATATCTCGGAAACTATAAGAGATAATGCAATTTGGCAACCGGCAATGTAATTAGCATGCCGAATATTACTTGGAATGTGAATTGGAACGAAATTGCCAATAGATAAGACCATTTTACAATTTGGGCCCAAGTTAGAAGCAGAGCCTAAGGTGTAAATTATCGATAGTCCATATCTCTGAAACTATAAGAGATAATGCAATTTCGCAACCGGCAATGTAATTAGCATGCCGAATATTACTTGGAATGTGAATTGGGACGAAATCGCCAATAGATAAGGCCATTTTACAATTTGGGCCCAAGTTAGAAGCAGAGCCTAAGGTGTAAATTATCGATAGTCCATATCTCAGAAACTATAAGAGATAATGCAATTTGGCAACCGGCAATGTAATTAGCATGCCGAATATTACTTGGAATGTGAATTGGAACGAAATCGCCAATAGATAAGACCATTTTACAATTTGGGCCCAAGTTAGAAGCAGAGCCTAAGGTGTAAATTATTGATAGTCCATATCTCGGAAACTATAAGAGATAATGCAATTTCGCAACCGGCAATGTAATTAGCATGCCGAATATTACTTGGAGTGTGAATTGGAACGAAATCGCCAATAGATAAGACCATTTTACAATTTGGGCCCAAGTAAGAAGCAGAGCCTAAGGTGTAAATTATCGATAGTCCATATCTCGGAAACTATAAGAGATAATGCAATTTGGCAACCGGCAATGTAATTAGCATGCCGAATATTACTTGGAATGTGAATTGGAACGAAATCGCCAACAGATAAGACCATTTTACAATTTGGGCCCAAGTTAGAAGCAGAGCCTAAGGTGTAAATTATCGATAGTCCATATCTCGGAAACTATAAGAGATAATGCAATTTGGCAACAGGCAATGTAATTAGCATGCCGAATATTACTTGGAATGTGAATTGGAACGAAATCGTCAATAGATAAGACCATTTTACAATTTGGGCCCAAGTTAGAAGGAGAGCCTAAGGTGTAAATTATCGATAGTCCATATCTCGGAAACTATAAGAGATAATGCAATTTGGCAACCGGCAATGTAATTAGCATGCCGAATATTACTTGGAATGTGAATTGGAACGAAATCGCCAATAGATAAGACCATTTTACAATTTGGGCCCAAGTTAGAAGCAGAGCCTAAGGTGTAAATTATCGATAGTCCATATCTCAGAAACTATAAGAGATAATGCAATTTGGCAACCGGCAATGTAATTAGCATGCCGAATATTACTTGGAATGTGAATTGGAACGAAATCGCCAATAGATAAGACTATTTTACAATTTGGGCCCAAGTTAGAAGCAGAGCCTAAGGTGTAAATTATTGATAGTCCATATCTCGGAAACTATAAGAGATAATGCAATTTCGCAACCGGCAATGTAATTAGCATGCCGAATATTACTTGGAGTGTGAATTGGAACGAAATCGCCAATAGATAAGACCATTTTACAATTTGGGCCCAAGTTAGAAGCAGAGCCTAAGGTGTAAATAATCGATAGTCCATATCTCGGAAACTATAAGAGATAATGCAATTTGGCAACCGGCAATGTAATTAGCATGCCGAATATTACTTGGAATGTGAATTGGAACGAAATTGCCAATAGATAAGACCATTTTACAATTTGGGCCCAAGTTAGAAGCAGAGCCTAAGGTGTAAATTATCGATAGTCCATATCTCAGAAACTATAAGAGATAATGCAATTTGGCAACCGGCAATGTAATTAGCATGCCGAATATTACTTGGAATGTGAATTGGAACGAAATCGCCAATAGATAAGACCATTTTACAATTTGGGCCCAAGTTAGAAGCAGAGCCTAAGGTGTAAATTATTGATAGTCCATATCTCGGAAACTATAAGAGATAATGCAATTTCGCAACCGGCAATGTAATTAGCATGCCGAATATTACTTGGAGTGTGAATTGGAACGAAATCGCCAATAGATAAGACCATTTTACAATTTGGGCCCAAGTAAGAAGCAGAGCCTAAGGTGTAAATTATCGATAGTCCATATCTCGGAAACTATAAGAGATAATGCAATTTGGCAACCGGCAATGTAATTAGCATGCCGAATATTACTTGGAATGTGAATTGGAACGAAATCGCCAATAGATAAGACCATTTTACAATTTTGGCCCAAGTTAGAAGCAGAGCCTAAGGTGTAAATTATCGATAGTCCATATCTCGGAAACTATAAGAGATAATGCAATTTGGCAACAGGCAATGTAATTAGCATGCCGAATATTACTTGGAATGTGAATTGGAACGAAATCGTCAATAGATAAGACCATTTTACAATTTGGGCCCAAGTTAGAAGCAGAGCCTAAGGTGTAAATTATCGATAGTCCATATCTCGGAAACTATAAGAGATAATGCAATTTGGCAACCGGCAATGTAATTAGCATGCCGAATATTACTCGGAATGTGAATTGGAACGAAATCGCCAATAGATAAAACCATTTTACAATTTGGGCCCAAGTTAGAAGCAGAGCCTAAGGTGTAAATTATCGATAGTCCATATCTCGGAAACTATAAGAGATAATGCAATTTGGCAACCGGCAATGTAATTAGCATGCCGAATATTACTTGGAATGTGAATTGGAACGAAATCGCCAATAGATAAGACCATTTTACAATTTGGGCCCAAGTTAGAAGCAGAGCCTAAGGTGTAAATTATTGATAGTCCATATCTCGGAAACTATTAGAGATAATGCAATTTCGCAACCGGCAATGTAATTAGCATGCCGAATATCACTTGGAATGTGAATTGGGACGAAATCGCCAATAGATAAGACCATTTTACAATTTGGGCCCAAGTTAGAAGCAGAGCCTAAGGTGTAAATTATCGATAGTCCATATCTCGGAAACTATAAGAGATAATGCAATTTGGCAACCGGCAATGTAATTAGCATGCCGAATATTACTTGGAATGTGAATTGGAACGAAATCGCCAATAGATAAGACCATTTTACAATTTGGGCCCAAGTTAGAAGCAGAGCCTAAGGTGTAAATTATCGATAGTCCATATCTCGGAAACTATAAGAGATAATGCAATTTGGCAACCGGCAATGTAATTAGCATGCCGAATATTACTTGGAATGTGAATTGGGACGAAATCGCCAATAGATAAGACCATTTTACAATTTGGGCCCAAGTTAGAAGCAGAGCCTAAGGTGTAAATTATCGATAGTCCATATCTCGGAAACTATAAGAGATAATGCAATTTGGCAACCGGCAATGTAATTAGCATGCCGAATATTACTTGGAATGTGAATTGGAACGAAATCGCCAATAGATAAGACCATTTTACAATTTGGGCCCAAGTTAGAAGCAGAGCCTAAGGTGTAAATTATTGATAGTCCATATCTCGGAAACTATAAGAGATAATGCAATTTCGCAACCGGCAATGTAATTAGCATGCCGAATATCACTTGGAATGTGAATTGGAACGAAACCGCCAATAGATAAGACCATTTTACAATTTGGGCCCAAGTTAGAAGCAGAGCCTAAGGTGTAAATTATCGATAGTCCATATCTCGGAAACTATAAGAGATAATGCAATTTGGCAACCGGCAATGTAATTAGCATGCCGAATATTACTTGGAATGTGAATTGGAACGAAATCGCCAATAGGTAAGACCATTTTACAATTTGGGCCCAAGTTAGAAGCAGAGCCTAAGGTGTAAATTATCGATAGTCCATATCTCGGAAACTATAAGAGATAATTCAATTTGGCAACCGGCAATGAAATTAGCATGCCGAATATTCCTTGGAATGTGAATTGGAACGAAATCGCCAATAGATAAGACCATTTTACAATTTGGGCCCAAGTTAGAAGCAGAGCCTAAGGTGTAAATTTTCGATAGTCCATATCTCGGAAACTATAAGAGATAATGCAATTTGGCAACCGGCAATGTAATTAGCATGCCGAATATTACTTGGAATGTGAATTGGAACGAAATCGCCAATAGATAAGACCATTTTACAATTTGGGCCCAAGTTAGAAGCAGAGCCTAAGGTGTAAATTATCGATAGTCCATATCTCGGAAACTATAAGAGATAATGCAATTTGGCAACCGCCAATGTAATTAGCATGCCGAATATTACTTGGAATGTGAATTGGAACGAAATCGCTAATAGATAAGACCATTTTACAATTTGGGCCCAAGTTAGAAGCAGAGCCTAAGGTGTAAATTATCGATAGTCCATATCTCGGAAACTATAAGAGATAATGCAATTTGGCAACCGGCAATGTAATTAGCATGCCGAATATTACTTGGAATGTGAATTGGAACGAAATCGCCAATAGATAAGATCATTTTACAATTTGGTCCCAAGTTAGAAGCAGAGCCTAAGGTGTAAATTATCGATAGTCCATATCTCGGAAACTATAAGAGTTAATGCAATTTGGCAACCGGCAATGTAATTAGCATGCCGAATATTACTTGGAATGTGAATTGGAACGAAATTGCCAATAGATGAGACCATTTTACAATTTGGGCCCAAGTTAGAAGCAGAGCCTAAGGTGTAAATTATTGATAGTCCATATCTCGGAAACTATAAGAGATAATGCAATTTCGCAACCGGCAATGTAATTAGCATGCCGAATATTACTTGGAGTGTGAATTGGAACGAAATCGCCAATAGATAAGACCATTTTACAATTTGGGCCCAAGTAAGAAGCAGAGCCTAAGGTGTAAATTATCGATAGTCCATATCTCGGAAACTATAAGAGATAATGCAATTTGGCAACCGGCAATGTAATTAGCATGCCGAATATTACTTGGAATGTGAATTGGAACGAAATCGCCAATAGATAAGACCATTTTACAATTTTGGCCCAAGTTAGAAGCAGAGCCTAAGGTGTAAATTATCGATAGTCCATATCTCGGAAACTATAAGAGATAATGCAATTTGGCAACAGGCAATGTAATTAGCATGCCGAATATTACTTGGAATGTGAATTGGAACGAAATCGTCAATAGATAAGACCATTTTACAATTTGGGCCCAAGTTAGAAGCAGAGCCTAAGGTGTAAATTATCGATAGTCCATATCTCGGAAACTATAAGAGATAATGCAATTTGGCAACCGGCAATGTAATTAGCATGCCGAATATTACTCGGAATGTGAATTGGAACGAAATCGCCAATAGATAAAACCATTTTACAATTTGGGCCCAAGTTAGAAGCAGAGCCTAAGGTGTAAATTATCGATAGTCCATATCTCGGAAACTATAAGAGATAATGCAATTTGGCAACCGGCAATGTAATTAGCATGCCGAATATTACTTGGAATGTGAATTGGAACGAAATCGCCAATAGATAAGACCATTTTACAATTTGGGCCCAAGTTAGAAGCAGAGCCTAAGGTGTAAATTATTGATAGTCCATATCTCGGAAACTATAAGAGATAATGCAATTTCGCAACCGGCAATGTAATTAGCATGCCGAATATCACTTGGAATGTGAATTGGGACGAAATCGCCAATAGATAAGACCATTTTACAATTTGGGCCCAAGTTAGAAGCAGAGCCTAAGGTGTAAATTATCGATAGTCCATATCTCGGAAACTATAAGAGATAATGCAATTTGGCAACCGGCAATGTAATTAGCATGCCGAATATTACTTGGAATGTGAATTGGAACGAAATCGCCAATAGATAAGACCATTTTACAATTTGGGCCCAAGTTAGAAGCAGAGCCTAAGGTGTAAATTATCGATAGTCCATATCTCGGAAACTATAAGAGATAATGCAATTTGGCAACCGGCAATGTAATTAGCATGCCGAATATTACTTGGAATGTGAATTGGGACGAAATCGCCAATAGATAAGACCATTTTACAATTTGGGCCCAAGTTAGAAGCAGAGCCTAAGGTGTAAATTATCGATAGTCCATATCTCGGAAACTATAAGAGATAATGCAATTTGGCAACCGGCAATGTAATTAGCATGCCGAATATTACTTGGAATGTGAATTGGAACGAAATCGCCAATAGATAAGACCATTTTACAATTTGGGCCCAAGTTAGAAGCAGAGCCTAAGGTGTAAATTATTGATAGTCCATATCTCGGAAACTATAAGAGATAATGCAATTTCGCAACCGGCAATGTAATTAGCATGCCGAATATCACTTGGAATGTGAATTGGAACGAAACCGCCAATAGATAAGACCATTTTACAATTTGGGCCCAAGTTAGAAGCAGAGCCTAAGGTGTAAATTATCGATAGTCCATATCTCGGAAACTATAAGAGATAATGCAATTTGGCAACCGGCAATGTAATTAGCATGCCGAATATTACTTGGAATGTGAATTGGAACGAAATCGCCAATAGGTAAGACCATTTTACAATTTGGGCCCAAGTTAGAAGCAGAGCCTAAGGTGTAAATTATCGATAGTCCATATCTCGGAAACTATAAGAGATAATTCAATTTGGCAACCGGCAATGAAATTAGCATGCCGAATATTCCTTGGAATGTGAATTGGAACGAAATCGCCAATAGATAAGACCATTTTACAATTTGGGCCCAAGTTAGAAGCAGAGCCTAAGGTGTAAATTTTCGATAGTCCATATCTCGGAAACTATAAGAGATAATGCAATTTGGCAACCGGCAATGTAATTAGCATGCCGAATATTACTTGGAATGTGAATTGGAACGAAATCGCCAATAGATAAGACCATTTTACAATTTGGGCCCAAGTTAGAAGCAGAGCCTAAGGTGTAAATTATCGATAGTCCATATCTCGGAAACTATAAGAGATAATGCAATTTGGCAACCGCCAATGTAATTAGCATGCCGAATATTACTTGGAATGTGAATTGGAACGAAATCGCTAATAGATAAGACCATTTTACAATTTGGGCCCAAGTTAGAAGCAGAGCCTAAGGTGTAAATTATCGATAGTCCATATCTCGGAAACTATAAGAGATAATGCAATTTGGCAACCGGCAATGTAATTAGCATGCCGAATATTACTTGGAATGTGAATTGGAACGAAATCGCCAATAGATAAGATCATTTTACAATTTGGTCCCAAGTTAGAAGCAGAGCCTAAGGTGTAAATTATCGATAGTCCATATCTCGGAAACTATAAGAGTTAATGCAATTTGGCAACCGGCAATGTAATTAGCATGCCGAATATTACTTGGAATGTGAATTGGAACGAAATTGCCAATAGATGAGACCATTTTACAATTTGGGCCCAAGTTAGAAGCAGAGCCTAAGGTGTAAATTATTGATAGTCCATATCTCGGAAACTATAAGAGATAATGCAATTTCGCAACCGGCAATGTAATTAGCATGCCGAATATTACTTGGAGTGTGAATTGGAACGAAATCGCCAATAGATAAGACCATTTTACAATTTGGGCCCAAGTAAGAAGCAGAGCCTAAGGTGTAAATTATCGATAGTCCATATCTCGGAAACTATAAGAGATAATGCAATTTGGCAACCGGCAATGTAATTAGCATGCCGAATATTACTTGGAATGTGAATTGGAACGAAATCGCCAATAGATAAGACCATTTTACAATTTTGGCCCAAGTTAGAAGCAGAGCCTAAGGTGTAAATTATCGATAGTCCATATCTCGGAAACTATAAGAGATAATGCAATTTGGCAACAGGCAATGTAATTAGCATGCCGAATATTACTTGGAATGTGAATTGGAACGAAATCGTCAATAGATAAGACCATTTTACAATTTGGGCCCAAGTTAGAAGCAGAGCCTAAGGTGTAAATTATCGATAGTCCATATCTCGGAAACTATAAGAGATAATGCAATTTGGCAACCGGCAATGTAATTAGCATGCCGAATATTACTCGGAATGTGAATTGGAACGAAATCGCCAATAGATAAAACCATTTTACAATTTGGGCCCAAGTTAGAAGCAGAGCCTAAGGTGTAAATTATCGATAGTCCATATCTCGGAAACTATAAGAGATAATGCAATTTGGCAACCGGCAATGTAATTAGCATGCCGAATATTACTTGGAATGTGAATTGGAACGAAATCGCCAATAGATAAGACCATTTTACAATTTGGGCCCAAGTTAGAAGCAGAGCCTAAGGTGTAAATTATTGATAGTCCATATCTCGGAAACTATAAGAGATAATGCAATTTCGCAACCGGCAATGTAATTAGCATGCCGAATATCACTTGGAATGTGAATTGGGACGAAATCGCCAATAGATAAGACCATTTTACAATTTGGGCCCAAGTTAGAAGCAGAGCCTAAGGTGTAAATTATCGATAGTCCATATCTCGGAAACTATAAGAGATAATGCAATTTGGCAACCGGCAATGTAATTAGCATGCCGAATATTACTTGGAATGTGAATTGGAACGAAACCGCCAATAGATAAGACCATTTTACAATTTGGGCCCAAGTTAGAAGCAGAGCCTAAGGTGTAAATTATCGATAGTCCATATCTCGGAAACTATAAGAGATAATGCAATTTGGCAACCGGCAATGTAATTAGCATGCCGAATATTACTTGGAATGTGAATTGGAACGAAATCGCCAATAGGTAAGACCATTTTACAATTTGGGCCCAAGTTAGAAGCAGAGCCTAAGGTGTAAATTATCGATAGTCCATATCTCGGAAACTATAAGAGATAATTCAATTTGGCAACCGGCAATGAAATTAGCATGCCGAATATTCCTTGGAATGTGAATTGGAACGAAATCGCCAATAGATAAGACCATTTTACAATTTGGGCCCAAGTTAGAAGCAGAGCCTAAGGTGTAAATTTTCGATAGTCCATATCTCGGAAACTATAAGAGATAATGCAATTTGGCAACCGGCAATGTAATTAGCATGCCGAATATTACTTGGAATGTGAATTGGAACGAAATCGCCAATAGATAAGACCATTTTACAATTTGGGCCCAAGTTAGAAGCAGAGCCTAAGGTGTAAATTATCGATAGTCCATATCTCGGAAACTATAAGAGATAATGCAATTTGGCAACCGCCAATGTAATTAGCATGCCGAATATTACTTGGAATGTGAATTGGAACGAAATCGCTAATAGATAAGACCATTTTACAATTTGGGCCCAAGTTAGAAGCAGAGCCTAAGGTGTAAATTATCGATAGTCCATATCTCGGAAACTATAAGAGATAATGCAATTTGGCAACCGGCAATGTAATTAGCATGCCGAATATTACTTGGAATGTGAATTGGAACGAAATCGCCAATAGATAAGATCATTTTACAATTTGGTCCCAAGTTAGAAGCAGAGCCTAAGGTGTAAATTATCGATAGTCCATATCTCGGAAACTATAAGAGTTAATGCAATTTGGCAACCGGCAATGTAATTAGCATGCCGAATATTACTTGGAATGTGAATTGGAACGAAATTGCCAATAGATGAGACCATTTTACAATTTGGGCCCAAGTTAGAAGCAGAGCCTAAGGTGTAAATTATCGATAGTCCATATCTCGGAAACTATAAGAGATAATGCAATTTGGCAACCGGCAATGTAATTAGCATGCCGAATATTACTTGGAATGTGAATTGGAACGAAATTGCCAATAGATAAGACCATTTTACAATTTGGGCCCAAGTTAGAAGCAGAGCCTAAGGTGTAAATTATCGATAGTCCATATCTCTGAAACTATAAGAGATAATGCAATTTCGCAACCGGCAATGTAATTAGCATGCCGAATATTACTTGGAATGTGAATTGGGACGAAATCGCCAATAGATAAGGCCATTTTACAATTTGGGCCCAAGTTAGAAGCAGAGCCTAAGGTGTAAATTATCGATAGTCCATATCTCAGAAACTATAAGAGATAATGCAATTTGGCAACCGGCAATGTAATTAGCATGCCGAATATTACTTGGAATGTGAATTGGAACGAAATCGCCAATAGATAAGACCATTTTACAATTTGGGCCCAAGTTAGAAGCAGAGCCTAAGGTGTAAATTATTGATAGTCCATATCTCGGAAACTATAAGAGATAATGCAATTTCGCAACCGGCAATGTAATTAGCATGCCGAATATTACTTGGAGTGTGAATTGGAACGAAATCGCCAATAGATAAGACCATTTTACAATTTGGGCCCAAGTAAGAAGCAGAGCCTAAGGTGTAAATTATCGATAGTCCATATCTCGGAAACTATAAGAGATAATGCAATTTGGCAACCGGCAATGTAATTAGCATGCCGAATATTACTTGGAATGTGAATTGGAACGAAATCGCCAACAGATAAGACCATTTTACAATTTGGGCCCAAGTTAGAAGCAGAGCCTAAGGTGTAAATTATCGATAGTCCATATCTCGGAAACTATAAGAGATAATGCAATTTGGCAACAGGCAATGTAATTAGCATGCCGAATATTACTTGGAATGTGAATTGGAACGAAATCGTCAATAGATAAGACCATTTTACAATTTGGGCCCAAGTTAGAAGGAGAGCCTAAGGTGTAAATTATCGATAGTCCATATCTCGGAAACTATAAGAGATAATGCAATTTGGCAACCGGCAATGTAATTAGCATGCCGAATATTACTTGGAATGTGAATTGGAACGAAATCGCCAATAGATAAGACCATTTTACAATTTGGGCCCAAGTTAGAAGCAGAGCCTAAGGTGTAAATTATCGATAGTCCATATCTCAGAAACTATAAGAGATAATGCAATTTGGCAACCGGCAATGTAATTAGCATGCCGAATATTACTTGGAATGTGAATTGGAACGAAATCGCCAATAGATAAGACCATTTTACAATTTGGGCCCAAGTTAGAAGCAGAGCCTAAGGTGTAAATTATTGATAGTCCATATCTCGGAAACTATAAGAGATAATGCAATTTCGCAACCGGCAATGTAATTAGCATGCCGAATATTACTTGGAGTGTGAATTGGAACGAAATCGCCAATAGATAAGACCATTTTACAATTTGGGCCCAAGTTAGAAGCAGAGCCTAAGGTGTAAATAATCGATAGTCCATATCTCGGAAACTATAAGAGATAATGCAATTTGGCAACCGGCAATGTAATTAGCATGCCGAATATTACTTGGAATGTGAATTGGAACGAAATTGCCAATAGATAAGACCATTTTACAATTTGGGCCCAAGTTAGAAGCAGAGCCTAAGGTGTAAATTATCGATAGTCCATATCTCAGAAACTATAAGAGATAATGCAATTTGGCAACCGGCAATGTAATTAGCATGCCGAATATTACTTGGAATGTGAATTGGAACGAAATCGCCAATAGATAAGACCATTTTACAATTTGGGCCCAAGTTAGAAGCAGAGCCTAAGGTGTAAATTATTGATAGTCCATATCTCGGAAACTATAAGAGATAATGCAATTTCGCAACCGGCAATGTAATTAGCATGCCGAATATTACTTGGAGTGTGAATTGGAACGAAATCGCCAATAGATAAGACCATTTTACAATTTGGGCCCAAGTTAGAAGCAGAGCCTAAGGTGTAAATTATTGATAGTCCATATCTCGGAAACTATAAGAGATAATGCAATTTCGCAACCGGCAATGTAATTAGCATGCCGAATATCACTTGGAATGTGAATTGGAACGAAACCGCCAATAGATAAGACCATTTTACAATTTGGGCCCAAGTTAGAAGCAGAGCCTAAGGTGTAAATTATCGATAGTCCATATCTCGGAAACTATAAGAGATAATGCAATTTGGCAACCGGCAATGTAATTAGCATGCCGAATATTACTTGGAATGTGAATTGGAACGAAATCGCCAATAGGTAAGACCATTTTACAATTTGGGCCCAAGTTAGAAGCAGAGCCTAAGGTGTAAATTATCGATAGTCCATATCTCGGAAACTATAAGAGATAATTCAATTTGGCAACCGGCAATGAAATTAGCATGCCGAATATTCCTTGGAATGTGAATTGGAACGAAATCGCCAATAGATAAGACCATTTTACAATTTGGGCCCAAGTTAGAAGCAGAGCCTAAGGTGTAAATTTTCGATAGTCCATATCTCGGAAACTATAAGAGATAATGCAATTTGGCAACCGGCAATGTAATTAGCATGCCGAATATTACTTGGAATGTGAATTGGAACGAAATCGCCAATAGATAAGACCATTTTACAATTTGGGCCCAAGTTAGAAGCAGAGCCTAAGGTGTAAATTATCGATAGTCCATATCTCGGAAACTATAAGAGATAATGCAATTTGGCAACCGCCAATGTAATTAGCATGCCGAATATTACTTGGAATGTGAATTGGAACGAAATCGCTAATAGATAAGACCATTTTACAATTTGGGCCCAAGTTAGAAGCAGAGCCTAAGGTGTAAATTATCGATAGTCCATATCTCGGAAACTATAAGAGATAATGCAATTTGGCAACCGGCAATGTAATTAGCATGCCGAATATTACTTGGAATGTGAATTGGAACGAAATCGCCAATAGATAAGATCATTTTACAATTTGGTCCCAAGTTAGAAGCAGAGCCTAAGGTGTAAATTATCGATAGTCCATATCTCGGAAACTATAAGAGTTAATGCAATTTGGCAACCGGCAATGTAATTAGCATGCCGAATATTACTTGGAATGTGAATTGGAACGAAATTGCCAATAGATGAGACCATTTTACAATTTGGGCCCAAGTTAGAAGCAGAGCCTAAGGTGTAAATTATTGATAGTCCATATCTCGGAAACTATAAGAGATAATGCAATTTCGCAACCGGCAATGTAATTAGCATGCCGAATATTACTTGGAGTGTGAATTGGAACGAAATCGCCAATAGATAAGACCATTTTACAATTTGGGCCCAAGTAAGAAGCAGAGCCTAAGGTGTAAATTATCGATAGTCCATATCTCGGAAACTATAAGAGATAATGCAATTTGGCAACCGGCAATGTAATTAGCATGCCGAATATTACTTGGAATGTGAATTGGAACGAAATCGCCAATAGATAAGACCATTTTACAATTTTGGCCCAAGTTAGAAGCAGAGCCTAAGGTGTAAATTATCGATAGTCCATATCTCGGAAACTATAAGAGATAATGCAATTTGGCAACAGGCAATGTAATTAGCATGCCGAATATTACTTGGAATGTGAATTGGAACGAAATCGTCAATAGATAAGACCATTTTACAATTTGGGCCCAAGTTAGAAGCAGAGCCTAAGGTGTAAATTATCGATAGTCCATATCTCGGAAACTATAAGAGATAATGCAATTTGGCAACCGGCAATGTAATTAGCATGCCGAATATTACTCGGAATGTGAATTGGAACGAAATCGCCAATAGATAAAACCATTTTACAATTTGGGCCCAAGTTAGAAGCAGAGCCTAAGGTGTAAATTATCGATAGTCCATATCTCGGAAACTATAAGAGATAATGCAATTTGGCAACCGGCAATGTAATTAGCATGCCGAATATTACTTGGAATGTGAATTGGAACGAAATCGCCAATAGATAAGACCATTTTACAATTTGGGCCCAAGTTAGAAGCAGAGCCTAAGGTGTAAATTATTGATAGTCCATATCTCGGAAACTATAAGAGATAATGCAATTTCGCAACCGGCAATGTAATTAGCATGCCGAATATCACTTGGAATGTGAATTGGGACGAAATCGCCAATAGATAAGACCATTTTACAATTTGGGCCCAAGTTAGAAGCAGAGCCTAAGGTGTAAATTATCGATAGTCCATATCTCGGAAACTATAAGAGATAATGCAATTTGGCAACCGGCAATGTAATTAGCATGCCGAATATTACTTGGAATGTGAATTGGAACGAAACCGCCAATAGATAAGACCATTTTACAATTTGGGCCCAAGTTAGAAGCAGAGCCTAAGGTGTAAATTATCGATAGTCCATATCTCGGAAACTATAAGAGATAATGCAATTTGGCAACCGGCAATGTAATTAGCATGCCGAATATTACTTGGAATGTGAATTGGAACGAAATCGCCAATAGGTAAGACCATTTTACAATTTGGGCCCAAGTTAGAAGCAGAGCCTAAGGTGTAAATTATCGATAGTCCATATCTCGGAAACTATAAGAGATAATTCAATTTGGCAACCGGCAATGAAATTAGCATGCCGAATATTCCTTGGAATGTGAATTGGAACGAAATCGCCAATAGATAAGACCATTTTACAATTTGGGCCCAAGTTAGAAGCAGAGCCTAAGGTGTAAATTTTCGATAGTCCATATCTCGGAAACTATAAGAGATAATGCAATTTGGCAACCGGCAATGTAATTAGCATGCCGAATATTACTTGGAATGTGAATTGGAACGAAATCGCCAATAGATAAGACCATTTTACAATTTGGGCCCAAGTTAGAAGCAGAGCCTAAGGTGTAAATTATCGATAGTCCATATCTCGGAAACTATAAGAGATAATGCAATTTGGCAACCGCCAATGTAATTAGCATGCCGAATATTACTTGGAATGTGAATTGGAACGAAATCGCTAATAGATAAGACCATTTTACAATTTGGGCCCAAGTTAGAAGCAGAGCCTAAGGTGTAAATTATCGATAGTCCATATCTCGGAAACTATAAGAGATAATGCAATTTGGCAACCGGCAATGTAATTAGCATGCCGAATATTACTTGGAATGTGAATTGGAACGAAATCGCCAATAGATAAGATCATTTTACAATTTGGTCCCAAGTTAGAAGCAGAGCCTAAGGTGTAAATTATCGATAGTCCATATCTCGGAAACTATAAGAGTTAATGCAATTTGGCAACCGGCAATGTAATTAGCATGCCGAATATTACTTGGAATGTGAATTGGAACGAAATTGCCAATAGATGAGACCATTTTACAATTTGGGCCCAAGTTAGAAGCAGAGCCTAAGGTGTAAATTATCGATAGTCCATATCTCGGAAACTATAAGAGATAATGCAATTTGGCAACCGGCAATGTAATTAGCATGCCAAATATTACTTGGAATGTGAATTGGAACGAAATTGCCAATAGATAAGACCATTTTACAATTTGGGCCCAAGTTAGAAGCAGAGCCTAAGGTGTAAATTATCGATAGTCCATATCTCTGAAACTATAAGAGATAATGCAATTTCGCAACCGGCAATGTAATTAGCATGCCGAATATTACTTGGAATGTGAATTGGGACGAAATCGCCAATAGATAAGGCCATTTTACAATTTGGGCCCAAGTTAGAAGCAGAGCCTAAGGTGTAAATTATCGATAGTCCATATCTCAGAAACTATAAGAGATAATGCAATTTGGCAACCGGCAATGTAATTAGCATGCCGAATATTACTTGGAATGTGAATTGGAACGAAATCGCCAATAGATAAGACCATTTTACAATTTGGGCCCAAGTTAGAAGCAGAGCCTAAGGTGTAAATTATTGATAGTCCATATCTCGGAAACTATAAGAGATAATGCAATTTCGCAACCGGCAATGTAATTAGCATGCCGAATATTACTTGGAGTGTGAATTGGAACGAAATCGCCAATAGATAAGACCATTTTACAATTTGGGCCCAAGTAAGAAGCAGAGCCTAAGGTGTAAATTATCGATAGTCCATATCTCGGAAACTATAAGAGATAATGCAATTTGGCAACCGGCAATGTAATTAGCATGCCGAATATTACTTGGAATGTGAATTGGAACGAAATCGCCAACAGATAAGACCATTTTACAATTTGGGCCCAAGTTAGAAGCAGAGCCTAAGGTGTAAATTATCGATAGTCCATATCTCGGAAACTATAAGAGATAATGCAATTTGGCAACAGGCAATGTAATTAGCATGCCGAATATTACTTGGAATGTGAATTGGAACGAAATCGTCAATAGATAAGACCATTTTACAATTTGGGCCCAAGTTAGAAGGAGAGCCTAAGGTGTAAATTATCGATAGTCCATATCTCGGAAACTATAAGAGATAATGCAATTTGGCAACCGGCAATGTAATTAGCATGCCGAATATTACTTGGAATGTGAATTGGAACGAAATCGCCAATAGATAAGACCATTTTACAATTTGGGCCCAAGTTAGAAGCAGAGCCTAAGGTGTAAATTATCGATAGTCCATATCTCAGAAACTATAAGAGATAATGCAATTTGGCAACCGGCAATGTAATTAGCATGCCGAATATTACTTGGAATGTGAATTGGAACGAAATCGCCAATAGATAAGACCATTTTACAATTTGGGCCCAAGTTAGAAGCAGAGCCTAAGGTGTAAATTATTGATAGTCCATATCTCGGAAACTATAAGAGATAATGCAATTTCGCAACCGGCAATGTAATTAGCATGCCGAATATTACTTGGAGTGTGAATTGGAACGAAATCGCCAATAGATAAGACCATTTTACAATTTGGGCCCAAGTTAGAAGCAGAGCCTAAGGTGTAAATAATCGATAGTCCATATCTCGGAAACTATAAGAGATAATGCAATTTGGCAACCGGCAATGTAATTAGCATGCCGAATATTACTTGGAATGTGAATTGGAACGAAATTGCCAATAGATAAGACCATTTTACAATTTGGGCCCAAGTTAGAAGCAGAGCCTAAGGTGTAAATTATCGATAGTCCATATCTCAGAAACTATAAGAGATAATGCAATTTGGCAACCGGCAATGTAATTAGCATGCCGAATATTACTTGGAATGTGAATTGGAACGAAATCGCCAATAGATAAGACCATTTTACAATTTGGGCCCAAGTTAGAAGCAGAGCCTAAGGTGTAAATTATTGATAGTCCATATCTCGGAAACTATAAGAGATAATGCAATTTCGCAACCGGCAATGTAATTAGCATGCCGAATATTACTTGGAGTGTGAATTGGAACGAAATCGCCAATAGATAAGACCATTTTACAATTTGGGCCCAAGTTAGAAGCAGAGCCTAAGGTGTAAATTATTGATAGTCCATATCTCGGAAACTATAAGAGATAATGCAATTTCGCAACCGGCAATGTAATTAGCATGCCGAATATTACTTGGAGTGTGAATTGGAACGAAATCGCCAATAGATAAGACCATTTTACAATTTGGGCCCAAGTTAGAAGCAGAGCCTAAGGTGTAAATAATCGATAGTCCATATCTCGGAAACTATAAGAGATAATGCAATTTGGCAACCGGCAATGTAATTAGCATGCCGAATATTACTTGGAATGTGAATTGGAACGAAATTGCCAATAGATAAGACCATTTTACAATTTGGGCCCAAGTTAGAAGCAGAGCCTAAGGTGTAAATTATCGATAGTCCATATCTCAGAAACTATAAGAGATAATGCAATTTGGCAACCGGCAATGTAATTAGCATGCCGAATATTACTTGGAATGTGAATTGGAACGAAATCGCCAATAGATAAGACCATTTTACAATTTGGGCCCAAGTTAGAAGCAGAGCCTAAGGTGTAAATTATTGATAGTCCATATCTCGGAAACTATAAGAGATAATGCAATTTCGCAACCGGCAATGTAATTAGCATGCCGAATATTACTTGGAGTGTGAATTGGAACGAAATCGCCAATAGATAAGACCATTTTACAATTTGGGCCCAAGTAAGAAGCAGAGCCTAAGGTGTAAATTATCGATAGTCCATATCTCGGAAACTATAAGAGATAATGCAATTTGGCAACCGGCAATGTAATTAGCATGCCGAATATTACTTGGAATGTGAATTGGAACGAAATCGCCAATAGATAAGACCATTTTACAATTTTGGCCCAAGTTAGAAGCAGAGCCTAAGGTGTAAATTATCGATAGTCCATATCTCGGAAACTATAAGAGATAATGCAATTTGGCAACAGGCAATGTAATTAGCATGCCGAATATTACTTGGAATGTGAATTGGAACGAAATCGTCAATAGATAAGACCATTTTACAATTTGGGCCCAAGTTAGAAGCAGAGCCTAAGGTGTAAATTATCGATAGTCCATATCTCGGAAACTATAAGAGATAATGCAATTTGGCAACCGGCAATGTAATTAGCATGCCGAATATTACTCGGAATGTGAATTGGAACGAAATCGCCAATAGATAAAACCATTTTACAATTTGGGCCCAAGTTAGAAGCAGAGCCTAAGGTGTAAATTATCGATAGTCCATATCTCGGAAACTATAAGAGATAATGCAATTTGGCAACCGGCAATGTAATTAGCATGCCGAATATTACTTGGAATGTGAATTGGAACGAAATCGCCAATAGATAAGACCATTTTACAATTTGGGCCCAAGTTAGAAGCAGAGCCTAAGGTGTAAATTATTGATAGTCCATATCTCGGAAACTATAAGAGATAATGCAATTTCGCAACCGGCAATGTAATTAGCATGCCGAATATCACTTGGAATGTGAATTGGGACGAAATCGCCAATAGATAAGACCATTTTACAATTTGGGCCCAAGTTAGAAGCAGAGCCTAAGGTGTAAATTATCGATAGTCCATATCTCGGAAACTATAAGAGATAATGCAATTTGGCAACCGGCAATGTAATTAGCATGCCGAATATTACTTGGAATGTGAATTGGAACGAAACCGCCAATAGATAAGACCATTTTACAATTTGGGCCCAAGTTAGAAGCAGAGCCTAAGGTGTAAATTATCGATAGTCCATATCTCGGAAACTATAAGAGATAATGCAATTTGGCAACCGGCAATGTAATTAGCATGCCGAATATTACTTGGAATGTGAATTGGAACGAAATCGCCAATAGGTAAGACCATTTTACAATTTGGGCCCAAGTTAGAAGCAGAGCCTAAGGTGTAAATTATCGATAGTCCATATCTCGGAAACTATAAGAGATAATTCAATTTGGCAACCGGCAATGAAATTAGCATGCCGAATATTCCTTGGAATGTGAATTGGAACGAAATCGCCAATAGATAAGACCATTTTACAATTTGGGCCCAAGTTAGAAGCAGAGCCTAAGGTGTAAATTTTCGATAGTCCATATCTCGGAAACTATAAGAGATAATGCAATTTGGCAACCGGCAATGTAATTAGCATGCCGAATATTACTTGGAATGTGAATTGGAACGAAATCGCCAATAGATAAGACCATTTTACAATTTGGGCCCAAGTTAGAAGCAGAGCCTAAGGTGTAAATTATCGATAGTCCATATCTCGGAAACTATAAGAGATAATGCAATTTGGCAACCGCCAATGTAATTAGCATGCCGAATATTACTTGGAATGTGAATTGGAACGAAATCGCTAATAGATAAGACCATTTTACAATTTGGGCCCAAGTTAGAAGCAGAGCCTAAGGTGTAAATTATCGATAGTCCATATCTCGGAAACTATAAGAGATAATGCAATTTGGCAACCGGCAATGTAATTAGCATGCCGAATATTACTTGGAATGTGAATTGGAACGAAATCGCCAATAGATAAGATCATTTTACAATTTGGTCCCAAGTTAGAAGCAGAGCCTAAGGTGTAAATTATCGATAGTCCATATCTCGGAAACTATAAGAGTTAATGCAATTTGGCAACCGGCAATGTAATTAGCATGCCGAATATTACTTGGAATGTGAATTGGAACGAAATTGCCAATAGATGAGACCATTTTACAATTTGGGCCCAAGTTAGAAGCAGAGCCTAAGGTGTAAATTATCGATAGTCCATATCTCGGAAACTATAAGAGATAATGCAATTTGGCAACCGGCAATGTAATTAGCATGCCGAATATTACTTGGAATGTGAATTGGAACGAAATTGCCAATAGATAAGACCATTTTACAATTTGGGCCCAAGTTAGAAGCAGAGCCTAAGGTGTAAATTATCGATAGTCCATATCTCTGAAACTATAAGAGATAATGCAATTTCGCAACCGGCAATGTAATTAGCATGCCGAATATTACTTGGAATGTGAATTGGGACGAAATCGCCAATAGATAAGGCCATTTTACAATTTGGGCCCAAGTTAGAAGCAGAGCCTAAGGTGTAAATTATCGATAGTCCATATCTCAGAAACTATAAGAGATAATGCAATTTGGCAACCGGCAATGTAATTAGCATGCCGAATATTACTTGGAATGTGAATTGGAACGAAATCGCCAATAGATAAGACCATTTTACAATTTGGGCCCAAGTTAGAAGCAGAGCCTAAGGTGTAAATTATTGATAGTCCATATCTCGGAAACTATAAGAGATAATGCAATTTCGCAACCGGCAATGTAATTAGCATGCCGAATATTACTTGGAGTGTGAATTGGAACGAAATCGCCAATAGATAAGACCATTTTACAATTTGGGCCCAAGTAAGAAGCAGAGCCTAAGGTGTAAATTATCGATAGTCCATATCTCGGAAACTATAAGAGATAATGCAATTTGGCAACCGGCAATGTAATTAGCATGCCGAATATTACTTGGAATGTGAATTGGAACGAAATCGCCAACAGATAAGACCATTTTACAATTTGGGCCCAAGTTAGAAGCAGAGCCTAAGGTGTAAATTATCGATAGTCCATATCTCGGAAACTATAAGAGATAATGCAATTTGGCAACAGGCAATGTAATTAGCATGCCGAATATTACTTGGAATGTGAATTGGAACGAAATCGTCAATAGATAAGACCATTTTACAATTTGGGCCCAAGTTAGAAGGAGAGCCTAAGGTGTAAATTATCGATAGTCCATATCTCGGAAACTATAAGAGATAATGCAATTTGGCAACCGGCAATGTAATTAGCATGCCGAATATTACTTGGAATGTGAATTGGAACGAAATCGCCAATAGATAAGACCATTTTACAATTTGGGCCCAAGTTAGAAGCAGAGCCTAAGGTGTAAATTATCGATAGTCCATATCTCAGAAACTATAAGAGATAATGCAATTTGGCAACCGGCAATGTAATTAGCATGCCGAATATTACTTGGAATGTGAATTGGAACGAAATCGCCAATAGATAAGACCATTTTACAATTTGGGCCCAAGTTAGAAGCAGAGCCTAAGGTGTAAATTATTGATAGTCCATATCTCGGAAACTATAAGAGATAATGCAATTTCGCAACCGGCAATGTAATTAGCATGCCGAATATTACTTGGAGTGTGAATTGGAACGAAATCGCCAATAGATAAGACCATTTTACAATTTGGGCCCAAGTTAGAAGCAGAGCCTAAGGTGTAAATAATCGATAGTCCATATCTCGGAAACTATAAGAGATAATGCAATTTGGCAACCGGCAATGTAATTAGCATGCCGAATATTACTTGGAATGTGAATTGGAACGAAATTGCCAATAGATAAGACCATTTTACAATTTGGGCCCAAGTTAGAAGCAGAGCCTAAGGTGTAAATTATCGATAGTCCATATCTCAGAAACTATAAGAGATAATGCAATTTGGCAACCGGCAATGTAATTAGCATGCCGAATATTACTTGGAATGTGAATTGGAACGAAATCGCCAATAGATAAGACCATTTTACAATTTGGGCCCAAGTTAGAAGCAGAGCCTAAGGTGTAAATTATTGATAGTCCATATCTCGGAAACTATAAGAGATAATGCAATTTCGCAACCGGCAATGTAATTAGCATGCCGAATATTACTTGGAGTGTGAATTGGAACGAAATCGCCAATAGATAAGACCATTTTACAATTTGGGCCCAAGTAAGAAGCAGAGCCTAAGGTGTAAATTATCGATAGTCCATATCTCGGAAACTATAAGAGATAATGCAATTTGGCAACCGGCAATGTAATTAGCATGCCGAATATTACTTGGAATGTGAATTGGAACGAAATCGCCAATAGATAAGACCATTTTACAATTTTGGCCCAAGTTAGAAGCAGAGCCTAAGGTGTAAATTATCGATAGTCCATATCTCGGAAACTATAAGAGATAATGCAATTTGGCAACAGGCAATGTAATTAGCATGCCGAATATTACTTGGAATGAGAATTGGAACGAAATCGTCAATAGATAAGACCATTTTACAATTTGGGCCCAAGTTAGAAGCAGAGCCTAAGGTGTAAATTATCGATAGTCCATATCTCGGAAACTATAAGAGATAATGCAATTTGGCAACCGGCAATGTAATTAGCATGCCGAATATTACTTGGAATGTGAATTGGAACGAAATCGCCAATAGATAAAACCATTTTACAATTTGGGCCCAAGTTAGAAGCAGAGCCTAAGGTGTAAATTATCGATAGTCCATATCTCGGAAACTATAAGAGATAATGCAATTTGGCAACCGGCAATGTAATTAGCATGCCGAATATTACTTGGAATGTGAATTGGAACGAAATCGCCAATAGATAAGACCATTTTACAATTTGGGCCCAAGTTAGAAGCAGAGCCTAAGGTGTAAATTATTGATAGTCCATATCTCGGAAACTATAAGAGATAATGCAATTTCGCAACCGGCAATGTAATTAGCATGCCGAATATCACTTGGAATGTGAATTGGGACGAAATCGCCAATAGATAAGACCATTTTACAATTTGGGCCCAAGTTAGAAGCAGAGCCTAAGGTGTAAATTATCGATAGTCCATATCTCGGAAACTATAAGAGATAATGCAATTTGGCAACCGGCAATGTAATTAGCATGCCGAATATTACTTGGAATGTGAATTGGAACGAAACCGCCAATAGATAAGACCATTTTACAATTTGGGCCCAAGTTAGAAGCAGAGCCTAAGGTGTAAATTATCGATAGTCCATATCTCGGAAACTATAAGAGATAATGCAATTTGGCAACCGGCAATGTAATTAGCATGCCGAATATTACTTGGAATGTGAATTGGAACGAAATCGCCAATAGGTAAGACCATTTTACAATTTGGGCCCAAGTTAGAAGCAGAGCCTAAGGTGTAAATTATCGATAGTCCATATCTCGGAAACTATAAGAGATAATTCAATTTGGCAACCGGCAATGAAATTAGCATGCCGAATATTCCTTGGAATGTGAATTGGAACGAAATCGCCAATAGATAAGACCATTTTACAATTTGGGCCCAAGTTAGAAGCAGAGCCTAAGGTGTAAATTTTCGATAGTCCATATCTCGGAAACTATAAGAGATAATGCAATTTGGCAACCGGCAATGTAATTAGCATGCCGAATATTACTTGGAATGTGAATTGGAACGAAATCGCCAATAGATAAGACCATTTTACAATTTGGGCCCAAGTTAGAAGCAGAGCCTAAGGTGTAAATTATCGATAGTCCATATCTCGGAAACTATAAGAGATAATGCAATTTGGCAACCGCCAATGTAATTAGCATGCCGAATATTACTTGGAATGTGAATTGGAACGAAATCGCTAATAGATAAGACCATTTTACAATTTGGGCCCAAGTTAGAAGCAGAGCCTAAGGTGTAAATTATCGATAGTCCATATCTCGGAAACTATAAGAGATAATGCAATTTGGCAACCGGCAATGTAATTAGCATGCCGAATATTACTTGGAATGTGAATTGGAACGAAATCGCCAATAGATAAGATCATTTTACAATTTGGTCCCAAGTTAGAAGCAGAGCCTAAGGT
Source organism: Rhynchophorus ferrugineus (assembly GCF_030347505.1). Taxonomy (NCBI): domain Eukaryota; kingdom Metazoa; phylum Arthropoda; class Insecta; order Coleoptera; family Curculionidae; genus Rhynchophorus; species Rhynchophorus ferrugineus. Next base: position 79,618 of record NW_027472650.1, on the reverse strand, counting down.
GTAAATTATCGATAGTCCATATCTCGGAAACTATAAGAGATAATGCAATTTGGCAACCGGCAATGTAATTAGCATGCCGAATATTACTTGGAATGTGAATTGGAACGAAATCGCCAATAGATAAGACCATTTTACAATTTGGGCCCAAGTTAGAAGCAGAGCCTAAGGTGTAAATTATCGATAGTCCATATCTCGGAAACTATAAGAGATAATGCAATTTGGCAACCGGCAATGTAATTAGCATGCCGAATATTACTTGGAATGTGAATTGGAACGAAATTGCCAATAGATAAGACCATTTTACAATTTGGGCCCAAGTTAGAAGCAGAGCCTAAGGTGTAAATTATCGATAGTCCATATCTCTGAAACTATAAGAGATAATGCAATTTCGCAACCGGCAATGTAATTAGCATGCCGAATATTACTTGGAATGTGAATTGGAACGAAATCGCCAATAGATAAGACCATTTTACAATTTGGGCCCAAGTTAGAAGCAGAGCCTAAGGTGTAAATTATTGATAGTCCATATCTCGGAAACTATAAGAGATAATGCAATTTCGCAACCGGCAATGTAATTAGCATGCCGAATATTACTTGGAGTGTGAATTGGAACGAAATCGCCAATAGATAAGACCATTTTACAATTTGGGCCCAAGTAAGAAGCAGAGCCTAAGGTGTAAATTATCGATAGTCCATATCTCGGAAACTATAAGAGATAATGCAATTTGGCAACCGGCAATGTAATTAGCATGCCGTATATTACTTGGAATGTGAATTGGAACGAAATCGCCAACAGATAAGACCATTTTACAATTTGGGCCCAAGTTAGAAGCAGAGCCTAAGGTGTAAATTATCGATAGTCCATATCTCGGAAACTATAAGAGATAATGCAATTTGGCAACAGGCAATGTAATTAGCATGCCGAATATTACTTGGAATGTGAATTGGAACGAAATCGTCAATAGATAAGACCATTTTACAATTTGGGCCCAAGTTAGAAGGAGAGCCTAAGGTGTAAATTATCGATAGTCCATATCTCGGAAACTATAAGAGATAATGCAATTTGGCAACCGGCAATGTAATTAGCATGCCGAATATTACTTGGAATGTGAATTGGAACTAAATCGCCAATAGATAAAACCATTTTACAATTTGGGCCCAAGTTAGAAGCAGAGCCTAAGGTGTCAATTATCGATAGTCCATATCTCGGAAACTATAAGAGATAATGCAATTTGGCAACCGGCAATGTAATTAGCATGCCGAATATTACTTGGAATGTGAATTGGAACGAAATCGCCAATAGATAAGACCATTTTACAATTTGGGCCCAAGTTAGAAGCAGAGCCTAAGGTGTAAATTATTGATAGTCTATATCTCGGAAACTATAAGAGATAATGCAATTTCGCAACCGGCAATGTAATTAGCATGCCGAATATCACTTGGAATGTGAATTGGGACGAAATCGCCAATAGATAAGACCATTTTACAATTTGGGCCCAAGTTAGAAGCAGAGCCTAAGGTGTAAATTATCGATAGTCCATATCTCGGAAACTATAAGGGATAATGCAATTTGGCAACCGGCAATGTAATTAGCATGCCAAATATTACTTGGAATGTGAATTGGAACGAAATCGCCAATAGATAAGACCATTTTACAATTTGGGCCCAAGTTAGAAGCAGAGCCTAAGGTGTAAATTATCGATAGTCCATATCTCGGAAACTATAAGAGATAATGCAATTTGGCAACCGGTAATGTAATTAGCATGCCGAATATTACTTGGAATGTGAATTGGAACGAAATCGCCAATAGGTAAGACCATTTTACAATTTGGGCCCAAGTTAGAAGCAGAGCCTAAGGTGTAAATTATCGATAGTCCATATCTCGGAAACTATAAGAGATAATTCAATTTGGCAACCGGCAATGTAATTAGCATGCCGAATATTCCTTGGAATGTGAATTGGAACGAAATCGCCAATAGATAAGACCATTTTACAATTTGGGCCCAAGTTAGAAGCAGAGCCTAAGGTGTAAATAATCGATAGTCCATATCTCGGAAACTATAAGAGATAATGCAATTTGGCAACCGGCAATGTAATTAGCATGCCGAATATTACTTGGAATGTGAATTGGAACGAAATCGCCAATAGATAAGACCATTTTACAATTTGGGCCCAAGTTAGAAGCAGAGCCTAAGGTGTAAATTATCGATAGTCCATATCTCGGAAACTATAAGAGATAATGCAATTTGGCAACCGGCAATGTAATTAGCATGCCGAATATTACTTGGAATGTGAATTGGAACGAAATCGCTAATAGATAAGACCATTTTACAATTTGGGCCCAAGTTAGAAGCAGAGCCTAAGGTGTAAATTATCGATAGTCCATATCTCGGAAACTATAAGAGATAATGCAATTTGGCAACCGGCAATGTAATTAGCATGCCGAATATTACTTGGAATGTGAATTGGAACGAAATCGCCAATAGATAAGACCATTTTACAATTTGGGCCCAAGTTAGAAGCAGAGCCTAAGGTGTAAATTATCGATAGTCCATATCTCGGAAACTATAAGAGATAATGCAATTTGGCAACCGGCAATGTAATTAGCATGCCGAATATTACTTGGAATGTGAATTGGAACGAAATCGCTAATAGATAAGACCATTTTACAATTTGGGCCCAAGTTAGAAGCAGAGCCTAAGGTGTAAATTATCGATAGTCCATATCTCGGAAACTATAAGAGATAATGCAATTTGGCAACCGGCAATGTAATTAGCATGCCGAATATTAATTGGAATGTGAATTGGAACGAAATCGCCAATAGATAAGACCATTTTACAATTTGGGCCCAAGTTAGAAGCAGAGCCTAAGGTGTAAATTATCGATAGTCCATATCTCGGAAACTATAAGAGATAATGCAATTTGGCAACCGGCAATGTAATTAGCATGCCGAATATTACTTGGAATGTGAATTGGAACGAAATCGCCAATAGATAAGATCATTTTACAATTTGGTCCCAAGTTAGAAGCAGAGCCTAAGGTGTAAATTATCGATAGTCCATATCTCGGAAACTATAAGAGTTAATGCAATTTGGCAACCGGCAATGTAATTAGCATGCCGAATATTACTTGGAATGTGAATTGGAACGAAATCGCCAATAGATAAGACCATTTTACAATTTGGGCCCAAGTTAGAAGCAGAGCCTAAGGTGTAAATTATCGATAGTCCATATCTCGGAAACTATAAGAGATAATGCAATTTGGCAACCGGCAATGTAATTAGCATGCCGAATATTACTTGGAATGTGAATTGGAACGAAATTGCCAATAGATAAGACCATTTTACAATTTGGGCCCAAGTTAGAAGCAGAGCCTAAGGTGTAAATTATCGATAGTCCATATCTCTGAAACTATAAGAGATAATGCAATTTCGCAACCGGCAATGTAATTAGCACGCCGAATATTACTTGGAATGTGAATTGGGACGAAATCGCCAATAGATAAGGCCATTTTACAATTTGGGCCCAAGTTAGAAGCAGAGCCTAAGGTGTAAATTATCGATAGTCCATATCTCAGAAACTATAAGAGATAATGCAATTTGGCAACCGGCAATGTAATTAGCATGCCGAATATTACTTGGAATGTGAATTGGAACGAAATCGCCAATAGATAAGACCATTTTACAATTTGGGCCCAAGTTAGAAGCAGAGCCTAAGGTGTAAATTATTGATAGTCCATATCTCGGAAACTATAAGAGATAATGCAATTTCGCAACCGGCAATGTAATTAGCATGCCGAATATTACTTGGAGTGTGAATTGGAACGAAATCGCCAATAGATAAGACCATTTTACAATTTGGGCCCAAGTAAGAAGCAGAGCCTAAGGTGTAAATTATCGATAGTCCATATCTCGGAAACTATAAGAGATAATGCAATTTGGCAACCGGCAATGTAATTAGCATGCCGAATATTACTTGGAATGTGAATTGGAACGAAATCGCCAATAGATAAGACCATTTTACAATTTGGGCCCAAGTTAGAAGCAGAGCCTAAGGTGTAAATTATCGATAGTCCATATCTCGGAAACTATAAGAGATAATGCAATTTGGCAACAGGCAATGTAATTAGCATGCCGAATATTACTTGGAATGTGAATTGGAACGAAATCGTCAATAGATAAGACCATTTTACAATTTGGGCCCAAGTTAGAAGGAGAGCCTAAGGTGTAAATTATCGATAGTCCATATCTCGGAAACTATAAGAGATAATGCAATTTGGCAACCGGCAATGTAATTAGCATGCCGAATATTACTTGGAATGTGAATTGGAACTAAATCGCCAATAGATAAAACCATTTTACAATTTGGGCCCAAGTTAGAAGCAGAGCCTAAGGTGTCAATTATCGATAGTCCATATCTCGGAAACTATAAGAGATAATGCAATTTGGCAACCGGCAATGTAATTAGCATGCCGAATATTACTTGGAATGTAAATTGGAACGAAATCGCCAATAGATAAGACCATTTTACAATTTGGGCCCAAGTTAGAAGCAGAGCCTAAGGTGTAAATTATTGATAGTCTATATCTCGGAAACTATAAGAGATAATGCAATTTCGCAACCGGCAATGTAATTAGCATGCCGAATATCACTTGGAATGTGAATTGGGACGAAATCGCCAATAGATAAGACCATTTTACAATTTGGGCCCAAGTTAGAAGCAGAACCTAAGGTGTAAATTATCGATAGTCCATATCTCGGAAACTATAAGGGATAATGCAATTTGGCAACCGGCAATGTAATTAGCATGCCAAATATTACTTGGAATGTGAATTGGAACGAAATCGCCAATAGATAAGACCATTTTACAATTTGGGCCCAAGTTAGAAGCAGAGCCTAAGGTGTAAATTATCGATAGTCCATATCTCGGAAACTATAAGAGATAATGCAATTTGGCAACCGGTAATGTAATTAGCATGCCGAATATTACTTGGAATGTGAATTGGAACGAAATCGCCAATAGGTAAGACCATTTTACAATTTGGGCCCAAGTTAGAAGCAGAGCCTAAGGTGTAAATTATCGATAGTCCATATCTCGGAAACTATAAGAGATAATTCAATTTGGCAACCGGCAATGTAATTAGCATGCCGAATATTCCTTGGAATGTGAATTGGAACGAAATCGCCAATAGATAAGACCATTTTACAATTTGGGCCCAAGTTAGAAGCAGAGCCTAAGGTGTAAATAATCGATAGTCCATATCTCGGAAACTATAAGAGATAATGCAATTTGGCAACCGGCAATGTAATTAGCATGCCGAATATTACTTGGAATGTGAATTGGAACGAAATCGCCAATAGATAAGACCATTTTACAATTTGGGCCCAAGTTAGAAGCAGAGCCTAAGGTGTAAATTATCGATAGTCCATATCTCGGAAACTATAAGAGATAATGCAATTTGGCAACCGGCAATGTAATTAGCATGCCGAATATTACTTGGAATGTGAATTGGAACGAAATCGCTAATAGATAAGACCATTTTACAATTTGGGCCCAAGTTAGAAGCAGAGCCTAAGGTGTAAGTTATCGATAGTCCATATCTCGGAAACTATAAGAGATAATGCAATTTGGCAACCGGCAATGTAATTAGCATGCCGAATATTAATTGGAATGTGAATTGGAACGAAATCGCCAATAGATAAGACCATTTTACAATTTGGGCCCAAGTTAGAAGCAGAGCCTAAGGTGTAAATTATCGATAGTCCATATCTCGGAAACTATAAGAGATAATGCAATTTGGCAACCGGCAATGTAATTAGCATGCCGAATATTACTTGGAATGTGAATTGGAACGAAATCGCCAATAGGTAAGACCATTTTACAATTTGGGCCCAAGTTAGAAGCAGAGCCTAAGGTGTAAATTATCGATAGTCCATATCTCGGAAACTATAAGAGATAATTCAATTTGGCAACCGGCAATGTAATTAGCATGCCGAATATTACTTGGAATGTGAATTGGAACGAAATCGCCAATAGATAAGACCATTTTACAATTTGGGCCCAAGTTAGAAGCAGAGCCTAAGGTGTAAATTATCGATAGTCCATATCTCGGAAACTATAAGAGATAATGCAATTTGGCAACCGGCAATGTAATTAGCATGCCGAATATTACTTGGAATGTGAATTGGAACGAAATCGCCAATAGATAAGACCATTTTACAATTTGGGCCCAAGTTAGAAGCAGAGCCTAAGGTGTAAATTATCGATAGTCCATATCTCGGAAACTATAAGAGGTAATGCAATTTGGCAACCGGCAATGTAATTAGCATGCCGAATATTACTTGGAATGTGAATTGGAACGAAATCGCCAATAGATAAGACCATTTTACAATTTGGGCCCAAGTTAGAAGCAGAGCCTAAGGTGTAAATTATCGATAGTCCATATCTCGGAAACTATAAGAGATAATGTAATTTGGCAACCGGCAATGTAATTAGCATGCCGAATATTACTTGGAATGTGAATTGGAACGAAATCGCTAATAGATAAGACCATTTTACAATTTGGGCCCAAGTTAGAAGCAGAGCCTAAGGTGTAAATTATCGATAGTCCATATCTCGGAAACTATAAGAGATAATGCAATTTGGCAACCGGCAATGTAATTAGCATGCCGAATATTACTTGGAATGTGAATTGGAACGAAATCGCCAATAGATAAGATCATTTTACAATTTGGTCCCAAGTTAGAAGCAGAGCCTAAGGTGTAAATTATCGATAGTCCATATCTCGGAAACTATAAGAGTTAATGCAATTTGGCAACCGGCAATGTAATTAGCATGCCGAATATTACTTGGAATGTGAATTGGAACGAAATCGCCAATAGATAAGACCATTTTACAATTTGGGCCCAAGTTAGAAGCAGAGCCTAAGGTGTAAATTATCGATAGTCCATATCTCGGAAACTATAAGAGATAATGCAATTTGGCAACCGGCAATGTAATTAGCATGCCGAATATTACTTGGAATGTGAATTGGAACGAAATTGCCAATAGATAAGACCATTTTACAATTTGGGCCCAAGTTAGAAGCAGAGCCTAAGGTGTAAATTATCGATAGTCCATATCTCTGAAACTATAAGAGATAATGCAATTTCGCAACCGGCAATGTAATTAGCATGCCGAATATTACTTGGAATGTGAATTGGGACGAAATCGCCAATAGATAAGGCCATTTTACAATTTGGGCCCAAGTTAGAAGCAGAGCCTAAGGTGTAAATTATCGATAGTCCATATCTCAGAAACTATAAGAGATAATGCAATTTGGCAACCGGCAATGTAATTAGCATGCCGAATATTACTTGGAATGTGAATTGGAACGAAATCGCCAATAGATAAGACCATTTTACAATTTGGGCCCAAGTTAGAAGCAGAGCCTAAGGTGTAAATTATTGATAGTCCATATCTCGGAAACTATAAGAGATAATGCAATTTCGCAACCGGCAATGTAATTAGCATGCCGAATATTACTTGGAGTGTGAATTGGAACGAAATCGCCAATAGATAAGACCATTTTACAATTTGGGCCCAAGTAAGAAGCAGAGCCTAAGGTGTAAATTATCGATAGTCCATATCTCGGAAACTATAAGAGATAATGCAATTTGGCAACCGGCAATGTAATTAGCATGCCGAATATTACTTGGAATGTGAATTGGAACGAAATCGCCAATAGATAAGACCATTTTACAATTGGGGCCCAAGTTAGAAGCAGAGCCTAAGGTGTAAATTATCGATAGTCCATATCTCGGAAACTATAAGAGATAATGCAATTTGGCAACAGGCAATGTAATTAGCATGCCGAATATTACTTGGAATGTGAATTGGAACGAAATCGTCAATAGATAAGACCATTTTACAATTTGGGCCCAAGTTAGAAGGAGAGCCTAAGGTGTAAATTATCGATAGTCCATATCTCGGAAACTATAAGAGATAATGCAATTTGGCAACCGGCAATGTAATTAGCATGCCGAATATTACTTGGAATGTGAATTGGAACGAAATCGCCAATAGATAAAACCATTTTACAATTTGGGCCCAAGTTAGAAGCAGAGCCTAAGGTGTCAATTATCGATAGTCCATATCTCGGAAACTATAAGAGATAATGCAATTTGGCAACCGGCAATGTAATTAGCATGCCAAATATTACTTGGAATGTGAATTGGAACGAAATCGCCAATAGATAAGACCATTTTACAATTTGGGCCCAAGTTAGAAGCAGAGCCTAAGGTGTAAATTATTGATAGTCTATATCTCGGAAACTATAAGAGATAATGCAATTTCGCAACCGGCAATGTAATTAGCATGCCGAATATCACTTGGAATGTGAATTGGGACGAAATCGCCAATAGATAAGACCATTTTACAATTTGGGCCCAAGTTAGAAGCAGAGCCTAAGGTGTAAATTATCGATAGTCCATATCTCGGAAACTATAAGGGATAATGCAATTTGGCAACCGGCAATGTAATTAGCATGCCGAATATTACTTGGAATGTGAATTGGAACGAAATCGCCAATAGATAAGACCATTTTACAATTTGGGCCCAAGTTAGAAGCAGAGCCTAAGGTGTAAATTATCGATAGTCCATATCTCGGAAACTATAAGAGATAATGCAATTTGGCAACCGGTAATGTAATTAGCATGCCGAATATTACTTGGAATGTGAATTGGAACGAAATCGCCAATAGGTAAGACCATTTTACAATTTGGGCCCAAGTTAGAAGCAGAGCCTAAGGTGTAAATTATCGATAGTCCATATCTCGGAAACTATAAGAGATAATTCAATTTGGCAACCGGCAATGTAATTAGCATGCCGAATATTCCTTGGAATGTGAATTGGAACGAAATCGCCAATAGATAAGACCATTTTACAATTTGGGCCCAAGTTAGAAGCAGAGCCTAAGGTGTAAATAATCGATAGTCCATATCTCGGAAACTATAAGAGATAATGCAATTTGGCAACCGGCAATGTAATTAGCATGCCGAATATTACTTGGAATGTGAATTGGAACGAAATCGCCAATAGATAAGACCATTTTACAATTTGGGCCCAAGTTAGAAGCAGAGCCTAAGGTGTAAATTATCGATAGTCCATATCTCGGAAACTATAAGAGATAATGCAATTTGGCAACCGGCAATGTAATTAGCATGCCGAATATTACTTGGAATGTGAATTGGAACGAAATCGCTAATAGATAAGACCATTTTACAATTTGGGCCCAAGTTAGAAGCAGAGCCTAAGGTGTAAATTATCGATAGTCCATATCTCGGAAACTATAAGAGATAATGCAATTTGGCAACCGGCAATGTAATTAGCATGCCGAATATTAATTGGAATGTGAATTGGAACGAAATCGCCAATAGATAAGACCATTTTACAATTTGGGCCCAAGTTAGAAGCAGAGCCTAAGGTGTAAATTATCGATAGTCCATATCTCGGAAACTATAAGAGATAATGCAATTTGGCAACCGGCAATGTAATTAGCATGCCGAATATTACTTGGAATGTGAATTGGAACGAAATCGCCAATAGGTAAGACCATTTTACAATTTGGGCCCAAGTTAGAAGCAGAGCCTAAGGTGTAAATTATCGATAGTCCATATCTCGGAAACTATAAGAGATAATTCAATTTGGCAACCGGCAATGTAATTAGCATGCCGAATATTACTTGGAATGTGAATTGGAACGAAATCGCCAATAGATAAGACCATTTTACAATTTGGGCCCAAGTTAGAAGCAGAGCCTAAGGTGTAAATTATCGATAGTCCATATCTCGGAAACTATAAGAGATAATGCAATTTGGCAACCGGCAATGTAATTAGCATGCCGAATATTACTTGGAATGTGAATTGGAACGAAATCGCCAATAGATAAGACCATTTTACAATTTGGGCCCAAGTTAGAAGCAGAGCCTAAGGTGTAAATTATCGATAGTCCATATCTCGGAAACTATAAGAGGTAATGCAATTTGGCAACCGGCAATGTAATTAGCATGCCGAATATTACTTGGAATGTGAATTGGAACGAAATCGCCAATAGATAAGACCATTTTACAATTTAGGCCCAAGTTAGAAGCAGAGCCTAAGGTGTAAATTATCGATAGTCCATATCTCGGAAACTATAAGAGATAATGCAATTTGGCAACCGGCAATGTAATTAGCATGCCGAATATTACTTGGAATGTGAATTGGAACGTAATCGCTAATAGATAAGACCATTTTACAATATGGGCCCAAGTTAGAAGCAGAGCCTAAGGTGTAAATTATCGATAGTCCATATCTCGGAAACTATAAGAGATAATGCAATTTGGCAACCGGCAATGTAATTAGCATGCCGAATATTACTTGGAATGTGAATTGGAACGAAATCGCCAATAGATAAGATCATTTTACAATTTGGTCCCAAGTAAGAAGCAGAGCCTAAGGTGTAAATTATCGATAGTCCATATCTCGGAAACTATAAGAGTTAATGCAATTTGGCAACCGGCAATGTAATTAGCATGCCGAATATTACTTGAAATGTGAATTGGAACGAAATCGCCAATAGATAAGACCATTTTACAATTTGGGCCCAAGTTAGAAGCAGAGCCTAAGGTGTAAATTATCGATAGTCCATATCTCGGAAACTATAAGAGATAATGCAATTTGGCAACCGGCAATGTAATTAGCATGCCGAATATTACTTGGAATGTGAATTGGAACGAAATTGCCAATAGATAAGACCATTTTACAATTTGGGCCCAAGTTAGAAGCAGAGCCTAAGGTGTAAATTATCGATAGTCCATATCTCTGAAACTATAAGAGATAATGCAATTTCGCAACCGGCAATGTAATTAGCATGCCGAATATTACTTGGAATGTGAATTGGGACGAAATCGCCAATAGATAAGACCATTTTACAATTTGGGCCCAAGTTAGAAGCAGAGCCTAAGGTGTAAATTATCGATAGTCCATATCTCAGAAACTATAAGAGATAATGCAATTTGGCAACCGGCAATGTAATTAGCATGCCGAATATTACTTGGAATGTGAATTGGAACGAAATCGCCAATAGATAAGACCATTTTACAATTTGGGCCCAAGTTAGAAGCAGAGCCTAAGGTGTAAATTATTGATAGTCCATATCTCGGAAACTATAAGAGATAATGCAATTTCGCAACCGGCAATGTAATTAGCATGCCGAATATTACTTGGAGTGTGAATTGGAACGAAATCGCCAATAGATAAGACCATTTTACAATTTGGGCCCAAGTAAGAAGCAGAGCCTAAGGTGTAAATTATCGATAGTCCATATCTCGGAAACTATAAGAGATAATGCAATTTGGCAACCGGCAATGTAATTAGCATGCCGAATATTACTTGGAATGTGAATTGGAACGAAATCGCCAATAGATAAGACCATTTTACAATTGGGGCCCAAGTTAGAAGCAGAGCCTAAGGTGTAAATTATCGATAGTCCATATCTCGGAAACTATAAGAGATAATGCAATTTGGCAACAGGCAATGTAATTAGCATGCCGAATATTACTTGGAATGTGAATTGGAACGAAATCGTCAATAGATAAAACCATTTTACAATTTGGGCCCAAGTTAGAAGCAGAGCCTAAGGTGTCAATTATCGATAGTCCATATCTCGGAAACTATAAGAGATAATGCAATTTGGCAACCGGCAATGTAATTAGCATGCCGAATATTACTTGGAATGTGAATTGGAACGAAATCGCCAATAGATAAAACCATTTTACAATTTGGGCCCAAGTTAGAAGCAGAGCCTAAGGTGTCAATTATCGATAGTCCATATCTCGGAAACTATAAGAGATAATGCAATTTGGCAACCGGCAATGTAATTAGCATGCCGAATATTACTTGGAATGTGAATTGGAACGAAATCGCCAATAGATAAGACCATTTTACAATTTGGGCCCAAGTTAGAAGCAGAGCCTAAGGTGTAAATTATTGATAGTCTATATCTCGGAAACTATAAGAGATAATGCAATTTCGCAACCGGCAATGTAATTAGCATGCCGAATATCACTTGGAATGTGAATTGGGACGAAATCGCCAATAGATAAGACCATTTTACAATTTGGGCCCAAGTTAGAAGCAGAGCCTAAGGTGTAAATTATCGATAGTCCATATCTCGGAAACTATAAGGGATAATGCAATTTGGCAACCGGCAATGTAATTAGCATGCCGAATATTACTTGGAATGTGAATTGGAACGAAATCGCCAATAGATAAGACCATTTTACAATTTGGGCCCAAGTTAGAAGCAGAGCCTAAGGTGTAAATTATCGATAGTCCATATCTCGGAAACTATAAGAGATAATGCAATTTGGCAACCGGTAATGTAATTAGCATGCCGAATATTACTTGGAATGTGAATTGGAACGAAATCGCCAATAGGTAAGACCATTTTACAATTTGGGCCCAAGTTAGAAGCAGAGCCTAAGGTGTAAATTATCGATAGTCCATATCTCGGAAACTATAAGAGATAATTCAATTTGGCAACCGGCAATGTAATTAGCATGCCGAATATTCCTTGGAATGTGAATTGGAACGAAATCGCCAATAGATAAGACCATTTTACAATTTGGGCCCAAGTTAGAAGCAGAGCCTAAGGTGTAAATTATCGATAGTCCATATCTCGGAAACTATAAGAGATAATGCAATTTGGCAACCGGCAATGTAATTAGCATGCCGAATATTACTTGGAATGTGAATTGGAACGAAATCGCCAATAGATAAGACCATTTTACAATTTGGGCCCAAGTTAGAAGCAGAGCCTAAGGTGTAAATTATCGATAGTCCATATCTCGGAAACTATAAGAGATAATGCAATTTGGCAACCGGCAATGTAATTAGCATGCCGAATATTACTTGGAATGTGAATTGGAACGAAATCGCTAATAGATAAGACCATTTTACAATTTGGGCCCAAGTTAGAAGCAGAGCCTAAGGTGTAAATTATCGATAGTCCATATCTCGGAAACTATAAGAGATAATGCAATTTGGCAACCGGCAATGTAATTAGCATGCCGAATATTAATTGGAATGTGAATTGGAACGAAATCGCCAATAGATAAGACCATTTTACAATTTGGGCCCAAGTTAGAAGCAGAGCCTAAGGTGTAAATTATCGATAGTCCATATCTCGGAAACTATAAGAGATAATGCAATTTGGCAACCGGCAATGTAATTAGCATGCCGAATATTACTTGGAATGTGAATTGGAACGAAATCGCCAATAGGTAAGACCATTTTACAATTTGGGCCCAAGTTAGAAGCAGAGCCTAAGGTGTAAATTATCGATAGTCCATATCTCGGAAACTATAAGAGATAATTCAATTTGGCAACCGGCAATGTAATTAGCATGCCGAATATTACTTGGAATGTGAATTGGAACGAAATCGCCAATAGATAAGACCATTTTACAATTTGGGCCCAAGTTAGAAGCAGAGCCTAAGGTGTAAATTATCGATAGTCCATATCTCGGAAACTATAAGAGATAATGCAATTTGGCAACCGGCAATGTAATTAGCATGCCGAATATTACTTGGAATGTGAATTGGAACGAAATCGCCAATAGATAAGACCATTTTACAATTTGGGCCCAAGTTAGAAGCAGAGCCTAAGGTGTAAATTATCGATAGTCCATATCTCGGAAACTATAAGAGGTAATGCAATTTGGCAACCGGCAATGTAATTAGCATGCCGAATATTACTTGGAATGTGAATTGGAACGAAATCGCCAATAGATAAGACCATTTTACAATTTGGGCCCAAGTTAGAAGCAGAGCCTAAGGTGTAAATTATCGATAGTCCATATCTCGGAAACTATAAGAGATAATGCAATTTGGCAACCGGCAATGTAATTAGCATGCCGAATATTACTTGGAATGTGAATTGGAACGAAATCGCCAATAGATAAGACCATTTTACAATTTGGGCCCAAGTTAGAAGCAGAGCCTAAGGTGTAAATTATTGATAGTCCATATCTCGGAAACTATAAGAGATAATGCAATTTCGCAACCGGCAATGTAATTAGCATGCCGAATATTACTTGGAGTGTGAATTGGAACGAAATCGCCAATAGATAAGACCATTTTACAATTTGGGCCCAAGTTAGAAGCAGAGCCTAAGGTGTAAATTATCGATAGTCCATATCTCGGAAACTATAAGAGATAATGCAATTTGGCAACCGGCAATGTAATTAGCATGCCGAATATTACTTGGAATGAGAATTGGAACGAAATCGCCAATAGATAAGACCATTTTACAATTTGGGCCCAAGTTAGAAGCAGAGCCTAAGGTGTAAATTATCGATAGTCCATATCTCGGAAACTATAAGAGATAATGCAATTTGGCAACCGGCAATGTAATTAGCATGCCGAATATTACTTGGAATGTGAATTGGAACGAAATCGCCAATAGATAAGACCATTTTACAATTTGGGCCCAAGTTAGAAGCAGAGCCTAAGGTGTAAATTATCGATAGTCCATATCTCGGAAACTATAAGAGATAATGCAATTTGGCAACCGGCAATGTAATTAGCATGCCGAATATTACTTGGAATGTGAATTGGAACGAAATCGCCAATAGATAAGACCATTTTACAATTTGGGCCCAAGTTAGAAGCAGAGCCTAAGGTGTAAATTATTGATAGTCCATATCTCGGAAACTATAAGAGATAATGCAATTTCGCAACCGGCAATGTAATTAGCATGCCGAATATCACTTGGAATGTGAATTGGGACGAAATCGCCAATAGATAAGACCATTTTACAATTTGGGCCCAAGTTAGAAGCAGAGCCTAAGGTGTAAATTATCGATAGTCCATATCTCGGAAACTATAAGAGATAATGCAATTTGGCAACCGGCAATGTAATTAGCATGCCGAATATTACTTGGAATGTGAATTGGAACGAAATCGCCAATAGATAAGACCATTTTACAATTTGGGCCCAAGTTAGAAGCAGAGCCTAAGATGTAAATTATCGATAGTCCATATCTCGGAAACTATAAGAGATAATGCAATTTGGCAACAGGCAATGTAATTAGCATGCCGAATATTACTTGGAATGTGAATTGGAACGAAATCGCCAATAGATAAGACCATTTTACAATTTGGGCCCAAGTTAGAAGCAGAGCCTAAGGTGTAAATTATCGATAGTCCATATCTCGGAAACTATAAGAGATAATGCAATTTGGCAACCGGCAATGTAATTAGCATGCCGAATATTACTTGGAATATGAATTGGAACGAAATCGCCAATAGGTAAGACCATTTTACAATTTGGGCCCAAGTTAGAAGCAGAGCCTAAGGTGTAAATTATCGATAGTCCATATCTCGGAAACTATAAGAGATAATTCAATTTGGCAACCGGCAATGTAATTAGCATGCCGAATATTACTTGGAATGTGAATTGGAACGAAATCGCCAATAGATAAGACCATTTTACAATTTGGGCCCAAGTTAGAAGCAGAGCCTAAGGTGTAAATTATCGATAGTCCATATCTCGGAAACTATAAGAGTTAATGCAATTTGGCAACCGGCAATGTAATTAGCATGCCGAATATTACTTGGAATGTGAATTGGAACGAAATCGCCAATAGATAAGACCATTTTACAATTTGGGCCCAAGTTAGAAGCAGAGCCTAAGGTGTAAATTATCGATAGTCCATATCTCGGAAACTATAAGAGATAATGCAATTTGGCAACCGGCAATTTAATTAGCATGCCGAATATTACTTGGAATGTGAATTGGAACGAAATTGCCAATAGATAAGACCATTTTACAATTTGGGCCCAAGTTAGAAGCAGAGCCTAAGGTGTAAATTATCGATAGTCCATATCTCTGAAACTATAAGAGATAATGCAATTTCGCAACCGGCAATGTAATTAGCATGCCGAATATTACTTGGAATGTGAATTGGGACGAAATCGCCAATAGATAAGGCCATTTTACAATTTGGGCCCAAGTTAGAAGCAGAGCCTAAGGTGTAAATTATCGATAGCCCATATCTCGGAAACTATAAGAGATAATGCAATTTGGCAACCGGCAATGTAATTAGCATGCCGAATATTACTTGGAATGTGAATTGGAACGAAATCGCAAATAGATAAGACCATTTTACAATTTGGGCCCAAGTTAGAAGCAGAGCCTAAGGTGTAAATTATTGATAGTCCATATCTCGGAAACTATAAGAGATAATGCAATTTCGCAACCGGCAATGTAATTAGCATGCCGAATATTACTTGGAATGTGAATTGGAACGAAATCGCAAATAGATAAGACCATTTTACAATTTGGGCCCAAGTTAGAAGCAGAGCCTAAGGTGTAAATTATTGATAGTCCATATCTCGGAAACTATAAGAGATAATGCAATTT
This sequence comes from Rhynchophorus ferrugineus, assembly GCF_030347505.1. Classification (NCBI taxonomy): domain Eukaryota; kingdom Metazoa; phylum Arthropoda; class Insecta; order Coleoptera; family Curculionidae; genus Rhynchophorus; species Rhynchophorus ferrugineus. The sequence goes on along the minus strand of NW_027472650.1, from coordinate 63,174 downwards.
CGCAACCGGCAATGTAATTAGCATGCCGAATATTACTTGGAGTGTGAATTGGAACGAAATCGCCAATAGATAAGACCATTTTACAATTTGGGCCCAAGTAAGAAGCAGAGCCTAAGGTGTAAAATTATCGATAGTCCATATCTCGGAAACTATAAGAGATAATGCAATTTGGCAACCGGCAATGTAATTAGCATGCCGAATATTACTTGGATTGTGAATTGGAACGAAATCGCCAATAGATAAGACCATTTTACAATTTGGGCCCAAGTTAGAAGCAGAGCCTAAGGTGTAAATTATCGATAGTCCATATCTCGGAAACTATAAGAGATAATGCAATTTGGCAACAGGCAATGTAATTAGCATGCCGAATATTACTTGGAATGTGAATTGGAACGAAATCGTCAATAGATAAGACCATTTTACAATTTGGGCCCAAGTTAGAAGCAGAGCCTAAGGTGTAAATTATCGATAGTCCATATCTCGGAAACTATAAGAGATAATGCAATTTGGCAACCGGCAATGTAATTAGCATGCCGAATATTACTTGGAATGTGAATTGGAACGAAATCGCCAATAGATAAAACCATTTTACAATTTGGGCCCAAGTTAGAAGCAGAGCCTAAGGTGTAAATTATCGATAGTCCATATCTCGGAAACTATAAGAGATAATGCAATTTGGCAACCGGCAATGTAATTAGCATGCCGAATATTACTTGGAATGTGAATTGGAACGAAATCGCCAATAGATAAGACCATTTTACAATTTGGGCCCAAGTTAGAAGCAGAGCCTAAGGTGTAAATTATTGATAGTCCATATCTCGGAAACTATAAGAGATAATGCAATTTCGCAACCGGCAATGTAATTAGCATGCCGAATATCACTTGGAATGTGAATTGGGACGAAATCGCCAATAGATAAGACCATTTTACAATTTGGGCCCAAGTTAGAAGCAGAGCCTAAGGTGTAAATTATCGATAGTCCATATCTCGGAAACTATAAGAGATAATGCAATTTGGCAACCGGCAATGCAATTATCATGCCGAATATTACTTGGAATGTGAATTGGAACGAAATCGCCAATAGATAAGACCATTTTACAATTTGGGCCCAAGTTAGAAGCAGAGCCTAAGGTGTAAATTATCGATAGTCCATATCTCGGAAACTATAAGAGATAATGCAATTTGGCAACCGGCAATGTAATTAGCATGCCGAATATTACTTGGAATGTGAATTGGAACGAAATCGCCAATAGGTAAGACCATTTTACAATTTGGGCCCAAGTTAGAAGCAGAGCCTAAGGTGTAAATTATCGATAGTCCATATCTCGGAAACTATAAGAGATAATTCAATTTGGCAACCGGCAATGTAATTAGCATGCCGAATATTCCTTGGAATGTGAATTGGAACGAAATCGCCAATAGATAAGACCATTTTACAATTTGGGCCCAAGTTAGAAGCAGAGCCTAAGGTGTAAATTATCGATAGTCCATATCTCGGAAACTATAAGAGATAATGCAATTTGGCAACCGGCAATGTAATTAGCATGCCGAATATTACTTGGAATGTGAATTGGAACGAAATCGCCAATAGATAAGACCATTTTACAATTTGGGCCCAAGTTAGAAGCAGAGCCTAAGGTGTAAATTATGGATAGTCCATATCTCGGAAACTATAAGAGATAATGCAATTTCGCAACCGGCAATGTAATTAGCATGCCGAATATTACTTGGAGTGTGAATTGGAACGAAATCGCCAATAGATAAGACCATTTTACAATTTGGGCCCAAGTAAGAAGCAGAGCCTAAGGTGTAAAATTATCGATAGTCCATATCTCGGAAACTATAAGAGATAATGCAATTTGGCAACCGGCAATGTAATTAGCATGCCGAATATTACTTGGAATGTGAATTGGAACGAAATCGCCAATAGATAAGACCATTTTACAATTTGGGCCCAAGTTAGAAGCAGAGCCTAAGGTGTAAATTATCGATAGTCCATATCTCGGAAACTATAAGAGATAATGCAATTTGGCAACAGGCAATGTAATTAGCATGCCGAATATTACTTGGAATGTGAATTGGAACGAAATCGTCAATAGATAAGACCATTTTACAATTTGGGCCCAAGTTAGAAGCAGAGCCTAAGGTGTAAATTATCGATAGTCCATATCTCGGAAACTATAAGAGATAATGCAATTTGGCAACCGGCAATGTAATTAGCATGCCGAATATTACTTGGAATGTGAATTGGAACGAAATCGCCAATAGATAAAACCATTTTACAATTTGGGCCCAAGTTAGAAGCAGAGCCTAAGGTTCGTCCATCGATCGATGGACGTACCTTATCGATAGTCCATATCTCGGAAACTATAAGAGATAATGCAATTTGGCAACCGGCAATGTAATTAGCATGCCGAATATTACTTGGAATGTGAATTGGAACGAAATCGCCAATAGATAAGACCATTTTACAATTTGGGCCCAAGTTAGAAGCAGAGCCTAAGGTGTAAATTATTGATAGTCCATATCTCGGAAACTATAAGAGATAATGCAATTTCGCAACCGGCAATGTAATTAGCATGCCGAATATCACTTGGAATGTGAATTGGGACGAAATCGCCAATAGATAAGACCATTTTACAATTTGGGCCCAAGTTAGAAGCAGAGCCTAAGGTGTAAATTATCGATAGTCCATATCTCGGAAACTATAAGAGATAATGCAATTTGGCAACCGGCAATGCAATTATCATGCCGAATATTACTTGGAATGTGAATTGGAACGAAATCGCCAATAGATAAGACCATTTTACAATTTGGGCCCAAGTTAGAAGCAGAGCCTAAGGTGTAAATTATCGATAGTCCATATCTCGGAAACTATAAGAGATAATGCAATTTGGCAACCGGCAATGTAATTAGCATGCCGAATATTACTTGGAATGTGAATTGGAACGAAATCGCCAATAGGTAAGACCATTTTACAATTTGGGCCCAAGTTAGAAGCAGAGCCTAAGGTGTAAATTATCGATAGTCCATATCTCGGAAACTATAAGAGATAATTCAATTTGGCAACCGGCAATGTAATTAGCATGCCGAATATTCCTTGGAATGTGAATTGGAACGAAATCGCCAATAGATAAGACCATTTTACAATTTGGGCCCAAGTTAGAAGCAGAGCCTAAGGTGTAAATTATCGATAGTCCATATCTCGGAAACTATAAGAGATAATGCAATTTGGCAACCGGCAATGTAATTAGCATGCCGAATATTACTTGGAATGTGAATTGGAACGAAATCGCCAATAGATAAGACCATTTTACAATTTGGGCCCAAGTTAGAAGCAGAGCCTAAGGTGTAAATTATGGATAGTCCATATCTCGGAAACTATAAGAGATAATGCAATTTCGCAACCGGCAATGTAATTAGCATGCCGAATATTACTTGGAGTGTGAATTGGAACGAAATCGCCAATAGATAAGACCATTTTACAATTTGGGCCCAAGTAAGAAGCAGAGCCTAAGGTGTAAAATTATCGATAGTCCATATCTCGGAAACTATAAGAGATAATGCAATTTGGCAACCGGCAATGTAATTAGCATGCCGAATATTACTTGGAATGTGAATTGGAACGAAATCGCCAATAGATAAGACCATTTTACAATTTGGGCCCAAGTTAGAAGCAGAGCCTAAGGTGTAAATTATCGATAGTCCATATCTCGGAAACTATAAGAGATAATGCAATTTGGCAACAGGCAATGTAATTAGCATGCCGAATATTACTTGGAATGTGAATTGGAACGAAATCGTCAATAGATAAGACCATTTTACAATTTGGGCCCAAGTTAGAAGCAGAGCCTAAGGTGTAAATTATCGATAGTCCATATCTCGGAAACTATAAGAGATAATGCAATTTGGCAACCGGCAATGTAATTAGCATGCCGAATATTACTTGGAATGTGAATTGGAACGAAATCGCCAATAGATAAAACCATTTTACAATTTGGGCCCAAGTTAGAAGCAGAGCCTAAGGTGTAAATTATCGATAGTCCATATCTCGGAAACTATAAGAGATAATGCAATTTGGCAACCGGCAATGTAATTAGCATGCCGAATATTACTTGGAATGTGAATTGGAACGAAATCGCCAATAGATAAGACCATTTTACAATTTGGGCCCAAGTTAGAAGCAGAGCCTAAGGTGTAAATTATTGATAGTCCATATCTCGGAAACTATAAGAGATAATGCAATTTCGCAACCGGCAATGTAATTAGCATGCCGAATATCACTTGGAATGTGAATTGGGACGAAATCGCCAATAGATAAGACCATTTTACAATTTGGGCCCAAGTTAGAAGCAGAGCCTAAGGTGTAAATTATCGATAGTCCATATCTCGGAAACTATAAGAGATAATGCAATTTGGCAACCGGCAATGCAATTAGCATGCCGAATATTACTTGGAATGTGAATTGGAACGAAATCGCCAATAGATAAGACCATTTTACAATTTGGGCCCAAGTTAGAAGCAGAGCCTAAGGTGTAAATTATCGATAGTCCATATCTCGGAAACTATAAGAGATAATGCAATTTGGCAACCGGCAATGTAATTAGCATGCCGAATATTACTTGGAATGTGAATTGGAACGAAATCGCCAATAGGTAAGACCATTTTACAATTTGGGCCCAAGTTAGAAGCAGAGCCTAAGGAGTAAATTATCGATAGTCCATATCTCGGAAACTATAAGAGATAATTCAATTTGGCAACCGGCAATGTAATTAGCATGCCGAATATTCCTTGGAATGTGAATTGGAACGAAATCGCCAATAGATAAGACCATTTTACAATTTGGGCCCAAGTTAGAAGCAGAGCCTAAGGTGTAAATTATCGATAGTCCATATCTCGGAAACTATAAGAGATAATGCAATTTGGCAACCGGCAATGTAATTAGCATGCCGAATATTACTTGGAATGTGAATTGGAACGAAACCGCCAATAGATAAGACCATTTTACAATTTGGGCCCAAGTTAGAAGCAGAGCCTAAGGTGTAAATTATCGATAGTCCATAACTCGGAAACTATAAGAGATAATGCAATTTGGCAACCGGCAATGTAATTAGCATGCCGAATATTACTTGGAATGTGAATTGGAACGAAATCGTCAATAGATAAGACCATTTTACAATTTGGGCCCAAGTTAGAAGCAGAGCCTAAGGTGTAAATTATCGATAGTCCATATCTCGGAAACTATAAGAGATAATGCAATTTGGCAACCGGCAATGTAATTAGCATGCCGAATATTACTTGGAATGTGAATTGGAACGAAATCGCCAATAGATAAAACCATTTTACAATTTGGGCCCAAGTTAGAAGCAGAGCCTAAGGTGTAAATTATCGATAGTCCATATCTCGGAAACTATAAGAGATAATGCAATTTGGCAACCGGCAATGTAATTAGCATGCCGAATATTACTTGGAATGTGAATTGGAACGAAATCGCCAATAGATAAGACCATTTTACAATTTGGGCCCAAGTTAGAAGCAGAGCCTAAGGTGTAAATTATTGATAGTCCATATCTCGGAAACTATAAGAGATAATGCAATTTCGCAACCGGCAATGTAATTAGCATGCCGAATATCACTTGGAATGTGAATTGGGACGAAATCGCCAATAGATAAGACCATTTTACAATTTGGGCCCAAGTTAGAAGCGGAGCCTAAGGTGTAAATTATCGATAGTCCATATCTCGGAAACTATAAGAGATAATGCAATTTGGCAACCGGCAATGCAATTAGCATGCCGAATATTACTTGGAATGTGAATTGGAACGAAATCGCCAATAGATAAGACCATTTTACAATTTGGGCCCAAGTTAGAAGCAGAGCCTAAGGTGTAAATTATCGATAGTCCATATCTCGGAAACTATAAGAGATAATGCAATTTGGCAACCGGCAATGTAATTAGCATGCCGAATATTACTTGGAATGTGAATTGGAACGAAATCGCCAATAGGTAAGACCATTTTACAATTTGGGCCCAAGTTAGAAGCAGAGCCTAAGGTGTAAATTATCGATAGTCCATATCTCGGAAACTATAAGAGATAATTCAATTTGGCAACCGGCAATGTAATTAGCATGCCGAATATTCCTTGGAATGTGAATTGGAACGAAATCGCCAATAGATAAGACCATTTTACAATTTGGGCCCAAGTTAGAAGCAGAGCCTAAGGTGTAAATTATCGATAGTCCATATCTCGGAAACTATAAGAGATAATGCAATTTGGCAACCGGCAATGTAATTAGCATGCCGAATATTACTTGGAATGTGAATTGGAACGAAACCGCCAATAGATAAGACCATTTTACAATTTGGGCCCAAGTTAGAAGCAGAGCCTAAGGTGTAAATTATCGATAGTCCATAACTCGGAAACTATAAGAGATAATGCAATTTGGCAACCGGCAATGTAATTAGCATGCCGAATATTACTTGGAATGTGAATTGGAACGAAATCGCCAATAGATAAGACCATTTTACAATTTGGGCCCAAGTTAGAAGCAGAGCCTAAGGTGTAAATTATCGATAGTCCATATCTCGGAAACTATAAGAGATAATGCAATTTGGCAACCGGCAATGTAATTAGCATGCCGAATATTACTTGGAATGTGAATTGGAACGAAATTGCCAATAGATAAGACCATTTTACAATTTGGGCCCAAGTTAGAAGCAGAGCCTAAGGTGTAAATTATCGATAGTCCATATCTCTGAAACTATAAGAGATAATGCAATTTCGCAACCGGCAATGTAATTAGCATGCCGAATATTACTTGGAATGTGAATTGGGACGAAATCGCCAATAGATAAGGCCATTTTACAATTTGGGCCCAAGTTAGAAGCAGAGCCTAAGGTGTAAATTATCGATAGTCCATATCTCGGAAACTATAAGAGATAATGCAATTTGGCAACCGGCAATGTAATTAGCATGCCGAATATTACTTGGAATGTGAATTGGAACGAAATCGCCAATAGATAAAACCATTTTACAATTTGGGCCCAAGTTAGAAGCAGAGCCTAAGGTGTAAATTATCGATAGTCCATATCTCGGAAACTATAAGAGATAATGCAATTTGGCAACCGGCAATGTAATTAGCATGCCGTATATTACTTGGAATGTGAATTGGAACGAAATCGCCAATAGATAAAACCATTTTACAATTTGGGCCCAAGTTAGAAGCAGAGCCTAAGGTGTAAATTATCGATAGTCCATATCTCGGAAACTATAAGAGATAATGCAATTTGGCAACCGGCAATGTAATTAGCATGCCGAATATTACTTGGAATGTGAATTGGAACGAAATCGCCAATAGATAAAATCATTTTACAATTTGGGCCCAAGTTAGAAGCAGAGCCTAAGGTGTAAATTATCGATAGTCCATATCTCGGAAACTATAAGAGTTAATGCAATTTGGCAACCGGCAATGTAAATAGCATGCCGAATATTACTTGGAATGTGAATTGGAACGAAATCGCCAATAGATAAGACCATTTTACAATTTGGGCCCAAGTTAGAAGCAGAGCCTAAGGTGTAAATTATCGATAGTCCATATCTCGGAAACTATAAGAGATAATGCAATTTGGCAACCGGCAATGTAATTAGCATGCCGAATATTACTTGGAATGTGATTTGGAACGAAATTGCCAATAGATAAGACCATTTTACAATTTGGGCCCAAGTTAGAAGCAGAGCCTAAGGTGTAAATTATCGATAGTCCATATCTCTGAAACTATAAGAGATAATGCAATTTGGCAACCGGCAATGTAATTAGCATGCCGAATATTACTTGGAATGTGAATTGGAACGAAATCGCCAATAGGTAAGACCATTTTACAATTTGGGCCCAAGTTAGAAGCAGAGCCTAAGGTGTAAATTATCGATAGTCCATATCTCGGAAACTATAAGAGATAATTCAATTTGGCAACCGGCAATGTAATTAGCATGCCGAATATTCCTTGGAATGTGAATTGGAACGAAATCGCCAATAGATAAGACCATTTTACAATTTGGGCCCAAGTTAGAAGCAGAGCCTAAGGTGTAAATTATCGATAGTCCATATCTCGGAAACTATAAGAGATAATGCAATTTGGCAACCGGCAATGTAATTAGCATGCCGAATATTACTTGGAATGTGAATTGGATCGAAACCGCCAATAGATAAGACCATTTTACAATTTGGGCCCAAGTTAGAAGCAGAGCCTAAGGTGTAAATTATCGATAGTCCATATCTCTGAAACTATAAGAGATAATGCAATTTCGCAACCGGCAATGTAATTAGCATGCCGAATATTACTTGGAATGTGAATTGGGACGAAATCGCCAATAGATAAGGCCATTTTACAATTTGGGCCCAAGTTAGAAGCAGAGCCTAAGGTGTAAATTATCGATAGTCCATATCTCGGAAACTATAAGAGATAATGCAATTTGGCAACCGGCAATGTAATTAGCATGCCGAATATTACTTGGAATGTGAATTGGAACGAAATCGCCAATAGATAAAACCATTTTACAATTTGGGCCCAAGTTAGAAGCAGAGCCTAAGGTGTAAATTATCGATAGTCCATATCTCGGAAACTATAAGAGATAATGCAATTTGGCAACCGGCAATGTAATTAGCATGCCGTATATTACTTGGAATGTGAATTGGAACGAAATCGCCAATAGATAAAACCATTTTACAATTTGGGCCCAAGTTAGAAGCAGAGCCTAAGGTGTAAATTATCGATAGTCCATATCTCGGAAACTATAAGAGATAATGCAATTTGGCAACCGGCAATGTAATTAGCATGCCGAATATTACTTGGAATGTGAATTGGAACGAAATCGCTAATAGATAAAATCATTTTACAATTTGGGCCCAAGTTAGAAGCAGAGCCTAAGGTGTAAATTATCGATAGTCCATATCTCGGAAACTATAAGAGTTAATGCAATTTGGCAACCGGCAATGTAAATAGCATGCCGAATATTACTTGGAATGTGAATTGGAACGAAATCGCCAATAGATAAGACCATTTTACAATTTGGGCCCAAGTTAGAAGCAGAGCCTAAGGTGTAAATTATCGATAGTCCATATCTCGGAAACTATAAGAGGTAATGCAATTTGGCAACCGGCAATGTAATTAGCATGCCGAATATTACTTGGAATGTGATTTGGAACGAAATTGCCAATAGATAAGACCATTTTACAATTTGGGCCCAAGTTAGAAGCAGAGCCTAAGGTGTAAATTATCGATAGTCCATATCTCTGAAACTATAAGAGATAATGCAATTTCGCAACCGGCAATGTAATTAGCATGCCGAATATTACTTGGAATGTGAATTGGGACGAAATCGCCAATAGATAAGGCCATTTTACAATTTGGGCCCAAGTTAGAAGCAGAGCCTAAGGTGTAAATTATCGATAGTCCATATCTCGGAAACTATAAGAGATAATGCAATTTGGCAACCGGCAATGTAATTAGCATGCCGAATATTACTTGGAATGTGAATTGGAACGAAATCGCCAATAGATAAAACCATTTTACAATTTGGGCCCAAGTTAGAAGCAGAGCCTAAGGTGTAAATTATCGATAGTCCATATCTCGGAAACTATAAGAGATAATGCAATTTGGCAACCGGCAATGTAATTAGCATGCCGAATATCACTTGGAATGTGAATTGGGACGAAATCGCCAATAGATAAGACCATTTTACAATTTGGGCCCAAGTTAGAAGCAGAGCCTAAGGTGTAAATTATCGATAGTCCATATCTTGGAAACTATAAGGGATAATGCAATTTGACAACCGGCAATGTAATTAGAATGCCGAATATTACTTGGAATGTGAATTGGAACGAAATCGCCAATAGATAAGACCATTTTACAATTTGGGCCCAAGTTAGAAGCAGAGCCTAAGGGGTAAATTATCGATAGTCCATATCTCGGAAACTATAAGAGATAATGCAATTTGGCAACCGGTAATGTAATTAGCATGCCGAATATTACTTGGAATGTGAATTGGAAAGAAATCGCCAATAGGTAAGACCATTTTACAATTTGGGCCCAAGTTAGAAGCAGATCCTAAGGTGTAAATTTTCGATAGTCCATATCTCGGAAACTATAAGAGATAATTCAATTTGGCAACCGGCAATGTAATTAGCATGCCGAATATTCCTTGGAATGTGAATTGGAACGAAATCGCCAATAGATAAGACCATTTTACAATTTGGGCCCAAGTTAGAAGCAGAGCCTAAGGTGTAAATTATCGATAGTCCATATCTCGGAAACTATAAGAGATAATGCAATTTGGCAACCGGCAATGTAATTAGCATGCCGAATATTACTTGGAATGTGAATTGGAACGAAATCGCCAATAGATAAGACCATTTTACAATTTGGGCCCAAGTTAGAAGCAGAGCCTAAGGTGTAAATTATCGATAGTCCATATCTCGGAAACTATAAGAGATAATGCAATTTGGCAACCGGCAATGTAATTAGCATGCCGAATATTACTTGGAATGTGAATTGGAACGAAATCGCTAATAGATAAGACCATTTTACAATTTGGGCCCAAGTTAGAAGCAGAGCCTAAGGTGTAAATTATCGATAGTCCATATCTCGGAAACTATAAGAGATAATGCAATTTGGCAACCGGCAATGTAATTAGCATGCCGAATATTAATTGGAATATGAATTGGAACGAAATCGCCAATAGATAAGACCATTTTACAATTTGGGCCCAAGTTAGAAGCAGAGCCTAAGGTGTAAATTATCGATAGTCCATATCTCGGAAACTATAAGAGATAATGTAATTTGGCAACCGGCAATGTAATTAGCATGCCGAATATTACTTGGAATGTGAATTGGAACGAAATCGCCAATAGGTAAGACCATTTTACCATTTGGGCCCAAGTTAGAAGCAGAGCCTAAGGTGTAAATTATCGATAGTCCATATCTCGGAAACTATAAGAGATAATTCAATTTGGCAACCGGCAATGTAATTAGCATGCCGAATATTACTTGGAATGTGAATTGGAACGAAATCGCCAATAGATAAGACCATTTTACAATTTGGGCCCAAGTTAGAAGCAGAGCCTAAGGTGTAAATTATCGATAGTCCATATCTCGGAAACTATAAGAGATAATGCAATTTGGCAACCGGCAATGTAATTAGCATGCCGAATATTACTTGGAATGTGAATTGGAACGAAATCGCCAATAGATAATACCATTTTACAATTTGGGCCCAAGTTAGAAGCAGAGCCTAAGGTGTAAATTATCGATAGTCCATATCTCGGAAACTATAAGAGGTAATGCAATTTGGCAACCGGCAATGTAATTAGCATGCCGAATATTACTTGGAATGTGAATTGGAACGAAATCGCCAATAGATAAGACCATTTTACAATTTGGGCCCAAGTTAGAAGCAGAGCCTAAGGTGTAAATTATCGATAGTCCATATCTCGGAAACTATAAGAGATAATGCAATTTGGCAACCGGCAATGTAATTAGCATGCCGAATATTACTTGGAATGTGAATTGGAACGAAATCGCCAATAAATAAGACCATTTTACAATTTGGGCCCAAGTTAGAAGCAGAGCCTAAGGTGTAAATTATTGATAGTCCATATCTCGGAAACTATAAGAGATAATGCAATTTCGCAACCGGCAATGTAATTAGCATGCCGAATATTACTTGGAGTGTGAATTGGAACGAAATCGCCAATAGATAAGACCATTTTACAATTTGGGCCCAAGTTAGAAGCAGAGCCTAAGGTGTAAATTATCGATAGTCCATATCTCGGAAACTATAAGAGATAATGCAATTTGGCAACCGGCAATGTAATTAGCATGCCGAATATTACTTGGAATGAGAATTGGAACGAAATCGCCAATAGATAAGACCATTTTACAATTTGGGCCCAAGTTAGAAGCAGAGAGTAAGGTGTAAATTATCGATAGTCCATATCTCGGAAACTATAAGAGATAATGCAATTTGGCAACCGGCAATGTAATTAGCATGCCGAATATTACTTGGAATGTGAATTGGAACGAAATCGCTAATAGATAAGACCATTTTACAATTTGGGCCCAAGTTAGAAGCAGAGCCTAAGGTGTAAATTATCGATAGTCCATATCTCGGAAACTATAAGAGATAATGCAATTTGGCAACCGGCAATGTAATTAGCATGCCGAATATTACTTGGAATGTGAATTGGAACGAAATCGCCAATAGATAAGACCATTTTACAATTTGGGCCCAAGTTAGAAGCAGAGCCTAAGGTGTAAATTATCGATAGTCCATATCTCGGAAACTATAAGAGATAATGCAATTTGGCAACCGGCAATGTAATTAGCATGCCGAATATTACTTGGAATGTGAATTGGAACGAAATCGCCAATAGATAAGACCATTTTACAATTTGGGCCCAAGTTAGAAGCAGAGCCTAAGGTGAAAATTATTGATAGTCCATATCTCGGAAACTATAAGAGATAATGCAATTTCGCAACCGGCAATGTAATTAGCATGCCGAATATCACTTGGAATGTGAATTGGGACGAAATCGCCAATAGATTAGACCATTTTACAATTTGGGCCCAAGTTAGAAGCAGAGCCTAAGGTGTAAATTATCGATAGTCCATATCTCGGAAACTATAAGAGATAATGCAATTTGGCAACCGGCAATGTAATTAGCATGCCGAATATTACTTGGAATGTGAATTGGAACGAAATCGCCAATAGATAAGACCATTTTACAATTTGGGCCCAAGTTAGAAGCAGAGCCTAAGATGTAAATTATCGATAGTCCATATCTCGGAAACTATAAGAGATAATGCAATTTGGCAACCGGCAATGTAATTAGCATGCCGAATATTACTTGGAATGTGAATTGGAACGAAATCGCCAATAGATAAGACCATTTTACAATTTGGGCCCAAGTTAGAAGCAGAGCCTAAGGTGTAAATTATCGATAGTCCATATCTCGGAAACTATAAGAGATAATTCAATTTGGCAACCGGCAATGTAATTAGCATGCCGAATATTACTTGGAATGTGAATTGGAACGAAATCGCCAATAGATAAGACCATTTTACAATTTGGGCCCAAGTTAGAAGCAGAGCCTAAGGTGTAAATTATCGATAGTCCATATCTCGGAAACTATAAGAGATAATGCAATTTGGCAACCGGCAATGTAATTAGCATGCCGAATATTACTTGGAATGTGAATTGGAACGAAATCGCCAATAGATAAGACCATTTTACAATTTGGGCCCAAGTTAGAAGCAGAGCCTAAGGTGAAAATTATTGATAGTCCATATCTCGGAAACTATAAGAGATAATGCAATTTCGCAACCGGCAATGTAATTAGCATGCCGAATATCACTTGGAATGTGAATTGGGACGAAATCGCCAATAGATTAGACCATTTTACAATTTGGGCCCAAGTTAGAAGCAGAGCCTAAGGTGTAAATTATCGATAGTCCATATCTCGGAAACTATAAGAGATAATGCAATTTGGCAACCGGCAATGTAATTAGCATGCCGAATATTACTTGGAATGTGAATTGGAACGAAATCGCCAATAGATAAGACCATTTTACAATTTGGGCCCAAGTTAGAAGCAGAGCCTAAGATGTAAATTATCGATAGTCCATATCTCGGAAACTATAAGAGATAATGCAATTTGGCAACCGGCAATGTAATTAGCATGGCGAATATTACTTGGAATGTGAATTCGAACGAAATCGCCAATAGATAAGACCATTTTACAATTTGGGCCCAAGTTAGAAGCAGAGCCTAAGGTGTAAATTATCGATAGTCCATATCTCGGAAACTATAAGAGATAATGCAATTTGGCAACCGGCAATGTAATTAGCATGCCGAATATTACTTGGAATGTGAATTGGAACGAAATCGCCAATAGATAAGACCATTTTACAATTTGGGCCCAAGTTAGAAGCAGAGCCTAAGGTGTAAATTATTGATAGTCCATATCTCGGAAACTATAAGAGATAATGCAATTTCGCAACCGGCAATGTAATTAGCATGCCGAATATCACTTGGAATGTGAATTGGGACGAAATCGCCAATAGATAAGACCATTTTACAATTTGGGCCCAAGTTAGAAGCAGAGCCTAAGGTGTAAATTATCGATAGTCCATATCTCGGAAACTATAAGAGATAATGCAATTTGGCAACCGGCAATGTAATTAGCATGCCGAATATTACTTGGAATGTGAATTGGAACGAAACCGCCAATAGATAAGACCATTTTACAATTTGGGCCCAAGTTAGAAGCAGAGCCTAAGGTGTAAATTATCGATAGTCCATATCTCGGAAACTATAAGAGTTAATGCAATTTGGCAACCGGCAATGTAAATAGCATGCCGAATATTACTTGGAATGTGAATTGGAACGAAATCGCCAATAGATAAGACCATTTTACAATTTGGGCCCAAGTTAGAAGCAGAGCCTAAGGTGTAAATTATCGATAGTCCATATCTCGGAAACTATAAGAGATAATGCAATTTGGCAACCGGCAATGTAATTAGCATGCCGAATATTACTTGGAATGTGATTTGGAACGAAATTGCCAATAGATAAGACCATTTTACAATTTGGGCCCAAGTTAGAAGCAGAGCCTAAGGTGTAAATTATCGATAGTCCATATCTCTGAAACTATAAGAGATAATGCAATTTCGCAACCGGCAATGTAATTAGCATGCCGAATATTACTTGGAATGTGAATTGGGACGAAATCGCCAATAGATAAGGCCATTTTACAATTTGGGCCCAAGTTAGAAGCAGAGCCTAAGGTGTAAATTATCGATAGTCCATATCTCGGAAACTATAAGAGATAATGCAATTTGGCAACCGGCAATGTAATTAGCATGCCGAATATTACTTGGAATGTGAATTGGAACGAAATCGCCAATAGATAAAACCATTTTACAATTTGGGCCCAAGTTAGAAGCAGAGCCTAAGGTGTAAATTATCGATAGTCCATATCTCGGAAACTATAAGAGATAATGCAATTTGGCAACCGGCAATGTAATTAGCATGCCGAATATCACTTGGAATGTGAATTGGGACGAAATCGCCAATAGATAAGACCATTTTACAATTTGGGCCCAAGTTAGAAGCAGAGCCTAAGGTGTAAATTATCGATAGTCCATATCTTGGAAACTATAAGGGATAATGCAATTTGACAACCGGCAATGTAATTAGAATGCCGAATATTACTTGGAATGTGAATTGGAACGAAATCGCCAATAGATAAGACCATTTTACAATTTGGGCCCAAGTTAGAAGCAGAGCCTAAGGGGTAAATTATCGATAGTCCATATCTCGGAAACTATAAGAGATAATGCAATTTGGCAACCGGTAATGTAATTAGCATGCCGAATATTACTTGGAATGTGAATTGGAAAGAAATCGCCAATAGGTAAGACCATTTTACAATTTGGGCCCAAGTTAGAAGCAGATCCTAAGGTGTAAATTTTCGATAGTCCATATCTCGGAAACTATAAGAGATAATTCAATTTGGCAACCGGCAATGTAATTAGCATGCCGAATATTCCTTGGAATGTGAATTGGAACGAAATCGCCAATAGATAAGACCATTTTACAATTTGGGCCCAAATTAGAAGCAGAGCCTAAGGTGTAAATTATCGATAGTCCATATCTCGGAAACTATAAGAGATAATGCAATTTGGCAACCGGCAATGTAATTAGCATGCCGAATATTACTTGGAATGTGAATTGGAACGAAATCGCCAATAGATAAGACCATTTTACAATTTGGGCCCAAGTTAGAAGCAGAGCCTAAGGTGTAAATTATCGATAGTCCATATCTCGGAAACTATAAGAGATAATGCAATTTGGCAACCGGCAATGTAATTAGCATGCCGAATATTACTTGGAATGTGAATTGGAACGAAATCGCTAATAGATAAGACCATTTTACAATTTGGGCCCAAGTTAGAAGCAGAGCCTAAGGTGTAAATTATCGATAGTCCATATCTCGGAAACTATAAGAGATAATGCAATTTGGCAACCGGCAATGTAATTAGCATGCCGAATATTAATTGGAATATGAATTGGAACGAAATCGCCAATAGATAAGACCATTTTACAATTTGGGCCCAAGTTAGAAGCAGAGCCTAAGGTGTAAATTATCGATAGTCCATATCTCGGAAACTATAAGAGATAATGTAATTTGGCAACCGGCAATGTAATTAGCATGCCGAATATTACTTGGAATGTGAATTGGAACGAAATCGCCAATAGGTAAGACCATTTTACCATTTGGGCCCAAGTTAGAAGCAGAGCCTAAGGTGTAAATTATCGATAGTCCATATCTCGGAAACTATAAGAGATAATTCAATTTGGCAACCGGCAATGTAATTAGCATGCCGAATATTACTTGGAATGTGAATTGGAACGAAATCGCCAATAGATAAGACCATTTTACAATTTGGGCCCAAGTTAGAAGCAGAGCCTAAGGTGTAAATTATCGATAGTCCATATCTCGGAAACTATAAGAGATAATGCAATTTGGCAACCGGCAATGTAATTAGCATGCCGAATATTACTTGGAATGTGAATTGGAACGAAATCGCCAATAGATAATACCATTTTACAATTTGGGCCCAAGTTAGAAGCAGAGCCTAAGGTGTAAATTATCGATAGTCCATATCTCGGAAACTATAAGAGGTAATGCAATTTGGCAACCGGCAATGTAATTAGCATGCCGAATATTACTTGGAATGTGAATTGGAACGAAATCGCCAATAGATAAGACCATTTTACAATTTGGGCCCAAGTTAGAAGCAGAGCCTAAGGTGTAAATTATCGATAGTCCATATCTCGGAAACTATAAGAGATAATGCAATTTGGCAACCGGCAATGTAATTAGCATGCCGAATATTACTTGGAATGTGAATTGGAACGAAATCGCCAATAAATAAGACCATTTTACAATTTGGGCCCAAGTTAGAAGCAGAGCCTAAGGTGTAAATTATTGATAGTCCATATCTCGGAAACTATAAGAGATAATGCAATTTCGCAACCGGCAATGTAATTAGCATGCCGAATATTACTTGGAGTGTGAATTGGAACGAAATCGCCAATAGATAAGACCATTTTACAATTTGGGCCCAAGTTAGAAGCAGAGCCTAAGGTGTAAATTATCGATAGTCCATATCTCGGAAACTATAAGAGATAATGCAATTTGGCAACCGGCAATGTAATTAGCATGCCGAATATTACTTGGAATGAGAATTGGAACGAAATCGCCAATAGATAAGACCATTTTACAATTTGGGCCCAAGTTAGAAGCAGAGAGTAAGGTGTAAATTATCGATAGTCCATATCTCGGAAACTATAAGAGATAATGCAATTTGGCAACCGGCAATGTAATTAGCATGCCGAATATTACTTGGAATGTGAATTGGAACGAAATCGCTAATAGATAAGACCATTTTACAATTTGGGCCCAAGTTAGAAGCAGAGCCTAAGGTGTAAATTATCGATAGTCCATATCTCGGAAACTATAAGAGATAATGCAATTTGGCAACCGGCAATGTAATTAGCATGCCGAATATTACTTGGAATGTGAATTGGAACGAAATCGCCAATAGATAAGACCATTTTACAATTTGGGCCCAAGTTAGAAGCAGAGCCTAAGGTGTAAATTATCGATAGTCCATATCTCGGAAACTATAAGAGATAATGCAATTTGGCAACCGGCAATGTAATTAGCATGCCGAATATTACTTGGAATGTGAATTGGAACGAAATCGCCAATAGATAAGACCATTTTACAATTTGGGCCCAAGTTAGAAGCAGAGCCTAAGGTGAAAATTATTGATAGTCCATATCTCGGAAACTATAAGAGATAATGCAATTTCGCAACCGGCAATGTAATTAGCATGCCGAATATCACTTGGAATGTGAATTGGGACGAAATCGCCAATAGATTAGACCATTTTACAATTTGGGCCCAAGTTAGAAGCAGAGCCTAAGGTGTAAATTATCGATAGTCCATATCTCGGAAACTATAAGAGATAATGCAATTTGGCAACCGGCAATGTAATTAGCATGCCGAATATTACTTGGAATGTGAATTGGAACGAAATCGCCAATAGATAAGACCATTTTACAATTTGGGCCCAAGTTAGAAGCAGAGCCTAAGATGTAAATTATCGATAGTCCATATCTCGGAAACTATAAGAGATAATGCAATTTGGCAACCGGCAATGTAATTAGCATGCCGAATATTACTTGGAATGTGAATTGGAACGAAATCGCCAATAGATAAGACCATTTTACAATTTGGGCCCAAGTTAGAAGCAGAGCCTAAGGTGTAAATTATCGATAGTCCATATCTCGGAAACTATAAGAGATAATTCAATTTGGCAACCGGCAATGTAATTAGCATGCCGGATATTACTTGGAATGTGAATTGGAACGAAATCGCCAATAGATAAGACCATTTTACAATTTGGGCCCAAGTTAGAAGCAGAGCCTAAGGTGTAAATTATCGATAGTCCATATCTCGGAAACTATAAGAGATAATGCAATTTGGCAACCGGCAATGTAATTAGCATGCCGAATATTACTTGGAATGTGAATTGGAACGAAATCGCCAATAGATAAGACCATTTTACAATTTGGGCCCAAGTTAGAAGCAGAGCCTAAGGTGTAAATTATCGATAGTCCATATCTCGGAAACTATAAGAGATAATGCAATTTGGCAACCGGCAATGTAATTAGCATGCCGAATATTACTTGGAATGTGAATTCGAACGAAATCGCCAATAGATAAGACCATTTTACAATTTGGGCCCAAGTTAGAAGCAGAGCCTAAGGTGTAAATTATCGATAGTCCATATCTCGGAAACTATAAGAGATAATGCAATTTGGCAACCGGCAATGTAATTAGCATGCCGAATATTACTTGGAATGTGAATTGGAACGAAATCGCCAATAGATAAGACCATTTTACAATTTGGGCCCAAGTTAGAAGCAGAGCCTAAGGTGTAAATTATTGATAGTCCATATCTCGGAAACTATAAGAGATAATGCAATTTCGCAACCGGCAATGTAATTAGCATGCCGAATATCACTTGGAATGTGAATTGGGACGAAATCGCCAATAGATAAGACCATTTTACAATTTGGGCCCAAGTTAGAAGCAGAGCCTAAGGTGTAAATTATCGATAGTCCATATCTCGGAAACTATAAGAGATAATGCAATTTGGCAACCGGCAATGTAATTAGCATGCCGAATATTACTTGGAATGTGAATTGGAACGAAACCGCCAATAGATAAGACCATTTTACAATTTGGGCCCAAGTTAGAAGCAGAGCCTAAGGTGTAAATTATCGATAGTCCATATCTCGGAAACTATAAGAGATAATGCAATTTGGCAACCGGCAATGTAATTAGCATGCCGAATATTACTTGGAATGTGAATTGGAACGAAATCGCCAATAGGTAAGACCATTTTACAATTTGGGCCCAAGTTAGAAGCAGAGCCTAAGGTGTAAATTATTGATAGTCCATATCTCGGAAACTATAAGAGATAATGCAATTTCGCAACCGGCAATGTAATTAGCATGCCGAATATTACTTGGAATGTGAATTGGAACGAAATCGCCAATAGATAAGATCATTTTACAATTTGGTCCCAAGTTAGAAGCAGAGCCTAAGGTGTAAATTATCGATAGTCCATATCTCGGAAACTATAAGAGTTAATGCAATTTGGCAACCGGCAATGTAATTAGCATGCCGAATATTACTTGGAATGTGAATTGGAACGAAATCGCCAATAGATAAGACCATTTTACAATTTGGGCCCAAGTTAGAAGCAGAGCCTAAGGTGTAAATTATCGATAGTCCATATCTCGGAAACTATAAGAGATAATGCAATTTGGCAACCGGCAATGTAATTAGCATGCCGAATATTACTTGGAATGTGAATTGGAACGAAATTGCCAATAGATAAGACCATTTTACAATTTGGGCCCAAGTTAGAAGCAGAGCCTAAGGTGTAAATTATCGATAGTCCATATCTCTGAAACTATAAGAGATAATGCAATTTCGCAACCGGCAATGTAATTAGCATGCCGAATATTACTTGGAATGTGAATTGGGACGAAATCGCCAATAGATAAGGCCATTTTACAATTTGGGCCCAAGTTAGAAGCAGAGCCTAAGGTGTAAATTATCGATAGTCCATATCTCAGAAACTATAAGAGATAATGCAATTTGGCAACCGGCAATGTAATTAGCATGCCGAATATTACTTGGAATGTGAATTGGAACGAAATCGCCAATAGATAAGACCATTTTACAATTTGGGCCCAAGTTAGAAGCAGAGCCTAAGGTGTAAATTATTGATAGTCCATATCTCGGAAACTATAAGAGATAATGCAATTTCGCAACCGGCAATGTAATTAGCATGCCGAATATTACTTGGAGTGTGAATTGGAACGAAATCGCCAATAGATAAGACCATTTTACAATTTGGGCCCAAGTAAGAAGCAGAGCCTAAGGTGTAAATTATCGATAGTCCATATCTCGGAAACTATAAGAGATAATGCAATTTGGCAACCGGCAATGTAATTAGCATGCCGAATATTACTTGGAATGTGAATTGGAACGAAATCGCCAACAGATAAGACCATTTTACAATTTGGGCCCAAGTTAGAAGCAGAGCCTAAGGTGTAAATTATCGATAGTCCATATCTCGGAAACTATAAGAGATAATGCAATTTGGCAACAGGCAATGTAATTAGCAAGCCGAATATTACTTGGAATGTGAATTGGAACGAAATCGTCAATAGATAAGACCATTTTACAATTTGGGCCCAAGTTAGAAGGAGAGCCTAAGGTGTAAATTATCGATAGTCCATATCTCGGAAACTATAAGAGATAATGCAATTTGGCAACCGGCAATGTAATTAGCATGCCGAATATTACTTGGAATGTGAATTGGAACTAAATCGCCAATAGATAAGACCATTTTACAATTTGGGCCCAAGTTAGAAGCAGAGCCTAAGGTGTAAATTATCGATAGTCCATATCTCGGAAACTATAAGAGATAATTCAATTTGGCAACCGGCAATGTAATTAGCATGCCGAATATTCCTTGGAATGTGAATTGGAACGAAATCGCCAATAGATAAGACCATTTTACAATTTGGGCCCAAGTTAGAAGCAGAGCCTAAGGTGTAAATTATCGATAGTCCATATCTCGGAAACTATAAGAGATAATTCAATTTGGCAACCGGCAATGTAATTAGCATGCCGAATGTTCCTTGGAATGTGAATTGGAACGAAATCGCCAATAGATAAGACCATTTTACAATTTGGGCCCAAGTTAGAAGCAGAGCCTAAGGTGTAAATAATCGATAGTCCATATCTCGGAAACTATAAGAGATAATGCAATTTGGCAACCGGCAATGTAATTAGCATGCCGAATATTACTTGGAATGTGAATTGGAACTAAATCGCCAATAGATAAGACCATTTTACAATTTGGGCCCAAGTTAGAAGCAGAGCCTAAGGTGTAAATTATCGATAGTCCATATCTCGGAAACTATAAGAGATAATTCAATTTGGCAACCGGCAATGTAATTAGCATGCCGAATATTCCTTGGAATGTGAATTGGAACGAAATCGCCAATAGATAAGACCATTTTACAATTTGGGCCCAAGTTAGAAGCAGAGCCTAAGGTGTAAATTATCGATAGTCCATATCTCGGAAACTATAAGAGATAATTCAATTTGGCAACCGGCAATGTAATTAGCATGCCGAATATTCCTTGGAATGTGAATTGGAACGAAATCGCCAATAGATAAGACCATTTTACAATTTGGGCCCAAGTTAGAAGCAGAGCCTAAGGTGTAAATAATCGATAGTCCATATCTCGGAAACTATAAGAGATAATGCAATTTGGCAACCGGCAATGTAATTAGCATGCCGAATATTACTTGGAATGTGAATTGGAACGAAATCGCCAATAGATAAGACCATTTTACAATTTGGGCCCAAGTTAGAAGCAGAGCCTAAGGTGTAAATTATCGATAGTCCATATCTCGGAAACTATAAGAGATAATGCAATTTGGCAACCGGCAATGTAATTAGCATGCCGAATATTACTTGGAATGTGAATTGGAACGAAATCGCTAATAGATAAGACCATTTTACAATTTGGGCCCAAGTTAGAAGCAGAGCCTAAGGTGTAAATTATCGATAGTCCATATCTCGGAAACTATAAGAGATAATGCAATTTGGCAACCGGCAATGTAATTAGCATGCCGAATATTACTTGGAATGTGAATTGGAACGAAATCGCTAATAGATAAGACCATTTTACAATTTGGGCCCAAGTTAGAAGCAGAGCCTAAGGTGTAAATTATCGATAGTCCATATCTCGGAAACTATAAGAGATAATGCAATTTGGCAACCGGCAATGTAATTAGCATGCCGAATATTAATTGGAATGTGAATTGGAACGAAATCGCCAATAGATAAGACCATTTTACAATTTGGGCCCAAGTTAGAAGCAGAGCCTAAGGTGTAAATTATCGATAGTCCATATCTCGGAAACTATAAGAGATAATGCAATTTGGCAACCGGCAATGTAATTAGCATGCCGAATATTACTTGGAATGTGAATTGGAACGAAATCGCCAATAGATAAGATCATTTTACAATTTGGTCCCAAGTTAGAAGCAGAGCCTAAGGTGTAAATTATCGATAGTCCATATCTCGGAAACTATAAGAGTTAATGCAATTTGGCAACCGGCAATGTAATTAGCATGCCGAATATTACTTGGAATGTGAATTGGAACGAAATCGCCAATAGATAAGACCATTTTACAATTTGGGCCCAAGTTAGAAGCAGAGCCTAAGGTGTAAATTATCGATAGTCCATATCTCGGAAACTATAAGAGATAATGCAATTTGGCAACCGGCAATGTAATTAGCATGCCGAATATTACTTGGAATGTGAATTGGAACGAAATTGCCAATAGATAAGACCATTTTACAATTTGGGCCCAAGTTAGAAGCAGAGCCTAAGGTGTAAATTATCGATAGTCCATATCTCTGAAACTATAAGAGATAATGCAATTTCGCAACCGGCAATGTAATTAGCACGCCGAATATTACTTGGAATGTGAATTGGGACGAAATCGCCAATAGATAAGGCCATTTTACAATTTGGGCCCAAGTTAGAAGCAGAGCCTAAGGTGTAAATTATCGATAGTCCATATCTCAGAAACTATAAGAGATAATGCAATTTGGCAACCGGCAATGTAATTAGCATGCCGAATATTACTTGGAATGTGAATTGGAACGAAATCGCCAATAGATAAGACCATTTTACAATTTGGGCCCAAGTTAGAAGCAGAGCCTAAGGTGTAAATTATTGATAGTCCATATCTCGGAAACTATAAGAGATAATGCAATTTCGCAACCGGCAATGTAATTAGCATGCCGAATATTACTTGGAGTGTGAATTGGAACGAAATCGCCAATAGATAAGACCATTTTACAATTTGGGCCCAAGTAAGAAGCAGAGCCTAAGGTGTAAATTATCGATAGTCCATATCTCGGAAACTATAAGAGATAATGCAATTTGGCAACCGGCAATGTAATTAGCATGCCGAATATTACTTGGAATGTGAATTGGAACGAAATCGCCAATAGATAAGACCATTTTACAATTTGGGCCCAAGTTAGAAGCAGAGCCTAAGGTGTAAATTATCGATAGTCCATATCTCGGAAACTATAAGAGATAATGCAATTTGGCAACAGGCAATGTAATTAGCATGCCGAATATTACTTGGAATGTGAATTGGAACGAAATCGTCAATAGATAAGACCATTTTACAATTTGGGCCCAAGTTAGAAGGAGAGCCTAAGGTGTAAATTATCGATAGTCCATATCTCGGAAACTATAAGAGATAATGCAATTTGGCAACCGGCAATGTAATTAGCATGCCGAATATTACTTGGAATGTGAATTGGAACGAAACCGCCAATAGATAAGACCATTTTACAATTTGGGCCCAAGTTAGAAGCAGAGCCTAAGGTGTAAATTATCGATAGTCCATATCTCGGAAACTATAAGAGATAATGCAATTTGGCAACCGGCAATGTAATTAGCATGCCGAATATTACTTGGAATGTGAATTGGAACGAAATCGCCAATAGGTAAGACCATTTTACAATTTGGGCCCAAGTTAGAAGCAGAGCCTAAGGTGTAAATTATTGATAGTCCATATCTCGGAAACTATAAGAGATAATGCAATTTCGCAACCAGCAATGTAATTAGCATGCCGAATATTACTTGGAATGTGAATTGGAACGAAATCGCCAATAGATAAGATCATTTTACAATTTGGTCCCAAGTTAGAAGCAGAGCCTAAGGTGTAAATTATCGATAGTCCATATCTCGGAAACTATAAGAGTTAATGCAATTTGGCAACCGGCAATGTAATTAGCATGCCGAATATTACTTGGAATGTGAATTGGAACGAAATCGCTAATAGATAAGACCATTTTACAATTTGGGCCCAAGTTAGAAGCAGAGCCTAAGGTGTAAATTATCGATAGTCCATATCTCGGAAACTATAAGAGATAATTCAATTTGGCAACCGGCAATGTAATTAGCATGCCGAATATTCCTTGGAATGTGAATTGGAACGAAATCGCCAATAGATAAGACCATTTTACAATTTGGGCCCAAGTTAGAAGCAGAGCCTAAGGTGTAAATAATCGATAGTCCATATCTCGGAAACTATAAGAGATAATGCAATTTGGCAACCGGCAATGTAATTAGCATGCCGAATATTACTTGGAATGTGAATTGGAACGAAATCGCCAATAGATAAGACCATTTTACAATTTGGGCCCAAGTTAGAAGCAGAGCCTAAGGTGTAAATTATCGATAGTCCATATCTCGGAAACTATAAGAGATAATGCAATTTGGCAACCGGCAATGTAATTAGCATGCCGAATATTACTTGGAATGTGAATTGGAACGAAATCGCTAATAGATAAGACCATTTTACAATTTGGGCCCAAGTTAGAAGCAGAGCCTAAGGTGTAAATTATCGATAGTCCATATCTCGGAAACTATAAGAGATAATGCAATTTGGCAACCGGCAATGTAATTAGCATGCCGAATATTACTTGGAATGTGAATTGGAACGAAATCGCTAATAGATAAGACCATTTTACAATTTGGGCCCAAGTTAGAAGCAGAGCCTAAGGTGTAAATTATCGATAGTCCATATCTCGGAAACTATAAGAGATAATGCAATTTGGCAACCGGCAATGTAATTAGCATGCCGAATATTAATTGGAATGTGAATTGGAACGAAATCGCCAATAGATAAGACCATTTTACAATTTGGGCCCAAGTTAGAAGCAGAGCCTAAGGTGTAAATTATCGATAGTCCATATCTCGGAAACTATAAGAGATAATGCAATTTGGCAACCGGCAATGTAATTAGCATGCCGAATATTACTTGGAATGTGAATTGGAACGAAATCGCCAATAGATAAGATCATTTTACAATTTGGTCCCAAGTTAGAAGCAGAGCCTAAGGTGTAAATTATCGATAGTCCATATCTCGGAAACTATAAGAGTTAATGCAATTTGGCAACCGGCAATGTAATTAGCATGCCGAATATTACTTGGAATGTGAATTGGAACGAAATCGCCAATAGATAAGACCATTTTACAATTTGGGCCCAAGTTAGAAGCAGAGCCTAAGGTGTAAATTATCGATAGTCCATATCTCGGAAACTATAAGAGATAATGCAATTTGGCAACCGGCAATGTAATTAGCATGCCGAATATTACTTGGAATGTGAATTGGAACGAAATTGCCAATAGATAAGACCATTTTACAATTTGGGCCCAAGTTAGAAGCAGAGCCTAAGGTGTAAATTATCGATAGTCCATATCTCTGAAACTATAAGAGATAATGCAATTTCGCAACCGGCAATGTAATTAGCACGCCGAATATTACTTGGAATGTGAATTGGGACGAAATCGCCAATAGATAAGGCCATTTTACAATTTGGGCCCAAGTTAGAAGCAGAGCCTAAGGTGTAAATTATCGATAGTCCATATCTCAGAAACTATAAGAGATAATGCAATTTGGCAACCGGCAATGTAATTAGCATGCCGAATATTACTTGGAATGTGAATTGGAACGAAATCGCCAATAGATAAGACCATTTTACAATTTGGGCCCAAGTTAGAAGCAGAGCCTAAGGTGTAAATTATTGATAGTCCATATCTCGGAAACTATAAGAGATAATGCAATTTCGCAACCGGCAATGTAATTAGCATGCCGAATATTACTTGGAGTGTGAATTGGAACGAAATCGCCAATAGATAAGACCATTTTACAATTTGGGCCCAAGTAAGAAGCAGAGCCTAAGGTGTAAATTATCGATAGTCCATATCTCGGAAACTATAAGAGATAATGCAATTTGGCAACCGGCAATGTAATTAGCATGCCGAATATTACTTGGAATGTGAATTGGAACGAAATCGCCAATAGATAAGACCATTTTACAATTTGGGCCCAAGTTAGAAGCAGAGCCTAAGGTGTAAATTATCGATAGTCCATATCTCGGAAACTATAAGAGATAATGCAATTTGGCAACAGGCAATGTAATTAGCATGCCGAATATTACTTGGAATGTGAATTGGAACGAAATCGTCAATAGATAAGACCATTTTACAATTTGGGCCCAAGTTAGAAGGAGAGCCTAAGGTGTAAATTATCGATAGTCCATATCTCGGAAACTATAAGAGATAATGCAATTTGGCAACCGGCAATGTAATTAGCATGCCGAATATTACTTGGAATGTGAATTGGAACGAAACCGCCAATAGATAAGACCATTTTACAATTTGGGCCCAAGTTAGAAGCAGAGCCTAAGGTGTAAATTATCGATAGTCCATATCTCGGAAACTATAAGAGATAATGCAATTTGGCAACCGGCAATGTAATTAGCATGCCGAATATTACTTGGAATGTGAATTGGAACGAAATCGCCAATAGGTAAGACCATTTTACAATTTGGGCCCAAGTTAGAAGCAGAGCCTAAGGTGTAAATTATTGATAGTCCATATCTCGGAAACTATAAGAGATAATGCAATTTCGCAACCGGCAATGTAATTAGCATGCCGAATATTACTTGGAATGTGAATTGGAACGAAATCGCCAATAGATAAGATCATTTTACAATTTGGTCCCAAGTTAGAAGCAGAGCCTAAGGTGTAAATTATCGATAGTCCATATCTCGGAAACTATAAGAGTTAATGCAATTTGGCAACCGGCAATGTAATTAGCATGCCGAATATTACTTGGAATGTGAATTGGAACGAAATCGCCAATAGATAAGACCATTTTACAATTTGGGCCCAAGTTAGAAGCAGAGCCTAAGGTGTAAATTATCGATAGTCCATATCTCGGAAACTATAAGAGATAATGCAATTTGGCAACCGGCAATGTAATTAGCATGCCGAATATTACTTGGAATGTGAATTGGAACGAAATTGCCAATAGATAAGACCATTTTACAATTTGGGCCCAAGTTAGAAGCAGAGCCTAAGGTGTAAATTATCGATAGTCCATATCTCTGAAACTATAAGAGATAATGCAATTTCGCAACCGGCAATGTAATTAGCATGCCGAATATTACTTGGAATGTGAATTGGGACGAAATCGCCAATAGATAAGGCCATTTTACAATTTGGGCCCAAGTTAGAAGCAGAGCCTAAGGTGTAAATTATCGATAGTCCATATCTCAGAAACTATAAGAGATAATGCAATTTGGCAACCGGCAATGTAATTAGCATGCCGAATATTACTTGGAATGTGAATTGGAACGAAATCGCCAATAGATAAGACCATTTTACAATTTGGGCCCAAGTTAGAAGCAGAGCCTAAGGTGTAAATTATTGATAGTCCATATCTCGGAAACTATAAGAGATAATGCAATTTCGCAACCGGCAATGTAATTAGCATGCCGAATATTACTTGGAGTGTGAATTGGAACGAAATCGCCAATAGATAAGACCATTTTACAATTTGGGCCCAAGTAAGAAGCAGAGCCTAAGGTGTAAATTATCGATAGTCCATATCTCGGAAACTATAAGAGATAATGCAATTTGGCAACCGGCAATGTAATTAGCATGCCGAATATTACTTGGAATGTGAATTGGAACGAAATCGCCAACAGATAAGACCATTTTACAATTTGGGCCCAAGTTAGAAGCAGAGCCTAAGGTGTAAATTATCGATAGTCCATATCTCGGAAACTATAAGAGATAATGCAATTTGGCAACAGGCAATGTAATTAGCAAGCCGAATATTACTTGGAATGTGAATTGGAACGAAATCGTCAATAGATAAGACCATTTTACAATTTGGGCCCAAGTTAGAAGGAGAGCCTAAGGTGTAAATTATCGATAGTCCATATCTCGGAAACTATAAGAGATAATGCAATTTGGCAACCGGCAATGTAATTAGCATGCCGAATATTACTTGGAATGTGAATTGGAACTAAATCGCCAATAGATAAGACCATTTTACAATTTGGGCCCAAGTTAGAAGCAGAGCCTAAGGTGTAAATTATCGATAGTCCATATCTCGGAAACTATAAGAGATAATTCAATTTGGCAACCGGCAATGTAATTAGCATGCCGAATATTCCTTGGAATGTGAATTGGAACGAAATCGCCAATAGATAAGACCATTTTACAATTTGGGCCCAAGTTAGAAGCAGAGCCTAAGGTGTAAATTATCGATAGTCCATATCTCGGAAACTATAAGAGATAATTCAATTTGGCAACCGGCAATGTAATTAGCATGCCGAATATTCCTTGGAATGTGAATTGGAACGAAATCGCCAATAGATAAGACCATTTTACAATTTGGGCCCAAGTTAGAAGCAGAGCCTAAGGTGTAAATAATCGATAGTCCATATCTCGGAAACTATAAGAGATAATGCAATTTGGCAACCGGCAATGTAATTAGCATGCCGAATATTACTTGGAATGTGAATTGGAACTAAATCGCCAATAGATAAGACCATTTTACAATTTGGGCCCAAGTTAGAAGCAGAGCCTAAGGTGTAAATTATCGATAGTCCATATCTCGGAAACTATAAGAGATAATTCAATTTGGCAACCGGCAATGTAATTAGCATGCCGAATATTCCTTGGAATGTGAATTGGAACGAAATCGCCAATAGATAAGACCATTTTACAATTTGGGCCCAAGTTAGAAGCAGAGCCTAAGGTGTAAATTATCGATAGTCCATATCTCGGAAACTATAAGAGATAATTCAATTTGGCAACCGGCAATGTAATTAGCATGCCGAATATTCCTTGGAATGTGAATTGGAACGAAATCGCCAATAGATAAGACCATTTTACAATTTGGGCCCAAGTTAGAAGCAGAGCCTAAGGTGTAAATAATCGATAGTCCATATCTCGGAAACTATAAGAGATAATGCAATTTGGCAACCGGCAATGTAATTAGCATGCCGAATATTACTTGGAATGTGAATTGGAACGAAATCGCCAATAGATAAGACCATTTTACAATTTGGGCCCAAGTTAGAAGCAGAGCCTAAGGTGTAAATTATCGATAGTCCATATCTCGGAAACTATAAGAGATAATGCAATTTGGCAACCGGCAATGTAATTAGCATGCCGAATATTACTTGGAATGTGAATTGGAACGAAATCGCTAATAGATAAGACCATTTTACAATTTGGGCCCAAGTTAGAAGCAGAGCCTAAGGTGTAAATTATCGATAGTCCATATCTCGGAAACTATAAGAGATAATGCAATTTGGCAACCGGCAATGTAATTAGCATGCCGAATATTACTTGGAATGTGAATTGGAACGAAATCGCTAATAGATAAGACCATTTTACAATTTGGGCCCAAGTTAGAAGCAGAGCCTAAGGTGTAAATTATCGATAGTCCATATCTCGGAAACTATAAGAGATAATGCAATTTGGCAACCGGCAATGTAATTAGCATGCCGAATATTAATTGGAATGTGAATTGGAACGAAATCGCCAATAGATAAGACCATTTTACAATTTGGGCCCAAGTTAGAAGCAGAGCCTAAGGTGTAAATTATCGATAGTCCATATCTCGGAAACTATAAGAGATAATGCAATTTGGCAACCGGCAATGTAATTAGCATGCCGAATATTACTTGGAATGTGAATTGGAACGAAATCGCCAATAGATAAGATCATTTTACAATTTGGTCCCAAGTTAGAAGCAGAGCCTAAGGTGTAAATTATCGATAGTCCATATCTCGGAAACTATAAGAGTTAATGCAATTTGGCAACCGGCAATGTAATTAGCATGCCGAATATTACTTGGAATGTGAATTGGAACGAAATCGCCAATAGATAAGACCATTTTACAATTTGGGCCCAAGTTAGAAGCAGAGCCTAAGGTGTAAATTATCGATAGTCCATATCTCGGAAACTATAAGAGATAATGCAATTTGGCAACCGGCAATGTAATTAGCATGCCGAATATTACTTGGAATGTGAATTGGAACGAAATTGCCAATAGATAAGACCATTTTACAATTTGGGCCCAAGTTAGAAGCAGAGCCTAAGGTGTAAATTATCGATAGTCCATATCTCTGAAACTATAAGAGATAATGCAATTTCGCAACCGGCAATGTAATTAGCACGCCGAATATTACTTGGAATGTGAATTGGGACGAAATCGCCAATAGATAAGGCCATTTTACAATTTGGGCCCAAGTTAGAAGCAGAGCCTAAGGTGTAAATTATCGATAGTCCATATCTCAGAAACTATAAGAGATAATGCAATTTGGCAACCGGCAATGTAATTAGCATGCCGAATATTACTTGGAATGTGAATTGGAACGAAATCGCCAATAGATAAGACCATTTTACAATTTGGGCCCAAGTTAGAAGCAGAGCCTAAGGTGTAAATTATTGATAGTCCATATCTCGGAAACTATAAGAGATAATGCAATTTCGCAACCGGCAATGTAATTAGCATGCCGAATATTACTTGGAGTGTGAATTGGAACGAAATCGCCAATAGATAAGACCATTTTACAATTTGGGCCCAAGTAAGAAGCAGAGCCTAAGGTGTAAATTATCGATAGTCCATATCTCGGAAACTATAAGAGATAATGCAATTTGGCAACCGGCAATGTAATTAGCATGCCGAATATTACTTGGAATGTGAATTGGAACGAAATCGCCAATAGATAAGACCATTTTACAATTTGGGCCCAAGTTAGAAGCAGAGCCTAAGGTGTAAATTATCGATAGTCCATATCTCGGAAACTATAAGAGATAATGCAATTTGGCAACAGGCAATGTAATTAGCATGCCGAATATTACTTGGAATGTGAATTGGAACGAAATCGTCAATAGATAAGACCATTTTACAATTTGGGCCCAAGTTAGAAGGAGAGCCTAAGGTGTAAATTATCGATAGTCCATATCTCGGAAACTATAAGAGATAATGCAATTTGGCAACCGGCAATGTAATTAGCATGCCGAATATTACTTGGAATGTGAATTGGAACTAAATCGCCAATAGATAAAACCATTTTACAATTTGGGCCCAAGTTAGAAGCAGAGCCTAAGGTGTCAATTATCGATAGTCCATATCTCGGAAACTATAAGAGATAATGCAATTTGGCAACCGGCAATGTAATTAGCATGCCGAATATTACTTGGAATGTAAATTGGAACGAAATCGCCAATAGATAAGACCATTTTACAATTTGGGCCCAAGTTAGAAGCAGAGCCTAAGGTGTAAATTATTGATAGTCTATATCTCGGAAACTATAAGAGATAATGCAATTTCGCAACCGGCAATGTAATTAGCATGCCGAATATCACTTGGAATGTGAATTGGGACGAAATCGCCAATAGATAAGACCATTTTACAATTTGGGCCCAAGTTAGAAGCAGAACCTAAGGTGTAAATTATCGATAGTCCATATCTCGGAAACTATAAGGGATAATGCAATTTGGCAACCGGCAATGTAATTAGCATGCCAAATATTACTTGGAATGTGAATTGGAACGAAATCGCCAATAGATAAGACCATTTTACAATTTGGGCCCAAGTTAGAAGCAGAGCCTAAGGTGTAAATTATCGATAGTCCATATCTCGGAAACTATAAGAGATAATTCAATTTGGCAACCGGCAATGTAATTAGCATGCCGAATATTCCTTGGAATGTGAATTGGAACGAAATCGCCAATAGATAAGACCATTTTACAATTTGGGCCCAAGTTAGAAGCAGAGCCTAAGGTGTAAATAATCGATAGTCCATATCTCGGAAACTATAAGAGATAATGCAATTTGGCAACCGGCAATGTAATTAGCATGCCGAATATTACTTGGAATGTGAATTGGAACGAAATCGCCAATAGATAAGACCATTTTACAATTTGGGCCCAAGTTAGAAGCAGAGCCTAAGGTGTAAATTATCGATAGTCCATATCTCGGAAACTATAAGAGATAATGCAATTTGGCAACCGGCAATGTAATTAGCATGCCGAATATTACTTGGAATGTGAATTGGAACGAAATCGCTAATAGATAAGACCATTTTACAATTTGGGCCCAAGTTAGAAGCAGAGCCTAAGGTGTAAATTATCGATAGTCCATATCTCGGAAACTATAAGAGATAATGCAATTTGGCAACCGGCAATGTAATTAGCATGCCGAATATTAATTGGAATGTGAATTGGAACGAAATCGCCAATAGATAAGACCATTTTACAATTTGGGCCCAAGTTAGAAGCAGAGCCTAAGGTGTAAATTATCGATAGTCCATATCTCGGAAACTATAAGAGATAATGCAATTTGGCAACCGGCAATGTAATTAGCATGCCGAATATTACTTGGAATGTGAATTGGAACGAATTCGCCAATAGGTAAGACCATTTTACAATTTGGGCCCAAGTTAGAAGCAGAGCCTAAGGTGTAAATTATCGATAGTCCATATCTCGGAAACTATAAGAGATAATTCAATTTGGCAACCGGCAATGTAATTAGCATGCCGAATATTACTTGGAATGTGAATTGGAACGAAATCGCCAATAGATAAGACCATTTTACAATTTGGGCCCAAGTTAGAAGCAGAGCCTAAGGTGTAAATTATCGATAGTCCATATCTCGGAAACTATAAGAGATAATGCAATTTGGCAACCGGCAATGTAATTAGCATGCCGAATATTACTTGGAATGTGAATTGGAACGAAATCGCCAATAGATAAGACCATTTTACAATTTGGGCCCAAGTTAGAAGCAGAGCCTAAGGTGTAAATTATCGATAGTCCATATCTCGGAAACTATAAGAGGTAATGCAATTTGGCAACCGGCAATGTAATTAGCATGCCGAATATTACTTGGAATGTGAATTGGAACGAAATCGCCAATAGATAAGACCATTTTACAATTTGGGCCCAAGTTAGAAGCAGAGCCTAAGGTGTAAATTATCGATAGTCCATATCTCGGAAACTATAAGAGATAATGCAATTTGGCAACCGGCAATGTAATTAGCATGCCGAATATTACTTGGAATGTGAATTGGAACGAAATCGCTAATAGATAAGACCATTTTACAATTTGGGCCCAAGTTAGAAGCAGAGCCTAAGGTGTAAATTATCGATAGTCCATATCTCGGAAACTATAAGAGATAATGCAATTTGGCAACCGGCAATGTAATTAGCATGCCGAATATTACTTGGAATGTGAATTGGAACGAAATCGCCAATAGATAAGATCATTTTACAATTTGGTCCCAAGTTAGAAGCAGAGCCTAAGGTGTAAATTATCGATAGTCCATATCTCGGAAACTATAAGAGTTAATGCAATTTGGCAACCGGCAATGTAATTAGCATGCCGAATATTACTTGGAATGTGAATTGGAACGAAATCGCCAATAGATAAGACCATTTTACAATTTGGGCCCAAGTTAGAAGCAGAGCCTAAGGTGTAAATTAGCGATAGTCCATATCTCGGAAACTATAAGAGATAATGCAATTTGGCAACCGGCAATGTAATTAGCATGCCGAATATTACTTGGAATGTGAATTGGAACGAAATTGCCAATAGATAAGACCATTTTACAATTTGGGCCCAAGTTAGAAGCAGAGCCTAAGGTGTAAATTATCGATAGTCCATATCTCTGAAACTATAAGAGATAATGCAATTTCGCAACCGGCAATGTAATTAGCATGCCGAATATTACTTGGAATGTGAATTGGGACGAAATCGCCAATAGATAAGGCCATTTTACAATTTGGGCCCAAGTTAGAAGCAGAGCCTAAGGTGTAAATTATCGATAGTCCATATCTCAGAAACTATAAGAGATAATGCAATTTGGCAACCGGCAATGTAATTAGCATGCCGAATATTACTTGGAATGTGAATTGGAACGAAATCGCCAATAGATAAGACCATTTTACAATTTGGGCCCAAGTTAGAAGCAGAGCCTAAGGTGTAAATTATTGATAGTCCATATCTCGGAAACTATAAGAGATAATGCAATTTCGCAACCGGCAATGTAATTAGCATGCCGAATATTACTTGGAGTGTGAATTGGAACGAAATCGCCAATAGATAAGACCATTTTACAATTTGGGCCCAAGTAAGAAGCAGAGCCTAAGGTGTAAATTATCGATAGTCCATATCTCGGAAACTATAAGAGATAATGCAATTTGGCAACCGGCAATGTAATTAGCATGCCGAATATTACTTGGAATGTGAATTGGAACGAAATCGCCAATAGATAAGACCATTTTACAATTGGGGCCCAAGTTAGAAGCAGAGCCTAAGGTGTAAATTATCGATAGTCCATATCTCGGAAACTATAAGAGATAATGCAATTTGGCAACAGGCAATGTAATTAGCATGCCGAATATTACTTGGAATGTGAATTGGAACGAAATCGTCAATAGATAAGACCATTTTACAATTTGGGCCCAAGTTAGAAGGAGAGCCTAAGGTGTAAATTATCGATAGTCCATATCTCGGAAACTATAAGAGATAATGCAATTTGGCAACCGGCAATGTAATTAGCATGCCGAATATTACTTGGAATGTGAATTGGAACGAAATCGCCAATAGATAAAACCATTTTACAATTTGGGCCCAAGTTAGAAGCAGAGCCTAAGGTGTCAATTATCGATAGTCCATATCTCGGAAACTATAAGAGATAATGCAATTTGGCAACCG
Organism: Rhynchophorus ferrugineus; assembly: GCF_030347505.1. Taxonomy (NCBI): domain Eukaryota; kingdom Metazoa; phylum Arthropoda; class Insecta; order Coleoptera; family Curculionidae; genus Rhynchophorus; species Rhynchophorus ferrugineus. The sequence goes on along the minus strand of NW_027472650.1, from coordinate 27,822 downwards.
GCAATGTAATTAGCATGCCGAATATTACTTGGAATGTGAATTGGAACGAAATCGCCAATAGATAAGACCATTTTACAATTTGGGCCCAAGTTAGAAGCAGAGCCTAAGGTGTAAATTATTGATAGTCTATATCTCGGAAACTATAAGAGATAATGCAATTTCGCAACCGGCAATGTAATTAGCATGCCGAATATCACTTGGAATGTGAATTGGGACGAAATCGCCAATAGATAAGACCATTTTACAATTTGGGCCCAAGTTAGAAGCAGAGCCTAAGGTGTAAATTATCGATAGTCCATATCTCGGAAACTATAAGGGATAATGCAATTTGGCAACCGGCAATGTAATTAGCATGCCGAATATTACTTGGAATGTGAATTGGAACGAAATCGCCAATAGATAAGACCATTTTACAATTTGGGCCCAAGTTAGAAGCAGAGCCTAAGGTGTAAATTATCGATAGTCCATATCTCGGAAACTATAAGAGATAATGCAATTTGGCAACCGGTAATGTAATTAGCATGCCGAATATTACTTGGAATGTGAATTGGAACGAAATCGCCAATAGGTAAGACCATTTTACAATTTGGGCCCAAGTTAGAAGCAGAGCCTAAGGTGTAAATTATCGATAGTCCATATCTCGGAAACTATAAGAGATAATTCAATTTGGCAACCGGCAATGTAATTAGCATGCCGAATATTCCTTGGAATGTGAATTGGAACGAAATCGCCAATAGATAAGACCATTTTACAATTTGGGCCCAAGTTAGAAGCAGAGCCTAAGGTGTAAATAATCGATAGTCCATATCTCGGAAACTATAAGAGATAATGCAATTTGGCAACCGGCAATGTAATTAGCATGCCGAATATTACTTGGAATGTGAATTGGAACGAAATCGCCAATAGATAAGACCATTTTACAATTTGGGCCCAAGTTAGAAGCAGAGCCTAAGGTGTAAATTATCGATAGTCCATATCTCGGAAACTATAAGAGATAATGCAATTTGGCAACCGGCAATGTAATTAGCATGCCGAATATTACTTGGAATGTGAATTGGAACGAAATCGCTAATAGATAAGACCATTTTACAATTTGGGCCCAAGTTAGAAGCAGAGCCTAAGGTGTAAATTATCGATAGTCCATATCTCGGAAACTATAAGAGATAATGCAATTTGGCAACCGGCAATGTAATTAGCATGCCGAATATTAATTGGAATGTGAATTGGAACGAAATCGCCAATAGATAAGACCATTTTACAATTTGGGCCCAAGTTAGAAGCAGAGCCTAAGGTGTAAATTATCGATAGTCCATATCTCGGAAACTATAAGAGATAATGCAATTTGGCAACCGGCAATGTAATTAGCATGCCGAATATTACTTGGAATGTGAATTGGAACGAAATCGCCAATAGGTAAGACCATTTTACAATTTGGGCCCAAGTTAGAAGCAGAGCCTAAGGTGTAAATTATCGATAGTCCATATCTCGGAAACTATAAGAGATAATTCAATTTGGCAACCGGCAATGTAATTAGCATGCCGAATATTACTTGGAATGTGAGTTGGAACGAAATCGCCAATAGATAAGACCATTTTACAATTTGGGCCCAAGTTAGAAGCAGAGCCTAAGGTGTAAATTATCGATAGTCCATATCTCGGAAACTATAAGAGATAATGCAATTTGGCAACCGGCAATGTAATTAGCATGCCGAATATTACTTGGAATGTGAATTGGAACGAAATCGCCAATAGATAAGACCATTTTACAATTTGGGCCCAAGTTAGAAGCAGAGCCTAAGGTGTAAATTATCGATAGTCCATATCTCGGAAACTATAAGAGGTAATGCAATTTGGCAACCGGCAATGTAATTAGCATGCCGAATATTACTTGGAATGTGAATTGGAACGAAATCGCCAATAGATAAGACCATTTTACAATTTAGGCCCAAGTTAGAAGCAGAGCCTAAGGTGTAAATTATCGATAGTCCATATCTCGGAAACTATAAGAGATAATGCAATTTGGCAACCGGCAATGTAATTAGCATGCCGAATATTACTTGGAATGTGAATTGGAACGTAATCGCTAATAGATAAGACCATTTTACAATATGGGCCCAAGTTAGAAGCAGAGCTTAAGGTGTAAATTATCGATAGTCCATATCTCGGAAACTATAAGAGATAATGCAATTTGGCAACCGGCAATGTAATTAGCATGCCGAATATTACTTGGAATGTGAATTGGAACGAAATCGCCAATAGATAAGATCATTTTACAATTTGGTCCCAAGTAAGAAGCAGAGCCTAAGGTGTAAATTATCGATAGTCCATATCTCGGAAACTATAAGAGTTAATGCAATTTGGCAACCGGCAATGTAATTAGCATGCCGAATATTACTTGAAATGTGAATTGGAACGAAATCGCCAATAGATAAGACCATTTTACAATTTGGGCCCAAGTTAGAAGCAGAGCCTAAGGTGTAAATTATCGATAGTCCATATCTCGGAAACTATAAGAGATAATGCAATTTGGCAACCGGCAATGTAATTAGCATGCCGAATATTACTTGGAATGTGAATTGGAACGAAATTGCCAATAGATAAGACCATTTTACAATTTGGGCCCAAGTTAGAAGCAGAGCCTAAGGTGTAAATTATCGATAGTCCATATCTCTGAAACTATAAGAGATAATGCAATTTCGCAACCGGCAATGTAATTAGCATGCCGAATATTACTTGGAATGTGAATTGGGACGAAATCGCCAATAGATAAGACCATTTTACAATTTGGGCCCAAGTTAGAAGCAGAGCCTAAGGTGTAAATTATCGATAGTCCATATCTCAGAAACTATAAGAGATAATGCAATTTGGCAACCGGCAATGTAATTAGCATGCCGAATATTACTTGGAATGTGAATTGGAACGAAATCGCCAATAGATAAGACCATTTTACAATTTGGGCCCAAGTTAGAAGCAGAGCCTAAGGTGTAAATTATTGATAGTCCATATCTCGGAAACTATAAGAGATAATGCAATTTCGCAACCGGCAATGTAATTAGCATGCCGAATATTACTTGGAGTGTGAATTGGAACGAAATCGCCAATAGATAAGACCATTTTACAATTTGGGCCCAAGTAAGAAGCAGAGCCTAAGGTGTAAATTATCGATAGTCCATATCTCGGAAACTATAAGAGATAATGCAATTTGGCAACCGGCAATGTAATTAGCATGCCGAATATTACTTGGAATGTGAATTGGAACGAAATCGCCAATAGATAAGACCATTTTACAATTGGGGCCCAAGTTAGAAGCAGAGCCTAAGGTGTAAATTATCGATAGTCCATATCTCGGAAACTATAAGAGATAATGCAATTTGGCAACAGGCAATGTAATTAGCATGCCGAATATTACTTGGAATGTGAATTGGAACGAAATCGTCAATAGATAAAACCATTTTACAATTTGGGCCCAAGTTAGAAGCAGAGCCTAAGGTGTCAATTATCGATAGTCCATATCTCGGAAACTATAAGAGATAATGCAATTTGGCAACCGGCAATGTAATTAGCATGCCGAATATTACTTGGAATGTGAATTGGAACGAAATCGCCAATAGATAAAACCATTTTACAATTTGGGCCCAAGTTAGAAGCAGAGCCTAAGGTGTCAATTATCGATAGTCCATATCTCGGAAACTATAAGAGATAATGCAATTTGGCAACCGGCAATGTAATTAGCATGCCGAATATTACTTGGAATGTGAATTGGAACGAAATCGCCAATAGATAAAACCATTTTACAATTTGGGCCCAAGTTAGAAGCAGAGCCTAAGGTGTAAATTATTGATAGTCTATATCTCGGAAACTATAAGAGATAATGCAATTTCGCAACCGGCAATGTAATTAGCATGCCGAATATCACTTGGAATGTGAATTGGGACGAAATCGCCAATAGATAAGACCATTTTACAATTTGGGCCCAAGTTAGAAGCAGAGCCTAAGGTGTAAATTATCGATAGTCCATATCTCGGAAACTATAAGGGATAATGCAATTTGGCAACCGGCAATGTAATTAGCATGCCGAATATTACTTGGAATGTGAATTGGAACGAAATCGCCAATAGATAAGACCATTTTACAATTTGGGCCCAAGTTAGAAGCAGAGCCTAAGGTGTAAATTATCGATAGTCCATATCTCGGAAACTATAAGAGATAATGCAATTTGGCAACCGGTAATGTAATTAGCATGCCGAATATTACTTGGAATGTGAATTGGAACGAAATCGCCAATAGGTAAGACCATTTTACAATTTGGGCCCAAGTTAGAAGCAGAGCCTAAGGTGTAAATTATCGATAGTCCATATCTCGGAAACTATAAGAGATAATTCAATTTGGCAACCGGCAATGTAATTAGCATGCCGAATATTCCTTGGAATGTGAATTGGAACGAAATCGCCAATAGATAAGACCATTTTACAATTTGGGCCCAAGTTAGAAGCAGAGCCTAAGGTGTAAATTATCGATAGTCCATATCTCGGAAACTATAAGAGATAATGCAATTTGGCAACCGGCAATGTAATTAGCATGCCGAATATTACTTGGAATGTGAATTGGAACGAAATCGCCAATAGATAAGACCATTTTACAATTTGGGCCCAAGTTAGAAGCAGAGCCTAAGGTGTAAATTATCGATAGTCCATATCTCGGAAACTATAAGAGATAATGCAATTTGGCAACCGGCAATGTAATTAGCATGCCGAATATTACTTGGAATGTGAATTGGAACGAAATCGCTAATAGATAAGACCATTTTACAATTTGGGCCCAAGTTAGAAGCAGAGCCTAAGGTGTAAATTATCGATAGTCCATATCTCGGAAACTATAAGAGATAATGCAATTTGGCAACCGGCAATGTAATTAGCATGCCGAATATTAATTGGAATGTGAATTGGAACGAAATCGCCAATAGATAAGACCATTTTACAATTTGGGCCCAAGTTAGAAGCAGAGCCTAAGGTGTAAATTATCGATAGTCCATATCTCGGAAACTATAAGAGATAATGCAATTTGGCAACCGGCAATGTAATTAGCATGCCGAATATTACTTGGAATGTGAATTGGAACGAAATCGCCAATAGGTAAGACCATTTTACAATTTGGGCCCAAGTTAGAAGCAGAGCCTAAGGTGTAAATTATCGATAGTCCATATCTCGGAAACTATAAGAGATAATTCAATTTGGCAACCGGCAATGTAATTAGCATGCCGAATATTACTTGGAATGTGAATTGGAACGAAATCGCCAATAGATAAGACCATTTTACAATTTGGGCCCAAGTTAGAAGCAGAGCCTAAGGTGTAAATTATCGATAGTCCATATCTCGGAAACTATAAGAGATAATGCAATTTGGCAACCGGCAATGTAATTAGCATGCCGAATATTACTTGGAATGTGAATTGGAACGAAATCGCCAATAGATAAGACCATTTTACAATTTGGGCCCAAGTTAGAAGCAGAGCCTAAGGTGTAAATTATCGATAGTCCATATCTCGGAAACTATAAGAGGTAATGCAATTTGGCAACCGGCAATGTAATTAGCATGCCGAATATTACTTGGAATGTGAATTGGAACGAAATCGCCAATAGATAAGACCATTTTACAATTTGGGCCCAAGTTAGAAGCAGAGCCTAAGGTGTAAATTATCGATAGTCCATATCTCGGAAACTATAAGAGATAATGCAATTTGGCAACCGGCAATGTAATTAGCATGCCGAATATTACTTGGAATGTGAATTGGAACGAAATCGCCAATAGATAAGACCATTTTACAATTTGGGCCCAAGTTAGAAGCAGAGCCTAAGGTGTAAATTATTGATAGTCCATATCTCGGAAACTATAAGAGATAATGCAATTTCGCAACCGGCAATGTAATTAGCATGCCGAATATTACTTGGAGTGTGAATTGGAACGAAATCGCCAATAGATAAGACCATTTTACAATTTGGGCCCAAGTTAGAAGCAGAGCCTAAGGTGTAAATTATCGATAGTCCATATCTCGGAAACTATAAGAGATAATGCAATTTGGCAACCGGCAATGTAATTAGCATGCCGAATATTACTTGGAATGAGAATTGGAACGAAATCGCCAATAGATAAGACCATTTTACAATTTGGGCCCAAGTTAGAAGCAGAGCCTAAGGTGTAAATTATCGATAGTCCATATCTCGGAAACTATAAGAGATAATGCAATTTGGCAACCGGCAATGTAATTAGCATGCCGAATATTACTTGGAATGTGAATTGGAACGAAATCGCCAATAGATAAGACCATTTTACAATTTGGGCCCAAGTTAGAAGCAGAGCCTAAGGTGTAAATTATCGATAGTCCATATCTCGGAAACTATAAGAGATAATGCAATTTGGCAACCGGCAATGTAATTAGCATGCCGAATATTACTTGGAATGTGAATTGGAACGAAATCGCCAATAGATAAGACCATTTTACAATTTGGGCCCAAGTTAGAAGCAGAGCCTAAGGTGTAAATTATTGATAGTCCATATCTCGGAAACTATAAGAGATAATGCAATTTCGCAACCGGCAATGTAATTAGCATGCCGAATATCACTTGGAATGTGAATTGGGACGAAATCGCCAATAGATAAGACCATTTTACAATTTGGGCCCAAGTTAGAAGCAGAGCCTAAGGTGTAAATTATCGATAGTCCATATCTCGGAAACTATAAGAGATAATGCAATTTGGCAACCGGCAATGTAATTAGCATGCCGAATATTACTTGGAATGTGAATTGGAACGAAATCGCCAATAGATAAGACCATTTTACAATTTGGGCCCAAGTTAGAAGCAGAGCCTAAGATGTAAATTATCGATAGTCCATATCTCGGAAACTATAAGAGATAATGCAATTTGGCAACCGGCAATGTAATTAGCATGCCGAATATTACTTGGAATGTGAATTGGAACGAAATCGCCAATAGATAAGACCATTTTACAATTTGGGCCCAAGTTAGAAGCAGAGCCTAAGGTGTAAATTATCGATAGTCCATATCTCGGAAACTATAAGAGATAATGCAATTTGGCAACCGGCAATGTAATTAGCATGCCGAATATTACTTGGAATGTGAATTGGAACGAAATCGCCAATAGATAAGACCATTTTACAATTTGGGCCCAAGTTAGAAGCAGAGCCTAAGGTGTAAATTATCGATAGTCCATATCTCGGAAACTATAAGAGTTAATGCAATTTGGCAACCGGCAATGTAATTAGCATGCCGAATATTACTTGGAATGTGAATTGGAACGAAATCGCCAATAGATAAGACCATTTTACAATTTGGGCCCAAGTTAGAAGCAGAGCCTAAGGTGTAAATTATCGATAGTCCATATCTCGGAAACTATAAGAGATAATGCAATTTGGCAACCGGCAATTTAATTAGCATGCCGAATATTACTTGGAATGTGAATTGGAACGAAATTGCCAATAGATAAGACCATTTTACAATTTGGGCCCAAGTTAGAAGCAGAGCCTAAGGTGTAAATTATCGATAGTCCATATCTCTGAAACTATAAGAGATAATGCAATTTCGCAACCGGCAATGTAATTAGCATGCCGAATATTACTTGGAATGTGAATTGGGACGAAATCGCCAATAGATAAGGCCATTTTACAATTTGGGCCCAAGTTAGAAGCAGAGCCTAAGGTGTAAATTATCGATAGCCCATATCTCGGAAACTATAAGAGATAATGCAATTTGGCAACCGGCAATGTAATTAGCATGCCGAATATTACTTGGAATGTGAATTGGAACGAAATCGCAAATAGATAAGACCATTTTACAATTTGGGCCCAAGTTAGAAGCAGAGCCTAAGGTGTAAATTATTGATAGTCCATATCTCGGAAACTATAAGAGATAATGCAATTTCGCAACCGGCAATGTAATTAGCATGCCGAATATTACTTGGAATGTGAATTGGAACGAAATCGCAAATAGATAAGACCATTTTACAATTTGGGCCCAAGTTAGAAGCAGAGCCTAAGGTGTAAATTATTGATAGTCCATATCTCGGAAACTATAAGAGATAATGCAATTTCGCAACCGGCAATGTAATTAGCATGCCGAATATTACTTGGAGTGTGAATTGGAACGAAATCGCCAATAGATAAGACCATTTTACAATTTGGGCCCAAGTAAGAAGCAGAGCCTAAGGTGTAAAATTATCGATAGTCCATATCTCGGAAACTATAAGAGATAATGCAATTTGGCAACCGGCAATGTAATTAGCATGCCGAATATTACTTGGATTGTGAATTGGAACGAAATCGCCAATAGATAAGACCATTTTACAATTTGGGCCCAAGTTAGAAGCAGAGCCTAAGGTGTAAATTATCGATAGTCCATATCTCGGAAACTATAAGAGATAATGCAATTTGGCAACAGGCAATGTAATTAGCATGCCGAATATTACTTGGAATGTGAATTGGAACGAAATCGTCAATAGATAAGACCATTTTACAATTTGGGCCCAAGTTAGAAGCAGAGCCTAAGGTGTAAATTATCGATAGTCCATATCTCGGAAACTATAAGAGATAATGCAATTTGGCAACCGGCAATGTAATTAGCATGCCGAATATTACTTGGAATGTGAATTGGAACGAAATCGCCAATAGATAAAACCATTTTACAATTTGGGCCCAAGTTAGAAGCAGAGCCTAAGGTGTAAATTATCGATAGTCCATATCTCGGAAACTATAAGAGATAATGCAATTTGGCAACCGGCAATGTAATTAGCATGCCGAATATTACTTGGAATGTGAATTGGAACGAAATCGCCAATAGATAAGACCATTTTACAATTTGGGCCCAAGTTAGAAGCAGAGCCTAAGGTGTAAATTATTGATAGTCCATATCTCGGAAACTATAAGAGATAATGCAATTTCGCAACCGGCAATGTAATTAGCATGCCGAATATCACTTGGAATGTGAATTGGGACGAAATCGCCAATAGATAAGACCATTTTACAATTTGGGCCCAAGTTAGAAGCAGAGCCTAAGGTGTAAATTATCGATAGTCCATATCTCGGAAACTATAAGAGATAATGCAATTTGGCAACCGGCAATGCAATTATCATGCCGAATATTACTTGGAATGTGAATTGGAACGAAATCGCCAATAGATAAGACCATTTTACAATTTGGGCCCAAGTTAGAAGCAGAGCCTAAGGTGTAAATTATCGATAGTCCATATCTCGGAAACTATAAGAGATAATGCAATTTGGCAACCGGCAATGTAATTAGCATGCCGAATATTACTTGGAATGTGAATTGGAACGAAATCGCCAATAGGTAAGACCATTTTACAATTTGGGCCCAAGTTAGAAGCAGAGCCTAAGGTGTAAATTATCGATAGTCCATATCTCGGAAACTATAAGAGATAATTCAATTTGGCAACCGGCAATGTAATTAGCATGCCGAATATTCCTTGGAATGTGAATTGGAACGAAATCGCCAATAGATAAGACCATTTTACAATTTGGGCCCAAGTTAGAAGCAGAGCCTAAGGTGTAAATTATCGATAGTCCATATCTCGGAAACTATAAGAGATAATGCAATTTGGCAACCGGCAATGTAATTAGCATGCCGAATAATACTTGGAATGTGAATTGGAACGAAATCGCCAATAGATAAGACCATTTTACAATTTGGGCCCAAGTTAGAAGCAGAGCCTAAGGTGTAAATTATGGATAGTCCATATCTCGGAAACTATAAGAGATAATGCAATTTCGCAACCGGCAATGTAATTAGCATGCCGAATATTACTTGGAGTGTGAATTGGAACGAAATCGCCAATAGATAAGACCATTTTACAATTTGGGCCCAAGTAAGAAGCAGAGCCTAAGGTGTAAAATTATCGATAGTCCATATCTCGGAAACTATAAGAGATAATGCAATTTGGCAACCGGCAATGTAATTAGCATGCCGAATATTACTTGGAATGTGAATTGGAACGAAATCGCCAATAGATAAGACCATTTTACAATTTGGGCCCAAGTTAGAAGCAGAGCCTAAGGTGTAAATTATCGATAGTCCATATCTCGGAAACTATAAGAGATAATGCAATTTGGCAACAGGCAATGTAATTAGCATGCCGAATATTACTTGGAATGTGAATTGGAACGAAATCGTCAATAGATAAGACCATTTTACAATTTGGGCCCAAGTTAGAAGCAGAGCCTAAGGTGTAAATTATCGATAGTCCATATCTCGGAAACTATAAGAGATAATGCAATTTGGCAACCGGCAATGTAATTAGCATGCCGAATATTACTTGGAATGTGAATTGGAACGAAATCGCCAATAGATAAAACCATTTTACAATTTGGGCCCAAGTTAGAAGCAGAGCCTAAGGTGTAAATTATCGATAGTCCATATCTCGGAAACTATAAGAGATAATGCAATTTGGCAACCGGCAATGTAATTAGCATGCCGAATATTACTTGGAATGTGAATTGGAACGAAATCGCCAATAGATAAGACCATTTTACAATTTGGGCCCAAGTTAGAAGCAGAGCCTAAGGTGTAAATTATTGATAGTCCATATCTCGGAAACTATAAGAGATAATGCAATTTCGCAACCGGCAATGTAATTAGCATGCCGAATATCACTTGGAATGTGAATTGGGACGAAATCGCCAATAGATAAGACCATTTTACAATTTGGGCCCAAGTTAGAAGCAGAGCCTAAGGTGTAAATTATCGATAGTCCATATCTCGGAAACTATAAGAGATAATGCAATTTGGCAACCGGCAATGCAATTATCATGCCGAATATTACTTGGAATGTGAATTGGAACGAAATCGCCAATAGATAAGACCATTTTACAATTTGGGCCCAAGTTAGAAGCAGAGCCTAAGGTGTAAATTATCGATAGTCCATATCTCGGAAACTATAAGAGATAATGCAATTTGGCAACCGGCAATGTAATTAGCATGCCGAATATTACTTGGAATGTGAATTGGAACGAAATCGCCAATAGGTAAGACCATTTTACAATTTGGGCCCAAGTTAGAAGCAGAGCCTAAGGTGTAAATTATCGATAGTCCATATCTCGGAAACTATAAGAGATAATTCAATTTGGCAACCGGCAATGTAATTAGCATGCCGAATATTCCTTGGAATGTGAATTGGAACGAAATCGCCAATAGATAAGACCATTTTACAATTTGGGCCCAAGTTAGAAGCAGAGCCTAAGGTGTAAATTATCGATAGTCCATATCTCGGAAACTATAAGAGATAATGCAATTTGGCAACCGGCAATGTAATTAGCATGCCGAATATTACTTGGAATGTGAATTGGAACGAAATCGCCAATAGATAAGACCATTTTACAATTTGGGCCCAAGTTAGAAGCAGAGCCTAAGGTGTAAATTATGGATAGTCCATATCTCGGAAACTATAAGAGATAATGCAATTTCGCAACCGGCAATGTAATTAGCATGCCGAATATTACTTGGAGTGTGAATTGGAACGAAATCGCCAATAGATAAGACCATTTTACAATTTGGGCCCAAGTAAGAAGCAGAGCCTAAGGTGTAAAATTATCGATAGTCCATATCTCGGAAACTATAAGAGATAATGCAATTTGGCAACCGGCAATGTAATTAGCATGCCGAATATTACTTGGAATGTGAATTGGAACGAAATCGCCAATAGATAAGACCATTTTACAATTTGGGCCCAAGTTAGAAGCAGAGCCTAAGGTGTAAATTATCGATAGTCCATATCTCGGAAACTATAAGAGATAATGCAATTTGGCAACAGGCAATGTAATTAGCATGCCGAATATTACTTGGAATGTGAATTGGAACGAAATCGTCAATAGATAAGACCATTTTACAATTTGGGCCCAAGTTAGAAGCAGAGCCTAAGGTGTAAATTATCGATAGTCCATATCTCGGAAACTATAAGAGATAATGCAATTTGGCAACCGGCAATGTAATTAGCATGCCGAATATTACTTGGAATGTGAATTGGAACGAAATCGCCAATAGATAAAACCATTTTACAATTTGGGCCCAAGTTAGAAGCAGAGCCTAAGGTGTAAATTATCGATAGTCCATATCTCGGAAACTATAAGAGATAATGCAATTTGGCAACCGGCAATGTAATTAGCATGCCGAATATTACTTGGAATGTGAATTGGAACGAAATCGCCAATAGATAAGACCATTTTACAATTTGGGCCCAAGTTAGAAGCAGAGCCTAAGGTGTAAATTATTGATAGTCCATATCTCGGAAACTATAAGAGATAATGCAATTTCGCAACCGGCAATGTAATTAGCATGCCGAATATCACTTGGAATGTGAATTGGGACGAAATCGCCAATAGATAAGACCATTTTACAATTTGGGCCCAAGTTAGAAGCAGAGCCTAAGGTGTAAATTATCGATAGTCCATATCTCGGAAACTATAAGAGATAATGCAATTTGGCAACCGGCAATGCAATTAGCATGCCGAATATTACTTGGAATGTGAATTGGAACGAAATCGCCAATAGATAAGACCATTTTACAATTTGGGCCCAAGTTAGAAGCAGAGCCTAAGGTGTAAATTATCGATAGTCCATATCTCGGAAACTATAAGAGATAATGCAATTTGGCAACCGGCAATGTAATTAGCATGCCGAATATTACTTGGAATGTGAATTGGAACGAAATCGCCAATAGGTAAGACCATTTTACAATTTGGGCCCAAGTTAGAAGCAGAGCCTAAGGAGTAAATTATCGATAGTCCATATCTCGGAAACTATAAGAGATAATTCAATTTGGCAACCGGCAATGTAATTAGCATGCCGAATATTCCTTGGAATGTGAATTGGAACGAAATCGCCAATAGATAAGACCATTTTACAATTTGGGCCCAAGTTAGAAGCAGAGCCTAAGGTGTAAATTATCGATAGTCCATATCTCGGAAACTATAAGAGATAATGCAATTTGGCAACCGGCAATGTAATTAGCATGCCGAATATTACTTGGAATGTGAATTGGAACGAAACCGCCAATAGATAAGACCATTTTACAATTTGGGCCCAAGTTAGAAGCAGAGCCTAAGGTGTAAATTATCGATAGTCCATAACTCGGAAACTATAAGAGATAATGCAATTTGGCAACCGGCAATGTAATTAGCATGCCGAATATTACTTGGAATGTGAATTGGAACGAAATCGTCAATAGATAAGACCATTTTACAATTTGGGCCCAAGTTAGAAGCAGAGCCTAAGGTGTAAATTATCGATAGTCCATATCTCGGAAACTATAAGAGATAATGCAATTTGGCAACCGGCAATGTAATTAGCATGCCGAATATTACTTGGAATGTGAATTGGAACGAAATCGCCAATAGATAAAACCATTTTACAATTTGGGCCCAAGTTAGAAGCAGAGCCTAAGGTGTAAATTATCGATAGTCCATATCTCGGAAACTATAAGAGATAATGCAATTTGGCAACCGGCAATGTAATTAGCATGCCGAATATTACTTGGAATGTGAATTGGAACGAAATCGCCAATAGATAAGACCATTTTACAATTTGGGCCCAAGTTAGAAGCAGAGCCTAAGGTGTAAATTATTGATAGTCCATATCTCGGAAACTATAAGAGATAATGCAATTTCGCAACCGGCAATGTAATTAGCATGCCGAATATCACTTGGAATGTGAATTGGGACGAAATCGCCAATAGATAAGACCATTTTACAATTTGGGCCCAAGTTAGAAGCGGAGCCTAAGGTGTAAATTATCGATAGTCCATATCTCGGAAACTATAAGAGATAATGCAATTTGGCAACCGGCATTGCAATTAGCATGCCGAATATTACTTGGAATGTGAATTGGAACGAAATCGCCAATAGATAAGACCATTTTACAATTTGGGCCCAAGTTAGAAGCAGAGCCTAAGGTGTAAATTATCGATAGTCCATATCTCGGAAACTATAAGAGATAATGCAATTTGGCAACCGGCAATGTAATTAGCATGCCGAATATTACTTGGAATGTGAATTGGAACGAAATCGCCAATAGGTAAGACCATTTTACAATTTGGGCCCAAGTTAGAAGCAGAGCCTAAGGTGTAAATTATCGATAGTCCATATCTCGGAAACTATAAGAGATAATTCAATTTGGCAACCGGCAATGTAATTAGCATGCCGAATATTCCTTGGAATGTGAATTGGAACGAAATCGCCAATAGATAAGACCATTTTACAATTTGGGCCCAAGTTAGAAGCAGAGCCTAAGGTGTAAATTATCGATAGTCCATATCTCGGAAACTATAAGAGATAATGCAATTTGGCAACCGGCAATGTAATTAGCATGCCGAATATTACTTGGAATGTGAATTGGAACGAAACCGCCAATAGATAAGACCATTTTACAATTTGGGCCCAAGTTAGAAGCAGAGCCTAAGGTGTAAATTATCGATAGTCCATAACTCGGAAACTATAAGAGATAATGCAATTTGGCAACCGGCAATGTAATTAGCATGCCGAATATTACTTGGAATGTGAATTGGAACGAAATCGCCAATAGATAAGACCATTTTACAATTTGGGCCCAAGTTAGAAGCAGAGCCTAAGGTGTAAATTATCGATAGTCCATATCTCGGAAACTATAAGAGATAATGCAATTTGGCAACCGGCAATGTAATTAGCATGCCGAATATTACTTGGAATGTGAATTGGAACGAAATTGCCAATAGATAAGACCATTTTACAATTTGGGCCCAAGTTAGAAGCAGAGCCTAAGGTGTAAATTATCGATAGTCCATATCTCGGAAACTATAAGAGATAATGCAATTTGGCAACCGGCAATGTAATTAGCATGCCGAATATTACTTGGAATGTGAATTGGAACGAAATCGCCAATAGATAAAACCATTTTACAATTTGGGCCCAAGTTAGAAGCAGAGCCTAAGGTGTAAATTATCGATAGTCCATATCTCGGAAACTATAAGAGATAATGCAATTTGGCAACCGGCAATGTAATTAGCATGCCGTATATTACTTGGAATGTGAATTGGAACGAAATCGCCAATAGATAAAACCATTTTACAATTTGGGCCCAAGTTAGAAGCAGAGCCTAAGGTGTAAATTATCGATAGTCCATATCTCGGAAACTATAAGAGATAATGCAATTTGGCAACCGGCAATGTAATTAGCATGCCGAATATTACTTGGAATGTGAATTGGAACGAAATCGCCAATAGGTAAGACCATTTTACAATTTGGGCCCAAGTTAGAAGCAGAGCCTAAGGTGTAAATTATCGATAGTCCATATCTCGGAAACTATAAGAGATAATTCAATTTGGCAACCGGCAATGTAATTAGCATGCCGAATATTCCTTGGAATGTGAATTGGAACGAAATCGCCAATAGATAAGACCATTTTACAATTTGGGCCCAAGTTAGAAGCAGAGCCTAAGGTGTAAATTATCGATAGTCCATATCTCGGAAACTATAAGAGATAATGCAATTTGGCAACCGGCAATGTAATTAGCATGCCGAATATTACTTGGAATGTGAATTGGAACGAAACCGCCAATAGATAAGACCATTTTACAATTTGGGCCCAAGTTAGAAGCAGAGCCTAAGGTGTAAATTATCGATAGTCCATAACTCGGAAACTATAAGAGATAATGCAATTTGGCAACCGGCAATGTAATTAGCATGCCGAATATTACTTGGAATGTGAATTGGAACGAAATCGCCAATAGATAAGACCATTTTACAATTTGGGCCCAAGTTAGAAGCAGAGCCTAAGGTGTAAATTATCGATAGTCCATATCTCGGAAACTATAAGAGATAATGCAATTTGGCAACCGGCAATGTAATTAGCATGCCGAATATTACTTGGAATGTGAATTGGAACGAAATTGCCAATAGATAAGACCATTTTACAATTTGGGCCCAAGTTAGAAGCAGAGCCTAAGGTGTAAATTATCGATAGTCCATATCTCTGAAACTATAAGAGATAATGCAATTTCGCAACCGGCAATGTAATTAGCATGCCGAATATTACTTGGAATGTGAATTGGGACGAAATCGCCAATAGATAAGGCCATTTTACAATTTGGGCCCAAGTTAGAAGCAGAGCCTAAGGTGTAAATTATCGATAGTCCATATCTCGGAAACTATAAGAGATAATGCAATTTGGCAACCGGCAATGTAATTAGCATGCCGAATATTACTTGGAATGTGAATTGGAACGAAATCGCCAATAGATAAAACCATTTTACAATTTGGGCCCAAGTTAGAAGCAGAGCCTAAGGTGTAAATTATCGATAGTCCATATCTCGGAAACTATAAGAGATAATGCAATTTGGCAACCGGCAATGTAATTAGCATGCCGTATATTACTTGGAATGTGAATTGGAACGAAATCGCCAATAGATAAAACCATTTTACAATTTGGGCCCAAGTTAGAAGCAGAGCCTAAGGTGTAAATTATCGATAGTCCATATCTCGGAAACTATAAGAGATAATGCAATTTGGCAACCGGCAATGTAATTAGCATGCCGAATATTACTTGGAATGTGAATTGGAACGAAATCGCCAATAGATAAAATCATTTTACAATTTGGGCCCAAGTTAGAAGCAGAGCCTAAGGTGTAAATTATCGATAGTCCATATCTCGGAAACTATAAGAGTTAATGCAATTTGGCAACCGGCAATGTAAATAGCATGCCGAATATTACTTGGAATGTGAATTGGAACGAAATCGCCAATAGATAAGACCATTTTACAATTTGGGCCCAAGTTAGAAGCAGAGCCTAAGGTGTAAATTATCGATAGTCCATATCTCGGAAACTATAAGAGATAATGCAATTTGGCAACCGGCAATGTAATTAGCATGCCGAATATTACTTGGAATGTGATTTGGAACGAAATTGCCAATAGATAAGACCATTTTACAATTTGGGCCCAAGTTAGAAGCAGAGCCTAAGGTGTAAATTATCGATAGTCCATATCTCTGAAACTATAAGAGATAATGCAATTTCGCAACCGGCAATGTAATTAGCATGCCGAATATTACTTGGAATGTGAATTGGGACGAAATCGCCAATAGATAAGGCCATTTTACAATTTGGGCCCAAGTTAGAAGCAGAGCCTAAGGTGTAAATTATCGATAGTCCATATCTCGGAAACTATAAGAGATAATGCAATTTGGCAACCGGCAATGTAATTAGCATGCCGAATATTACTTGGAATGTGAATTGGAACGAAATCGCCAATAGATAAAACCATTTTACAATTTGGGCCCAAGTTAGAAGCAGAGCCTAAGGTGTAAATTATCGATAGTCCATATCTCGGAAACTATAAGAGATAATGCAATTTGGCAACCGGCAATGTAATTAGCATGCCGAATATCACTTGGAATGTGAATTGGGACGAAATCGCCAATAGATAAGACCATTTTACAATTTGGGCCCAAGTTAGAAGCAGAGCCTAAGGTGTAAATTATCGATAGTCCATATCTCGGAAACTATAAGGGATAATGCAATTTGGCAACCGGCAATGTAATTAGAATGCCGAATATTACTTGGAATGTGAATTGGAACGAAATCGCCAATAGATAAGACCATTTTACAATTTGGGCCCAAGTTAGAAGCAGAGCCTAAGGGGTAAATTATCGATAGTCCATATCTCGGAAACTATAAGAGATAATGCAATTTGGCAACCGGTAATGTAATTAGCATGCCGAATATTACTTGGAATGTGAATTGGAAAGAAATCGCCAATAGGTAAGACCATTTTACAATTTGGGCCCAAGTTAGAAGCAGATCCTAAGGTGTAAATTTTCGATAGTCCATATCTCGGAAACTATAAGAGATAATTCAATTTGGCAACCGGCAATGTAATTAGCATGCCGAATATTCCTTGGAATGTGAATTGGAACGAAATCGCCAATAGATAAGACCATTTTACAATTTGGGCCCAAGTTAGAAGCAGAGCCTAAGGTGTAAATTATCGATAGTCCATATCTCGGAAACTATAAGAGATAATGCAATTTGGCAACCGGCAATGTAATTAGCATGCCGAATATTACTTGGAATGTGATTTGGAACGAAATTGCCAATAGATAAGACCATTTTACAATTTGGGCCCAAGTTAGAAGCAGAGCCTAAGGTGTAAATTATCGATAGTCCATATCTCTGAAACTATAAGAGATAATGCAATTTCGCAACCGGCAATGTAATTAGCATGCCGAATATTACTTGGAATGTGAATTGGGACGAAATCGCCAATAGATAAGGCCATTTTACAATTTGGGCCCAAGTTAGAAGCAGAGCCTAAGGTGTAAATTATCGATAGTCCATATCTCGGAAACTATAAGAGATAATGCAATTTGGCAACCGGCAATGTAATTAGCATGCCGAATATTACTTGGAATGTGAATTGGAACGAAATCGCCAATAGATAAAACCATTTTACAATTTGGGCCCAAGTTAGAAGCAGAGCCTAAGGTGTAAATTATCGATAGTCCATATCTCGGAAACTATAAGAGATAATGCAATTTGGCAACCGGCAATGTAATTAGCATGCCGAATATCACTTGGAATGTGAATTGGGACGAAATCGCCAATAGATAAGACCATTTTACAATTTGGGCCCAAGTTAGAAGCAGAGCCTAAGGTGTAAATTATCGATAGTCCATATCTCGGAAACTATAAGGGATAATGCAATTTGGCAACCGGCAATGTAATTAGAATGCCGAATATTACTTGGAATGTGAATTGGAACGAAATCGCCAATAGATAAGACCATTTTACAATTTGGGCCCAAGTTAGAAGCAGAGCCTAAGGGGTAAATTATCGATAGTCCATATCTCGGAAACTATAAGAGATAATGCAATTTGGCAAACGGTAATGTAATTAGCATGCCGAATATTACTTGGAATGTGAATTGGAAAGAAATCGCCAATAGGTAAGACCATTTTACAATTTGGGCCCAAGTTAGAAGCAGATCCTAAGGTGTAAATTTTCGATAGTCCATATCTCGGAAACTATAAGAGATAATTCAATTTGGCAACCGGCAATGTAATTAGCATGCCGAATATTCCTTGGAATGTGAATTGGAACGAAATCGCCAATAGATAAGACCATTTTACAATTTGGGCCCAAGTTAGAAGCAGAGCCTAAGGTGTAAATTATCGATAGTCCATATCTCGGAAACTATAAGAGATAATGCAATTTGGCAACCGGCAATGTAATTAGCATGCCGAATATTACTTGGAATGTGAATTGGAACGAAATCGCCAATAGATAAGACCATTTTACAATTTGGGCCCAAGTTAGAAGCAGAGCCTAAGGTGTAAATTATCGATAGTCCATATCTCGGAAACTATAAGAGATAATGCAATTTGGCAACCGGCAATGTAATTAGCATGCCGAATATTACTTGGAATGTGAATTGGAACGAAATCGCTAATAGATAAGACCATTTTACAATTTGGGCCCAAGTTAGAAGCAGAGCCTAAGGTGTAAATTATCGATAGTCCATATCTCGGAAACTATAAGAGATAATGCAATTTGGCAACCGGCAATGTAATTAGCATGCCGAATATTAATTGGAATATGAATTGGAACGAAATCGCCAATAGATAAGACCATTTTACAATTTGGGCCCAAGTTAGAAGCAGAGCCTAAGGTGTAAATTATCGATAGTCCATATCTCGGAAACTATAAGAGATAATGTAATTTGGCAACCGGCAATGTAATTAGCATGCCGAATATTACTTGGAATGTGAATTGGAACGAAATCGCCAATAGGTAAGACCATTTTACCATTTGGGCCCAAGTTAGAAGCAGAGCCTAAGGTGTAAATTATCGATAGTCCATATCTCGGAAACTATAAGAGATAATTCAATTTGGCAACCGGCAATGTAATTAGCATGCCGAATATTACTTGGAATGTGAATTGGAACGAAATCGCCAATAGATAAGACCATTTTACAATTTGGGCCCAAGTTAGAAGCAGAGCCTAAGGTGTAAATTATCGATAGTCCATATCTCGGAAACTATAAGAGATAATGCAATTTGGCAACCGGCAATGTAATTAGCATGCCGAATATTACTTGGAATGTGAATTGGAACGAAATCGCCAATAGATAATACCATTTTACAATTTGGGCCCAAGTTAGAAGCAGAGCCTAAGGTGTAAATTATCGATAGTCCATATCTCGGAAACTATAAGAGGTAATGCAATTTGGCAACCGGCAATGTAATTAGCATGCCGAATATTACTTGGAATGTGAATTGGAACGAAATCGCCAATAGATAAGACTATTTTACAATTTCGGCCCAAGTTAGAAGCAGAGCCTAAGGTGTAAATTATCGATAGTCCATATCTCGGAAACTATAAGAGATAATGCAATTTGGCAACCGGCAATGTAATTAGCATGCCGAATATTACTTGGAATGTGAATTGGAACGAAATCGCCAATAAATAAGACCATTTTACAATTTGGGCCCAAGTTAGAAGCAGAGCCTAAGGTGTAAATTATTGATAGTCCATATCTCGGAAACTATAAGAGATAATGCAATTTCGCAACCGGCAATGTAATTAGCATGCCGAATATTACTTGGAGTGTGAATTGGAACGAAATCGCCAATAGATAAGACCATTTTACAATTTGGGCCCAAGTTAGAAGCAGAGCCTAAGGTGTAAATTATCGATAGTCCATATCTCGGAAACTATAAGAGATAATGCAATTTGGCAACCGGCAATGTAATTAGCATGCCGAATATTACTTGGAATGAGAATTGGAACGAAATCGCCAATAGATAAGACCATTTTACAATTTGGGCCCAAGTTAGAAGCAGAGAGTAAGGTGTAAATTATCGATAGTCCATATCTCGGAAACTATAAGAGATAATGCAATTTGGCAACCGGCAATGTAATTAGCATGCCGAATATTACTTGGAATGTGAATTGGAACGAAATCGCTAATAGATAAGACCATTTTACAATTTGGGCCCAAGTTAGAAGCAGAGCCTAAGGTGTAAATTATCGATAGTCCATATCTCGGAAACTATAAGAGATAATGCAATTTGGCAACCGGCAATGTAATTAGCATGCCGAATATTACTTGGAATGTGAATTGGAACGAAATCGCCAATAGATAAGACCATTTTACAATTTGGGCCCAAGTTAGAAGCAGAGCCTAAGGTGTAAATAATCGATAGTCCATATCTCGGAAACTATAAGAGATAATGCAATTTGGCAACCGGCAATGTAATTAGCATGCCGAATATTACTTGGAATGTGAATTGGAACGAAATCGCCAATAGATAAGACCATTTTACAATTTGGGCCCAAGTTAGAAGCAGAGCCTAAGGTGAAAATTATTGATAGTCCATATCTCGGAAACTATAAGAGATAATGCAATTTCGCAACCGGCAATGTAATTAGCATGCCGAATATCACTTGGAATGTGAATTGGGACGAAATCGCCAATAGATTAGACCATTTTACAATTTGGGCCCAAGTTAGAAGCAGAGCCTAAGGTGTAAATTATCGATAGTCCATATCTCGGAAACTATAAGAGATAATGCAATTTGGCAACCGGCAATGTAATTAGCATGCCGAATATTACTTGGAATGTGAATTGGAACGAAATCGCCAATAGATAAGACCATTTTACAATTTGGGCCCAAGTTAGAAGCAGAGCCTAAGATGTAAATTATCGATAGTCCATATCTCGGAAACTATAAGAGATAATGCAATTTGGCAACCGGCAATGTAATTAGCATGCCGAATATTACTTGGAATGTGAATTGGAACGAAATCGCCAATAGATAAGACCATTTTACAATTTGGGCCCAAGTTAGAAGCAGAGCCTAAGGTGTAAATTATCGATAGTCCATATCTCGGAAACTATAAGAGATAATTCAATTTGGCAACCGGCAATGTAATTAGCATGCCGGATATTACTTGGAATGTGAATTGGAACGAAATCGCCAATAGATAAGACCATTTTACAATTTGGGCCCAAGTTAGAAGCAGAGCCTAAGGTGTAAATTATCGATAGTCCATATCTCGGAAACTATAAGAGATAATGCAATTTGGCAACCGGCAATGTAATTAGCATGCCGAATATTACTTGGAATGTGAATTGGAACGAAATCGCCAATAGATAAGACCATTTTACAATTTGGGCCCAAGTTAGAAGCAGAGCCTAAGGTGTAAATTATCGATAGTCCATATCTCGGAAACTATAAGAGATAATGCAATTTGGCAACCGGCAATGTAATTAGCATGCCGAATATTACTTGGAATGTGAATTCGAACGAAATCGCCAATAGATAAGACCATTTTACAATTTGGGCCCAAGTTAGAAGCAGAGCCTAAGGTGTAAATTATCGATAGTCCATATCTCGGAAACTATAAGAGATAATGCAATTTGGCAACCGGCAATGTAATTAGCATGCCGAATATTACTTGGAATGCGAATTGGAACGAAATCGCCAATAGATAAGACCATTTTACAATTTGGGCCCAAGTTAGAAACAGAGCCTAAGGTGTAAATTATCGATAGTCCATATCTCGGAAACTATAAGAGATAATGCAATTTGGCAACCGGCAATGTAATTAGCATGCCGAATATTACTTGGAATGTGAATTGCAACTAAATCGCCAATAGATAAGACCATTTTACAATTTGGGCCCAAGTTAGAAGCAGAGCCTAAGGTGTAAATTATCGATAGTCCATATCTCGGAAACTATAAGAGATAATGCAATTTGGCAACCGGCAATGTAATTAGCATGCCGAATATTACTTGGAATGTGAATTGGAACGAAATCGCCAATAGATAAGACCATTTTACAATTTGGGCCCAAGTTAGAAGCAGAGCCTAAGGTGTAAATTATCGATAGTCCATATCTCGGAAACTATAAGAGATAATGCAATTACGCAACCGGCAATGTAATTAGCATGCCGAATATCACTTGGAATGTGAATTGGGACGAAATCGCCAATAGATAAGACCATTTTACAATTTGGGCCCAAGTTAGAAGCAGAGCCTAAGGTGTAAATTATCGATAGTCCATATCTCGGAAACTATAAGAGATAATGCAATTTGGCAACCGGCAATGTAATTAGCATGCCGAATATCACTTGGAATGTGAATTGGAGCGAAATCGCCAATAGATAAGACCATTTTACAATTTGGGCCCAAGTTAGAAGCAGAGCCTAAGGTGTAAATTATCGATAGTCCATATCTCGGAAACTATAAGAGATAATGCAATTTGGCAACCGGCAATGTAATTAGCATGCCGAATATTACTTGGAATATGAATTGGAACGAAATCGCCAATAGGTAAGACCATTTTACAATTTGGGCCCAAGTTAGAAGCAGAGCCTAAGGTGTAAATTATCGATAGTCCATATCTCGGAAACTATGAGAGATAATGCAATTTGGCAACCGGCAATGTAATTAGCATGCCGAATATTACTTGGAATGTGAATTGGAACGAAATCGCCAATAGATAAGACCATTTTACAATTTGGGCCCAAGTTAGAAGCAGAGCCTAAGGTGTAAATTATCGATAGTCCATATCTCGGAAACTATAAGAGTTAATGCAATTTGGCAACCGGCAATGTAATTAGCATGCCGAATATTACTTGGAATGTGAATTGGAACGAAATCGCCAATAGATAAGACCATTTTACAATTTGGGCCCAAGTTAGAAGCAGAGCCTAAGGTGTAAATTATCGATAGTCCATATCTCGGAAACTATAAGAGATAATGCAATTTGGCAACCGGCAATGTAATTAGCATGCCGAATATTACTTGGAATGTGAATTGGAACGAAATTGCCAATAGATAAGACCATTTTACAATTTGGGCCCAAGTTAGAAGCAGAGCCTAAGGTGTAAATTATCGATAGTCCATATCTCAGAAACTATAAGAGATAATGCAATTTGGCAACCGGCAATGTAATTAGCATGCCGAATATTACTTGGAATGTGAATTTGAACGAAATTGCCAATAGATAAGACCATTTTACAATTTGGGCCCAAGTTAGAAGCAGAGCCTAAGGTGTAAATTATCGATAGTCCATATCTCAGAAACTATAAGAGATAATGCAATTTGGCAACCGGCAATGTAATTAGCATGCCGAATATTACTTGGAATGTGAATTTGAACGAAATCGCCAATAGATAAGACCATTTTACAATTTGGGCCCAAGTTAGAAGCAGAGCCTAAGGTGTAAATTATTGATAGTCCATATCTCGGAAACTATAAGAGATAATGCAATTTCGCAACCGGCAATGTAATTAGCATGCCGAATATTACTTGGAGTGTGAATTGGAACGAAATCGCCAATAGATAAGACCATTTTACAATTTGGGCCCAAGTTAGAAGCAGAGCCTAAGGTGTAAATTATCGATAGTCCATATCTCGGAAACTATAAGAGATAATGCAATTTGGCAACCGGCAATGTAATTAGCATGCCGAATATTACTTGGAATGTGAATTGGAACGAAATCGCTAATAGATAAGACCATTTTACAATTTGGGCCCAAGTTAGAAGCAGAGCCTAAGGTGTAAATTATCGATAGTCCATATCTCGGAAACTATAAGAGATAATGCAATTTGGCAACCGGCAATGTAATTAGCATGCCGAATATTAATTGGAATATGAATTGGAACGAAATCGCCAATAGATAAGACCATTTTACAATTTGGGCCCAAGTTAGAAGCAGAGCCTAAGGTGTAAATTATCGATAGTCCATATCTCGGAAACTATAAGAGATAATGTAATTTGGCAACCGGCAATGTAATTAGCATGCCGAATATTACTTGGAATGTGAATTGGAACGAAATCGCCAATAGGTAAGACCATTTTACCCTTTGGGCCCAAGTTAGAAGCAGAGCCTAAGGTGTAAATTATCGATAGTCCATATCTCGGAAACTATAAGAGATAATTCAATTTGGCAACCGGCAATGTAATTAGCATGCCGAATATTACTTGGAATGTGAATTGGAACGAAATCGCCAATAGATAAGACCATTTTACAATTTGGGCCCAAGTTAGAAGCAGAGCCTAAGGTGTAAATTATCGATAGTCCATATCTCGGAAACTATAAGAGATAATGCAATTTGGCAACCGGCAATGTAATTAGCATGCCGAATATTACTTGGAATGTGAATTGGAACGAAATCGCCAATAGATAATACCATTTTACAATTTGGGCCCAAGTTAGAAGCAGAGCCTAAGGTGTAAATTATCGATAGTCCATATCTCGGAAACTATAAGAGGTAATGCAATTTGGCAACCGGCAATGTAATTAGCATGCCGAATATTACTTGGAATGTGAATTGGAACGAAATCGCCAATAGATAAGACCATTTTACAATTTGGGCCCAAGTTAGAAGCAGAGCCTAAGGTGTAAATTATCGATAGTCCATATCTCGGAAACTATAAGAGATAATGCAATTTGGCAACCGGCAATGTAATTAGCATGCCGAATATTACTTGGAATGTGAATTGGAACGAAATCGCCAATAAATAAGACCATTTTACAATTTGGGCCCAAGTTAGAAGCAGAGCCTAAGGTGTAAATTATTGATAGTCCATATCTCGGAAACTATAAGAGATAATGCAATTTGGCAACCGGCAATGTAATTAGCATGCCGAATATTACTTGGAGTGTGAATTGGAACGAAATCGCCAATAGATAAGACCATTTTACAATTTGGGCCCAAGTTAGAAGCAGAGCCTAAGGTGTAAATTATCGATAGTCCATATCTCGGAAACTATAAGAGATAATGCAATTTGGCAACCGGCAATGTAATTAGCATGCCGAATATTACTTGGAATGAGAATTGGAACGAAATCGCCAATAGATAAGACCATTTTACAATTTGGGCCCAAGTTAGAAGCAGAGAGTAAGGTGTAAATTATCGATAGTCCATATCTCGGAAACTATAAGAGATAATGCAATTTGGCAACCGGCAATGTAATTAGCATGCCGAATATTACTTGGAATGTGAATTGGAACGAAATCGCTAATAGATAAGACCATTTTACAATTTGGGCCCAAGTTAGAAGCAGAGCCTAAGGTGTAAATTATCGATAGTCCATATCTCGGAAACTATAAGAGATAATGCAATTTGGCAACCGGCAATGTAATTAGCATGCCGAATATTACTTGGAATGTGAATTGGAACGAAATCGCCAATAGATAAGACCATTTTACAATTTGGGCCCAAGTTAGAAGCAGAGCCTAAGGTGTAAATTATCGATAGTCCATATCTCGGAAACTATAAGAGATAATGCAATTTGGCAACCGGCAATGTAATTAGCATGCCGAATATTACTTGGAATGTGAATTGGAACGAAATCGCCAATAGATAAGACCATTTTACAATTTGGGCCCAAGTTAGAAGCAGAGCCTAAGGTGAAAATTATTGATAGTCCATATCTCGGAAACTATAAGAGATAATGCAATTTCGCAACCGGCAATGTAATTAGCATGCCGAATATCACTTGGAATGTGAATTGGGACGAAATCGCCAATAGATTAGACCATTTTACAATTTGGGCCCAAGTTAGAAGCAGAGCCTAAGGTGTAAATTATCGATAGTCCATATCTCGGAAACTATAAGAGATAATGCAATTTGGCAACCGGCAATGTAATTAGCATGCCGAATATTACTTGGAATGTGAATTGGAACGAAATCGCCAATAGATAAGACCATTTTACAATTTGGGCCCAAGTTAGAAGCAGAGCCTAAGATGTAAATTATCGATAGTCCATATCTCGGAAACTATAAGAGATAATGCAATTTGGCAACCGGCAATGTAATTAGCATGCCGAATATTACTTGGAATGTGAATTGGAACGAAATCGCCAATAGATAAGACCATTTTACAATTTGGGCCCAAGTTAGAAGCAGAGCCTAAGGTGTAAATTATCGATAGTCCATATCTCGGAAACTATAAGAGATAATTCAATTTGGCAACCGGCAATGTAATTAGCATGCCGGATATTACTTGGAATGTGAATTGGAACGAAATCGCCAATAGATAAGACCATTTTACAATTTGGGCCCAAGTTAGAAGCAGAGCCTAAGGTGTAAATTATCGATAGTCCATATCTCGGAAACTATAAGAGATAATGCAATTTAGCAACCGGCAATGTAATTAGCATGCCGAATATTACTTGGAATGTGAATTGGAACGAAATCGCCAATAGATAAGACCATTTTACAATTTGGGCCCAAGTTAGAAGCAGAGCCTAAGGTGTAAATTATCGATAGTCCATATCTCGGAAACTATAAGAGATAATGCAATTTGGCAACCGGCAATGTAATTAGCATGCCGAATATTACTTGGAATGTGAATTCGAACGAAATCGCCAATAGATAAGACCATTTTACAATTTGGGCCCAAGTTAGAAGCAGAGCCTAAGGTGTAAATTATCGATAGTCCATATCTCGGAAACTATAAGAGATAATGCAATTTGGCAACCGGCAATGTAATTAGCATGCCGAATATTACTTGGAATGCGAATTGGAACGAAATCGCCAATAGATAAGACCATTTTACAATTTGGGCCCAAGTTAGAAGCAGAGCCTAAGGTGTAAATTATCGATAGTCCATATCTCGGAAACTATAAGAGATAATGCAATTTGGCAACCGGCAATGTAATTAGCATGCCGAATATTACTTGGAATGTGAATTGCAACTAAATCGCCAATAGATAAGACCATTTTACAATTTGGGCCCAAGTTAGAAGCAGAGC